>NC_139512.1:124323008-124923008 GCF_947247035.1 Vipera ursinii
GTGGTTGGATGATCTTGGTGGGGGCTCTCCATTTATTATGACCCTGTCATGGACCGATCATCATCTCCTGCGGATGGTCTTCCGTTTTGCCACCCCCCGCCGTGGGGATACGGAACCAATTAGATGGTACCGCCCCAGACGCTTAATGGATCCTGATAGATTCCAAGCGGCGCTGGGATCCCCACCTGCCTCCATTGCTCACAGCTCGGCGGATGCCTTAGTGGAAACCTGGGAAAGGGCAGCCACTGAGGCACTTGACCGGGTTGTACCCTTGCGGCCCCTGACCCGGCGCAGATCCCAGCGAGCTCCATGGTTCTCCGCGGAGCTCCGGGAGATGAAGCGTCGGAAACGGGGCCTAGAGAGCTGTTGGAGGTCGAGCCGATCCGAACCCGACCGGTTGCGGTTAAGAACCTATATTAGGTCTTATCTCGCAGCGATGAGGGTGGCGAGGTGTAATTACTTCTCTACCCTCATTGTGTCTGCAGATAATCGCCCGGCCGCCCTGTTTAGGGTGACTCGCTCACTTCTTAATCAGGAGGTGAGGGAGGATCCCTTGCAGGGTCGTGCCAAGGAATTTAGTCAACATCTATCGGATAAAATCGCTCGGATTCGGACCGGTTTGGACTCCAGCTGGGCAGAGTCAGGCGATCAGGACACGGACGGTCTTGTCAATGTTATCTGGGAAGAGTTTGATTCTTTGACCCCTGATGAAGTGGACAGGATTATGGGGAGGCTGAGCTCCTCCACATGTTTGTTGGATCCGTGCCCTTCCTGGCTGGTTTATGCAGCTAGGGAGAGGACACGAGGCTGGCTCCAGGCGGTTATATCTGCTTCTTTGAGTGAGGGTTATTTCCCCACCGTCTTGAAGGAGGCGGTGGTGAGACCTCTCCTCAAGAAGCCTGCCTTGGACCCAGCTGTATTGAACAACTTTCGTCCAGTCTCCAACCTTCGCTTTCTTGCGAAGGTTGTTGAGAGTGTGGTGGCGCATCAGCTCCCTCTGGTCCTGGATGCAGCGGATTATCTGGACCCCTACCAATCGGGTTTCAGGCCCGGGTACAGCACGGAGACGGCATTGGTCGCTCTGGTGAATGATCTCTGGAGGGCTCGGGACAGGGGATATTCCTCTGTCCTAGTCCTATTAGACCTCTCGGCGGCTTTCGATACCATCGACCATGGTATCTTGCTGCGGCGTCTCAGGGGATTGGGAGTGGGAGGCACGGTTCTTCGGTGGTTCTCCTCCTATCTCCTGGGACGTTCGCAGTCGGTGTTGGCAGGGGGGCAGAGATCGGCCCCTAGGTCTCTCGTTTGTGGAGTTCCTCAGGGGTCGGTTCTCTCGCCTCTCCTGTTCAACATCTACATGAAACCGCTGGGTGAGATCATTCGTGGTTTTGGAGTTGGGTATCATCAATATGCCGATGATACCCAACTTTTCTTTTCGACCCCAAACCACCCCAGTGATGCCCTCGCTGTGATGTCCCGTTGCCTGGAGGCGGTTCGGGTCTGGATGGGGAGGAACAGACTTCAGCTCAACCCTGACAAGACTGAGTGGCTGTGCATTCCGGCATCCCGGGACATTCAAAATGTTCCATCTCTTTCTATGGGGGGTGAGCTCTTACCCCCCGTGGATAGGGCTTGCAACTTGGGAGTCCTCCTAGATTCACGGCTTACCCTAGAAGATCATGTAGTGGCCGTGACTAGGGGGGCTTTTGCCCAGGTTCGCCTGGTGCGCCAGTTGCGGCCCTATCTGGACCGGGATGCCCTGTGCACGGTCACTCATGCGCTCGTGACTTCTCGCCTTGACTACTGTAATGCTCTCTACATGGGGCTTCCCTTGAAGACCACTCGGAGGCTCCAACTGGTACAGAATGCGGCCGCGAGAGTTGTCTTGGGAGTTTCCCGGTACTCCCATGTTACACCTTTACTCCGCGAGCTGCATTGGTTACCAGTTGTCTTCCGGGTGAGGTTCAAGGTCTTGGTTATGATCTTTAAGTCCCTACATGGCATGGGTCCGGGGTACCTCGGGGACCACCTGCTGCCGGCTTCAACTCCCCTCCGCCCTGTGCGTTCCCACAGAGAGGGCCTCCTCAGGGTGCCTCCGGTCAGGGAATGCCGACTGGCGGCCCCCAGGGGGAGAGCCTTCTCTGTGGGTGCCCCGGCTTTGTGGAACCAACTGCCGGTGGAGCTCCGGACGGCATCGGACCTCCGAACTTTCCGTCGTGGTCTGAAGACCCATTTGTTTGAATTGGCCGGTCTGGCCTGATGGGGGAGCTGGGTTTTAAATTGTCATTTTAGATTGCATTATTGGTTTTTAATTGGGCACTGATTTAATCTTTGTTTTAACTTTTGTATAGTATTGTATTTTTATTTATATGCCCTGTGAACCGCCCTGAGTCCCCAGGGAGAAGGGCGGTATATAAATTAAATAAAACGTAAACGTAAACACACACATACATATATATCTATATGGTAGAAAATTTAATAGTTCAGAGCACAAGTTCATTTTTGGTTTGAATAACATGGTTTCATTGTCATCAAACATCTTTCAAAAAGCTATATGACTGTCTTGATGAAAACAAATAGTGTATGTGTTGATCTGTTCCAAATTAACCTGGAAACTGCTAAATCTACAAATTTCATATTCAATCAGCAAAAAATAGTGTCATGTGAAATGCTAATGCCTTGGTAAGGCCATACTTGGAATACTGTATCCAATTTTGGTCACCACAATGTAAAAAAGATGTATAGAGAAAAGCAACAAAGATGATTAGGGGACTGGAGGCTAAAACATATAAGGAATGGCTGCTGGAATTGGGTATGCGTAGTTTAATGAAGAGAAGGCGAGGGGTGACATGATAGCAGTGTTCCAATATCTCAGGGGCTGCCACAAAGAAGAGGGAGTCAAGCTATTCTCCAAAGCACCTGAAGGCAGGACAAGAAGCAATGGATGGAAACTAACCAAAGAGAGGAGCAACCTAGAACTAAGAAAAACTTCCTGATAGTTAGTCAGTGGAACAACCTGCCTCCAGAAGTTGTAAATGCTCCAATACTGGAAGTTTTTAAGAAGAGACTGGACAACCATTTGTCTGAAATTGTATAGGGTTTCCTGCCTGAGCAGGGGGTTGGACTAGAAAACCTCCAAGTTCCCTTCCAACATAATAATGATAATGATAATGATAATGATAATGATAATGATAATGATAATGATAATCATCATCATCATCATCATCATCATCATCATCATCATCATCATCCCCCAGTGAGGCACTACCTTGACGTGGTTGTGGGCTTGTGTACACTGAGGAAGATGAGCTATGCCAGAGGTTCAACCATACTGGACAGGTATCATTAGAGGAGTCAGACAAAGAGTGTCTCTCCCATAAAAAATATGGTGAGACGTAAATTTCAGAATGCCATACCGGCTCAGATGTCACCCGGGTTAACAAGGTCCACGCTAGATGTTGGAGTTCCTGGATATCTGGTGAAAAATGGGCTACAGGACTCAGGACTGTTGGCTGAGCAACCAGGGCCAGCAGCTGCAGAACTACTGAAAGAAAAGGTGTTTACCCATCGCAAATACACAGTGATTGAAAACAAAGAAATAATGATCTGTTATTACAGATCAAGTCCAACAAGAAGAGGATATCTAAAATGAATGCACCAGTTCTTGAAAGAAAAAATCCAGAATCAGAAATAACAGAACAGAGACTAACAGATCAATGCCGCTTTATAATACGAAATAAAGTAAGAACTGGAGAAGATAACAAAATACAAAGACCTACAAATAGAAATAGAAAGACTGTGGCAAAGGCAAGCAAGGGTAGTACCAATAGTAATAGGCGTCGTGGGTCCAATCCCAAAACAACTGGAGCACCACTTGAACACCATTGGCATTGACAAATTCGCCATTAGTCAATTGCAAAAGGCCTTACTAGGAACTGCTTCCATCTTGCGACAATATCTGTAATACCATCAAACATCCACATCTGCCTATCCCAGGTGCTTGGTAAGGACTCGATAGGTAGACAAAAATGCTAAATCCAGCCTGAACATCTGACTGACTGTGCGATGATTAATAATAATAATAATAATAATAATAATAATAATAATAATAATAATAATAATAATAATAATCTATTCATTTATTTAAATTTTAATTTCTTTGGTTAAGGCATTGGACTAGAAGTGGGGAAACCCAGGATCTAATGTATACTTAGCCATGCAGACTCTCTGATTCACTTTGACCCTGTCATTCTCTCAACTTGACTTCAATCTCAGAGTTGTTATTATGGAAAAACATGGAAAAAGAGAACTCTGAGCCCTTGGTGGAAAGGGATGATAAACATTTAATAAACAACATTTTTTTTTATAGAATAATAAAATTTTGGCTGAGTGGATAGTCAATCTCAAACTAAATCAGAATAATAAAAGAGAATTAATAATTTGGTGCATCACTGTAATTTAACCTAGGGTGCATTCCATATTCTCTGGGAAGGTAAGAGTTCTGTAATGGTATTATATGGGAAATTGGGTATTTTGCCCTCTGAATTCAGGAATATATAGAAAGGAATTTGATCCTAAATGTTTCCTCCTAGTCTCTGTGGGTTTACCTCATGTCTTTCACTTCCTAATATCACAGCTTAAGGTCAGGGCATAATATGATGGATTATCAATTGTGCTGTAAAAAATATATGTGGGAGGGAGATGTATACCAGCTGTGAAGCTACAGAAATAATTTCTTTCTTTTCTGTGGAAATTGAAGGGATAGAAAATCTTATCTCACATTTAACCTCCTTTGCTGTCATGAACCTGGTGAGACATCTGAGTATTCTAAAAAAAAAACCATAGAATTTTGCCTTACCACTTCTAGGACTTAATTGGAATTAAAATCATAGGCTACATTTAACAGTCTTACGCATCATTATCTCAGTCTCTGGCAGAATGTTTCATGACTGGTGCTAATCAATCAATCAACATCTAATGTTTCTAAGTTGTCATGTTTAGGATGGTGTATACAGACTGTAAGCTCATATAAGGCAGATTTAAATGTGAACTTAAAATGCATAATAGGATACTTGAGTTGGTTGAATGTTTGACTCCAAGATATATGGAGATGGATAACCATAAATATGTCTGATAAAGATGGGAGCAAGTGTTTTGGAAGCATTCTTATTACTGTGTTGGTGAAGACAACTGGGTGATTTTTCTCATTTATTTCTTTTTAAAGGTTACACTACAGACTCCAGCATTCCTGAGCGCAATGGCTAACTCATTTAGTAATAAATACTTTTGCTCAAAACTTGTGTGACTTTCACAAAATCAGTTAACACATATAAGGTCAATTCTTCTCCTACTTGGCAGGACTGCATTCCCCATAGAACAACAACAACAACATTGCAATGAAAATATGGTTAGCTCCATCTAACAAAACATTTCACTCTGTGCAAAATGACATGTCCCTTTGAGATTAGGCTTGCATAGCTTTGGGCCATGAGCTTCAAGCACCCACCCAACCTGATCCAACCTTCCAGAAAACCAAAAATCAGACCACTAACATTCAACAAAAAAACCAAAGTTCAGCTATAGGTATTGTAGGTGATATTTGTGTTTGTGTCAGAAGCATCTACAAAGCTAACCAAAGGGTGCTTCTGGTTTGAAAGGGTTTGAGAGTGACAATACCGTTGCCCAGGCAATATCCAATTGCCAAAAGTAATGCAACCTTCAGGGAGGCTCCTTTCATGTCTCCCAAATTGCGGGGTAAGGGTGGAAGAAATGGAAGTTACTTGCCTTCCAAAGGTCTCAATGATGAGCCCCTTAGGACAAGATCTAGAGGTGGTAAGAGAGTGATTTGCTTCCTAAAGAATTCAGGGCCATCAATAAGTTCCTCAGCATCCAATGACTAAACAAACAACCACAAATGAACTGAACAATTTTTGCCTACATATATTTCAATTAACCCATCCTTGGGTGGCCTCCTGTGGTCTTTCAACAGGTCAATAGCACCCCTTGACAACCTCATAGTTATCTACCTCTGCTGTGAGATCTGAACCCTCCTGCAGTCTTAGAATATGAAATAAGATGCAAAGCATGGGAGAGACGTTGACTGCTACTTTCAAAAAAAGGGGAGAAGATCTAGCTTCGAGTAAGAAAACAACAACAATCAAGTTTCATTTGCAGAATAATTATCCCTGGGAGGTGGGATGAGTGATTTCAATAATACTCAAGCCATCCAAGAATGACTGTTGCTGTGCTTTCGCCAAATGAGCAAAGTAAAGTAAAACGTGACTCTTTTCCTCAATGGGACTCATGTAGAAAATTAGTCCTGTTTGTCTTCCTGACATCCAGCTAACCTAACTATAAATTACTACAACTTCCCAAGAAACATATTAGCACCTCTGCTTTATTAATCCCTCAGATCTTTGCTGCGGTGACCTGAGCAAGGGGAAAAAATGAATTTGAAATGCTGACTTTATATATTTTGAGCTCACCCTATCTTCCAGATTTGAAGTTTCTTTACTTTTTGCCCAGTCTGCATAGTGGGAGTGCCATTACCTTCAACTTCTGGTTCTTGAACTTCTTGCTTTTGAAAATAGCTACCTCGTGCTGAGAATATCAGAATAAGAAAATAAGGGTGTGCAGACTTTAAAACAACTCAAAAGTGCTTGGGCCACGTGTGAGCTCTCTGCTATTTTAAAATCACATATGTTTTTTCTAGACCTCTGTGGGACATAACAGAAGATGCCACTTTAGTGGGTCAATTCCCTAAAGCAGTAACATCTAGGACATTTCTGCTTTAGTAGAAGAAAGATGAGCTGCTCAGCTTCCAGGAGATCTGAAGCACTTATTCCTTATAATTTTTGAAGTGTGCACAGTTCTAAAGCACAGGATACCTTTTGTTGCAACTATACCTATCCTGAATTATGCCATTTAAAGCACCTTTTCCCTACAGCTATTCTAAGTTTTGGAATCTGCAGGTTCTGCTTCTAATATTGAGATTGATTAAATTGGTGACTGGTTTTTTTTATTTTAGGCCAAACATTTCTAACCTGACTTTTCATATCTTCACTGTCTATCTTTCTGTGGGGCAGATTCTAGTAGGGTCCTAATTAAGTACCTGGTCCATATAGAGTTTTAAATGTCTTCAATAAGACTGTATTTTTAGAGTGTACTAATCAAAAGTTATGGTGAAATCTGGTGAAGTATATGGTAAAGACTCCCAATGCTGTCCTGCTGACTTAAGAGAGTATGAAGATATAATTTCATGGTTAATAAAGTATTTTCTCAAGGATGTCTTCCCAAAAACAATGGACCCTACATTACCTTTGCAAGGCATAAAGATGTAGACAGTCAGGGATCTAGTAATACTGGTTGAAAAGACTTCTAAGAAGAAAAAATGATAGTCATAATGATTCATGATTAAAAAGAAATCCAAATTAAATAGTATGGCAAGACTGATTATTTCAAAGAGCATATAAAATATTGTACAAGCTTTGGTCCAATAGTCTTCACCCAACTTGCCCAAAGAAGATTTCTGGAAAACTTGAGCTTACAAACTCTTATGTACAATTTTGAATGGTATCTTCCTATTAGATTATATAATTGGTTTCTTATTGTGATGAATGCTCTGCCCAGGAAAAGAAATGGAGCCAATCCAGTACAGTACAACTTTATATCGCTTTCCCTAACATTAGCTCAAATATTTTGGTTGTAACATTATTTTTTCTAACTTTTAAACTTACACTTCATTTAATTTCTTCAGTTAAGGAAAGGATTTTCTTCCTACATGTCTTGTTTATTTTCCCCAATTCTCCTTTGTGTGATGAACAATTCAAAATGGACACGTGCATGCATACATATACAAGCATACCCATCTTGTTTTTCCTTTCCAGGAGAATTTTAGAATCAGTCTGGAACTGAATAGCATAAACCCCTAAGTAATAAACAGAAGAAAACAATTATGGGAAACACAGAAAGGCAGTAAGTATTATTAAACAAAAGAAATTAAAAACATGAGAGAAGAAAAAGAAAAGAAGACATAGCCGATACCAATCACTGTGCTTCCCCATATCTTTCTATCCTTGCAAACTGCCTTTGCTTCCATGATCTCCATACATTGATTCATCCATTACCTTTTGTCCTTTCCCCTTTTCGCGTTTCTCAGTAACTCTATCCAACCGTTACTTGGTCTTCTTCCTCTTGATCATTCACTTTCCTTTCATATAGTTCTTGCGCAATTCTAAGTTCCTTTTCTCTGAATAATCAAATCACTTCAGTGTATGCCTTTTGTACTGGTTGAACACTTATACATTCTTGATCTATCTCTTCTTTCTCCTGACATACTCAGGTTTTAGTTCTGAATGAAAAAGGGCTCTTCTATGAAGGCTATTTTTGCTTCTTTAAATAAATGTTCCTTCCTCAGAACACATATTATCTGCTATCTTTCTATCAGCATCTACACATTTTGAAATATCTGTATTCATTTCCCATGTTTAATAATATTCTATCAAGGTACACAAATTCACATAATGGACAGCTCTTGGTTTTTCCCATTTATGGGTGACTTATAATAATTCATTATGTTTTGTCTATAAAATTGACTACTTTGGTCCTTGATAGATTTTCAGATGCAATTCTTCCTGCTACTTCATACGTTTTCTCTAACATTCACTGAAAATCTTTCAGGTTCTCAGAAAATATGACGGCAGTGCCTACCTACCAAAGCATATGAACATTCGTATTCCCATCCACACCCAACATACTTCCAATGTCATTTATACACTCATCCATCAATATTCCTTGTCTTTTTTCCTGTTCTCAGTTGAACCATTTGGTCAGCATCCCAACTGCTCTCATTCTCTAGTTGATCTAGTAGTCTAGTAGTCCAGTGTTGTGCCTATGAATGTCAATATATTCACATATATCTTGCTGAGTATCTATCAGACTCATTGTTCCAATCTTTTATTTTTTAAAAATATTAATCTTAAAAATAAATTGGAATCAAAAACTAAAACTTGGTCTTCTGCAAACCAAACTACCAGCCTCTAGCATCACCTTTAATTCCAAGCATGCGTCTAGACCTTATACAAGAACCATAAAAAAATAAAGAAGATACAGTCCAATGCTTCATTTGTGCCCATTCTTCAAGATTGGTCAGGTCAGGAAATCAGTACCACAAAGATTCCAGAAATGCCACTTTTTTGCTGTTGGATATAATAACAGAATCATGAAAGCCTGTCAAGGATTTTCTCTGTCCCGTTGGGGACCCAACAGAATCAAAGGGAGGTTATTTTGTCAATTTTTTTCTTATGTTTTCCACTTTCACAGGACTATGTTGTCATTTTTTCTCTCTTAGTGGCTCATCTATTCCTTCAACAAGATTATCTCTCCACTTGTCCCCTCAAATAAAGGTACACTGAGGGTAATAGAATACCTCCTGGGAGGTTGAGGAAGTGGTAAGGAAGCAGTCTGTCTTCTGATAAATTTAGTATGTGTTTTTTGACTGGCCATGCTCATCATTCCAATTATTTTGTGAATGGAAAAGCTCTATCATGGGAACCATTTCTAAGAGAATCAGTGCCACAAACCACGTATTCCAAATGTGCACGTCAACCCCAAAGTATTGAAGATACTTGATCTCACCCAGCACTATTAATTCATGAATAAATTCTGCTGTCCTACACATTCCAAAACCCCAAAGTCAAATTGACCTTTAATATGATTCAGTGCATATTGTTCTCCCTCTTCCTGCTTTCTCTTGCAAACTCATCCAGGCCAAGTAAAAATGGTTTCAACTTCCCATTGACAAAATATAATGTCAGTCAAAATATCTTCCAGATAGTTGCTTATCTAGACAAGCTGAAGCAAGCCTATCTATTCTTTATTAGCCAACTGTGATTAACTCCATAAGCTTCAATATGCTGTTGGTCAGCATATTGGGTGACACAACAATATGCAATCTTTTTTTAGGACATGGTACAATCCAATATAATACAATATTAATAGCATTATTCTTGTTTAGACTTTCATATCAATCTCGAATCATGCTATGTTGTATTTAGAAACTAATGTGAGTTTAATCCTAAACAGGTATACAGCAGTGTATAGTGCACCATTTAAAACTCATACGACACACAACTTTTCCAATCCTGTTTCCTTTTAAAAATTCACATTTTTCCTCTGTCTCCTTTCATGATATCACTATTTCAAGCTGTGTTTTCATGCACTGTTGAACACTATGTGTTTCAAAGCTACAGTACTATCAATTTTTCCTATGGGAGGTTCTTAGGCAAATAGAACGTTACATTTATGTTAACAGGTAAAATTGAACTCTGGGGTTTACTGTTGGCATTATATTATCTATCTATCTATCTATCTATCTATCTATCTATCTATCTATCTATCTATCTATCTATCTACCAGATTTAGAAATTTAAATATTATGAAGCTGATTCTATGATTATGAAACTGATTAGATGAGATTCCCTAATACAATGGATTGTGAGATTGACTAGCAAATAATAGGCACTTATAGGTGGGTTTGTGGGGGCAAATGATGAAATATGCACCTTGATATCATTATGTAAATCAGGCTACAGTTTTTATGCCTGACATTGGGATACTAATATACAAGGGTGGAGTTTGTGATTTGACATCATTTCATGTATGTTATTTTTCCATCACTAGGGCCTATTGCTGATAGTAATGAACAATGAATAAACTGGGGACTTCCGGTGGCTCCGCGGCACCGGAGACAGCCTTCCCGGGCTGCCCGCGGCTCAGCTGTGTGATTTTCGCCCGAAACAGCGCCGATCAGCTGTTCGGGTGAATTTGAAGCCCCCTCCTCGGGAGAAGAGGAGGGGGTGAGGCCCCAGGTAGGGGTCGAGTTCTCCGGGGCCGCCTGAGCTTGTAGCTTGGGCGGCCGAAGGATCGAACTCCCCCGTAGCCTGGGTCGCTCCCAGCTGGCCAGCGCCTCTGCTCCTGACTTTATGGAGCGGAGCCAGGCATCTGCGACCACCCCTGCCTGAAGGAAGGACTATGGAGCAATAAGAGCAGGCAGAGCGGTACAAGAGGAAAAGATGAAGAGGATTATTTTATTTTACTCTCGAGCTTAATGGTTTTTTTAAACTTAAAGTGAAAGTGCGTCACAATTGAAAGTAAAAGATGGCGGCTAAACCTCCCCCTAAAACTCTTCGGAGTGCTGGAACTTCTCCGGTGCAACAATCTTCATTACAGGCGTTGCATCTTCCTGATGTATTGACACTGAAGGACTTACGAGATGCTTTGGAAAAACATGCCCAGGTAATTTTGGAAGCAATGGGTGATAAATTTGCACAGATGGAGGAGAAATTGAAGAAGTTGGAGGAGAGAATGGAGGAGAGAATGGAACAGAAGTTCAGTGTGATGAAGGTAGACATTTTGTCTTCAGTGTATAAAGTGGCTGAATGTGTGGAAGTTTTGGAGGAAAAAGTGGAAGATTTGACTCAAAAGAATGCTATATTAGAAGCAAAAGTATTGGAGAATGAAGATTTAAGAGACAAATTGGATAGAGAATCGAGTCTTGCTCAATATTTCCAGATGCAGTTTGCCATTAGAATCAGAGGTTTAAAGGAGAATATTAAGGAAGATCTAAAGCAGCTGGTTTCTGAGGCTCTCGAAGTGGTATTGAACCAGCCAGCATCTGAAATAAAAGGAGGCATGGATAAAGTGTTTCGTGTGAACTCATGGATTGCTAGACAGAGAAAGTTGCCTAGAGATGTGGTGGTTTATTTTGCAAAAAGGGAAATTAGAGATGAAGTTATACGAGCTGCCTATGATACTAAAGTCGTGATTGCTGGTCAAGAAGTTCTGGTTCTAAAAGAAATTCCTCCAAAGATTTTAAGGAGAAGGAAGGATTTTACATTTCTTGTGCAAGAGCTCAAGCAACGAGATATAAGGTTCAGATGGGAGATCCCAGCTGGGTTGATGGTGATGCATGAAGGTAAAAGGTACCGTCTGGTTACTGTGATGCAAGCACGTGATTTTTACAATAATGTTTTAAAAGCAACCCCATTAACACTTCTGGAACCTGCAAAGGGATCTGGAGAAGGAGAACATCAAGAGGCTGAAGATGGACAGACAGAGGAGAATGGGGCTGGAGGAGATCAAGATATAACACCTTTGGATGATCCCAGAGAACAGAGGGTGACGCGTGCTGCTTTAAAACGATCAAAAAAGATAAAAGAACAAGATCAGCAGAAGTCTATGGAACTTTCACAACGTACTTACAGCCAAGTAGTGGGAGGTGGGAAAAGATTTGGGTGAGGAATGTAAAATTTACACAAGTTTGAAATCTAAGAGAGAATTTTTACAAAATGTTTTATAGATGGTATTTAGATTTTAAAAAGTTAAGTATGTATCTGAATTATTAGCCTAAAAGTTGGAGGTGCAGTGATGAAGACGCAATATATTTTCATATATGGTGGACTTGTAAAAAGGCTAAGGCTTCGGCAGTAAGACTTTTGGTAGGTTAGTACTGGAAAGAGGAACTGCCGACTATAGAAGAGTGGACTTTAAAGGTTTCCGATCTGGTTGAAATGGCGAAGATTTCGGCCTATTTGAAAGATTACTTGCAAGAACGTTATATTATGGAAGGGAGAAAATGGCTTGAGTTTATCCAGAATAAGTATAGGGTTAAGAAGTTTCATATTTGAATAAGTCTTCTTTCTTTGTTTTTTTTCTATATTATTATTATTATTTTTTTATATATATATTTAATACTACTAAGGTTTGTTTTATCCTATATAAGCTAGAGAGATATTCAATATTATTAAGGTTTGTTTTATCCTATATAAGCTAGAGAGTGATGGATTTTAGAGTTTATAATTGTTAGTACATGATTGTTTATGATTGCTTTTTATATATATACCTTGTATTTAGCTCTGGGAAGTCGGGGGGGGGGAGGGGGGGAGGGGGGAGGTAGGGAGGGGGGAGGAGGGAGGGGGAAGGGGGGATTCTTAAAGGAAAATTGTATTTTAAAACTTTTCAATAAAAAAAAACAATGAATAAACTGCCAAGGGAACAAATGCAATGAAGGACACCATCCTAACATCTGTATTTTCTAGGACAGGGGTCTTCAAACCTGGCCCTTTTATGACTTGTGGACTTCAACTCCCAGAATTCCTCAGCCAGCATGCCACAAGTCATAAAAGGGCCACGTTTGAAGACCCCTGTTCTAGGAGATGGCAATCAGGAAAAAAAAATCTCCCTTCCCTTCCTTTTCCCTCCCTATTAGTATGAAGAAAGTTTATGAAAATTAGAGGTAGGAAGAAGCATTAGTTCAAAGCTGTGCATGTTCACAGAGAGAAAATCTGCCTGAAATGAGCAAGCTTTATATAGCAAGTGGAACCAGTGTTACTTGTCCTTGAAAGCATGGAGGCCATTTTCTTCCTCTTTCCTTGAAATTATGAAATGCATTCTTTGTGCTCATGTACTGAATGCTGCACATATGGTGCTGTTCTGTTTATCGTGAGCCTCCAGCATAGCAATTGCTTGTTGGGAAAGTATCATCGTGCAGAGTTGCACACTGAGAAAAAGCTCCAGAGCTTGATCTACCATAGTGCCTCACATAAAGAGGAGACTCCAGGGTATATCTTGCTCAGTTAGTTAATAATTATCTTTAGCAATAGAAGTAGTCCTCCCTTCATTTGCTGCCTTATACTTTATTGTCCCAGAATTCCAATTTAGACACATTTGTCTTTTTGATGCCCCTCTATGAGTTGTTATTTTTCTGAGAAGGAGGTTTGTATTAACATGATTGAAAATGCATCTACATATTTATAACAGAAGATCAGTGCTTATAGATGGTTGTAGTGAATGTTTGATCCAAAGATATATGATAATGATGGTTTAAAATTATCTTATGTTCCATTTATTGTTGTTCTTGTAATTGTCTCTAATATACTATGAATGTGTATCATAAATAATCCCCATTGATTGAACCTTTGTAAGTTATGGGAGAACAGGAATGAAACAGGCAGACCTTTTCAGTTCATTAACATTATCTTCAGCTTCAAAGGCTATTTGCACATTCATTAGATATTATTATGCTGAAAGCACTTCACTGATGCTATGTGTGCTGTGTATGTGTGTGTTTGTTTAGGTTCCCCTTCTATGCAAAACACTTCCACACCAACCTAGCACTTGGTCTTCATGACAGATTAGCTTTAATGTTGAGGGAGAGGTTGCTTATTCTTTGGGCCAATTCCTTAGTTTGGGATTAGGATTTAAATCACCTGGCTGGAAATCACCTTTCAATTATCTTGAATTTTCCTTTCTTTTCCTTTCTCCTTTAACCCATTTCTTCCATTTCAAATGGAAAAGGGGGACAATAGTTTCTCACATCTTTCATTCTTAATTAAAAACTAATATAATGTTTAGACTGAAGAACTGGTTATCTAGAAGTCATTGGACTCCCAGTTCCATCAACCCCAAACATGCAGCTCACTATCAAAGATAGTGGGAAATTTAACACATTAACAGAGTTGAAAGGCACCTTGAAGGTCTTCTAGTACAACCCCATATACCATTGCAGATAGGTGGCAAACCATTCCCTTGGTTAATTGTTCTCTCTATTAGGATATTTTCCTTATTTCTAGATTGCTTAATTAGTTTCTATCCATTGTTTCTTATGTTACCTTCTGGTGCTTTGGAAAATAGGTTGACCCTCTCTTCTTTGTGGCAGCCCCTCAAATATTGAAACACTGCTCTTATTTATTTATGTATTTATTTATTTTTTTATCATTATTTAAATGTTATTTAGTCCAATAACATTTGGAAAGCAATAGTTCTCTCCACCATGTGAAAACGTGTGATCACAAATCAGATTAGGTCTGGAAAGATTCAGGTTTAAAGCCACCTTATTTAGGAAGCTCACCGAAAATCTGGAGCCATGTTGCTTGTAGGAATGTATGTAAATAGCAATAGCAATACCACAACCACAATAATAGGGCAGAACAGGTCATTTTACCCAGGGGTGATCCTGCATACAAATCAACTTGTATCGGTAAGAGAAAACGGAGGAGAAGGAATGACATACCCAAATATAGGGATGCAAACACAGATTTGATACTCTTTGAATTGCATTCATCAACCTTGAAATTCTTATCTATTTGCATATTTGTTTTAACTTCTCTTGTTATTCACTTTCACGGCCACTATTCCCCTGAGAACCATCATACTTGAATTTGTATGAGTGTCAGGATTTTTTCCCCCAAACAGTAAGTCATGGTTGCACTTTGAAATCCTTAAAAAAGAATAGTTTCTTTTTCTGCCTCCTTTAAAACACATTTCGATTTTGTTGTGAAGTTCACTTTCCCACTTTTCCTAGTATGAGTGTCTGGCCACAATTATATTTTTTGATCTTGTACACCTGTCACGATTATCTAGCTTCCTTTTTTTTTTTTTTTGCATTTGGCAAAACTGAACATTTTTATGGTAACTATATATTTCTATTATATCTATCTTGTGTTTGCAATTGTAAGTTAACCTACAGTTAACTGAACTGTGGTTTATGGAATTAGCACAGTGGCTAGTTAATTAATTAATTAACTAGCTAGCTGCAATTTAGTACATATGGAACACTTAGCTCATCACCTTATAAAATGTCCTGTTGCAAAGACCTTATTATTTCAAATGTGGTTACCTGGATTTAGGAGAACTTTATCACAAAGTCATTTTACTCTTTATATCAAAGACGATGTTCCTTCTTTGATCCTATCCATAGAAATTGAATGTGCAGGTCTGATAGATTAGGAATCTCCAGTCCACCTGAAGATCAAGAGGATGGTAGAATGGATTCAAGAGAAACAATTCAGCATGCTTAATTCTGCCCTCCAGTAGAGGACAATTGCTGAAAAGAAATTCAGGAGGACGCTGTCCTTGAGTATCTGTGATTGCCTCATTCTCCCTAAGGATAGGGCTAGTTCAGCCCTTTTTTCCTGACATCCAAGTTCTCCTTGTCACTATTCTGTAATCTGTTGTCCTTCTCTTCTCTTTCTTTCCTCCCCTCCACCTCTTCTTTTACCTCCATCCTTAATTTATACCTTTAAGCAAGACACAAAGAGGCTTCTACTTTTCCTTGGTCTTCTTGTTATGCACTCAGTAAATGCAAGGGGATAAGGCAGAGGCAGCAAGGCAAGAAGTCATTGAATTAGTCCTATGCGTACTGCAATGGAGACTCCTATGATCCTGGTTCTTTGCACCCCTTATATTGAATTCAGAAAAAAAAACCCATCTTTTCAGGCACAATAGGAAATCCAGTTTAAATGTATTAAATGCTATTGCTTTCTGTCTCTGAGTCAAGATATACATTTCAATCCAAACCTTATTCCTAATTTTTTTGTGAGTTAAAAAAATGGGCTTAAAAACATGAGACGTTTGAATGTATATTAGTTGAACTTGATAGGCTAGCACAGGGGTAGGCAACCTCGGCTCTTTTATGACTCATGGACTTCAACTCCAAGAATTCCTGAGTCAGCATAGCTGATTCAGGAATTCTGGGAGTTGAAGTCCGTGAGTCATAAAAGAGCCGAGGTTGCCTACCCTTGGGCTAGCATCTTCCACTCTACCTGAAATCCAGTCTCTATTTTGGCTTATTTTAGGGCAGGAGTGTCAAACTCAATTTCATTTAGGGCCGCATCAGCATTGCGATTGCCCTCAAGGGGCCGGGTGGATATGGCCAGGGTGGGCGTGGCCTACTGGGTGGGCATGGTTAGAGTGCGTATGGCCTACTGGGTGGGCATGGCCAGCTCTACATCGTTCGCATCAAGGGTACCTATGGGGGCCTGGGCTGGAGTGGGCCAGATCTGAGGTCTCTGGCAGAAGGAGGGTATCTGGGCCAGGGCCAAGGCAGTGGGGGCCATTCCCTCACTGTTTCCAGGATGGCTTTGCGGGCCACATGAAACCACTTTGTGGGCTGGATCCGGCCCCTGGGCCTTGTGTTTGACATGTCTGTTTTAGGGCATTTCTTCACAGCTTGCATTTTCACAGCGGTGTAGGTTACATTTATATTGTACTCTCATATTACAAGTGATCTCATATTCTGGCTGCCATATTAGCCACAGTCTGTTTGTCTCAGCTGGCCCATGTCAGAGGGAAAACACAACAACACCACATTTGATTTGTGATTTTGTAAATATATGGGGCTCCTGTATGATGAATTCCTTGAACTGATTTGAGTTGTGTGACAAAGCAGGTCATGGCATCTTTGTCCATGAACTTCTGGAAGGAGAGAAAAAAAATCAGAAACCAAGAAGTGGGATGAAGGAAAAGTCTGTATACTGAGAAAATTATATTGTAAATTTATTCTTGCTGCATTATTTACAGAGCATGAACCATTGAATTTGCCAAGTTTACCAACTCAGCTGTTAAGAAACTGAGGAAGGTCCACCATCTTGTGGTTGCATAGCACAGTCCCAGATTACTGCAGCTCTTGTGTGTGGAAGGAGTCTTAGTTAATTAATTAGTTAATTAATGGAATTAAAATAAATTTTAGGAGGTGGTTAAGTTTTTATACTTACTTTTGTGCTCTTTAAAAACGCCTTGCAGTTGCTCATAATCAGTTAGATTCACGTCACACACCCATCTTATTTGCTCAGTTATGGGATGAAACACAATCACTTCAAAAAATTAGATTATTAAACTTCTTCATGAATACATCTGGTGAAAGGGAACTCACCAACTCCACTAAACAATGGTTTAGGATTTTATTTGCTCTTGATTACAGTTTTGTTTCATTTTTAGGTATGAGTGACTTCTTCGTCACTCAAACGTTTTCCCCCGGTGCATCTGTATGCTTTGATATTCTCTTCTTGATACATGCAATTAAATGATATAAAATATGGGATGAAGTGCAAGACATATCCTGGCAGTCTGAAGTCTTTGTTTCACATATCTATGCTGGGTGCAAAAAAAGTATTTAACAAGGCAGAATCAGCCTTTTTGAAGTAAGGCCACTGAGAATTATCTGAATCACAGTGTGGTTGGTTCCTTGTTTGTTCACACGATTCAAGTAGAGAGGGAGAAAAATACATTTTTAAAGAAGATTAATATTTACCACTAGAGGTCTCACTGTCCATTGCTATTTGCTATCAAGTTAGATGCAAAAGGTTCACATTGCTGGTAATTTTTAAGTATGCAATATGATTTTTAGAGTAGCTTTGGTTCATTATTATCCCTGATGCATAGCAAGATTGCTATGGGCTAGACAACTGCAGTCATTGCTTAAGCCGTCCTTCCATAAACTGGTCTCCTAGTTTTTGCATTTTGTCCAGCCTATGTGGTGGCTTTGCCTGATAAGGAAAGTATGGATTCCAGTAAAAAATAAATGTAACTGAATTGTAGGTCTTGAAAAGTGATGTTAACAAACTAATCGTGGGAAGAAACAATACATAGAAATAAAGCCAGGATTTTTAATACATGTTTGTCATATTAAAAGGGGCAGGATGGCTTAGCGATTAAGATGCTTGTTGACTAGAAGGTTGGCAATTTGAGACTCAAGTACCGAATGACAGAATGAGCTCCCATTACTTGCCCCAGCTCCTGCCCACCTAGCAGTTCAAAAGCATGCAAATGAAAAAAGATCAATAGGTACCATTCCATGCATCTCAGTGGATAGTCACGCCAGCCACATGACCACAGAAGCATCTTCAGACAATGCTGGCTCCCTCGGCTAAGAAACAGAGATGAGCACTGCCCCCTAGATTCTGATATGACTGGGCAGGGAAAACCTTTGTCTTTACCCTTACTTGTCACATTAAACTAAAAACAAACAAGCCATAATGGGACTTAGAGCAAATGACATCAAGCTGTGGTAGATGTAACCTCTACATTCTCCATAGTGGACCTGTTGACAGGGGAATTATGGGAGCTGAAACCCATATTACTTGCAGGCTATCCAGCTTGAAGAAGGCTGGTTCAGAGCTATGAGTGAACTGGATTTGGGAGAAGACTGTGAAAAGAGTTTAAAAACCCAACTACTTAGGCTTAGTAAGGTCTTGTTTTGGCACAGAATTGACGAGACAGCTTTGAGACATGAAAGACTACTTACTATATATGGACTGCAAAACTCTGAATATCCATTAGATATCAAGGAAATAGCATTTTCTACGTATGTCCCTTTGCTGCCATGTAGTGGTTGTCCAGATGTTTACAGTCAAAGAGCAAAAAAGATCACAAATTGACATTCTCAGAGTGAGAGCCTATCCAAAGTACCCCCTTTCCATTTCTATAAACTATTTTGCTATGTTGACACATTTGGGGAAAGTGGCACATGCTATGCCAAGCTGTTTCTCAAAACACAGGCAAACACTCTAAAGCCTCACATTATGTGGCAGAGGAATGACTTGCCAGCTAGTAGAGCCATGGTGGTGCAGTGGTTAGAATGTAATATTGCAGGCTGACTCTGCCTACAGCCTGGAGTTCAGTCCTGATGTGCTCAGGGTTGACTCAGCTTTCCATCCTTCTGAGACTGGTAAAATGAGGACCCAGATTATTGGAGGCAATAGGCTGACTCTGTATACTGCTTAGAGAGAGCTGTAAAGCACTGTGAAGTGGTATATAAGTCTAAGTGCTATTGCTAGTAAGCTTAAATAAACAAAGGGAGTTAACCTGATTTTTTCTTTACAATAAAGAGGGACTTGATGTTTTAGCAATCATGCCGACACTGACTTAAGGCTATCATATCTGGTCTGTATAAATGTAGCACTAGAGTTTGCATCTCTTTGCAAAAATTCTCCCTTCTGGATTCCTATAGCCAAGATCTGGCAGTTGCATAGATAGTCCTTAACTTACCACCATAACTGGGACCAAAATACAATTATTAAGTGATGCACTCATTAAAAGTCATCACATTATTTTATAACCATTTTTACCATGATTGTTAAGTGAATCATTGCAAAGTTTAACCAAATCGCAAAATCGTTAAGTGAATCTCATGGTCATTGGGCAAATCACTATTGTTGTTAAGTGAATCTGACTTTCCCCATTGATTTTGCTTGTCAAAAGCTGACTGGGAAGGTTGCAGATCATGAACACATGACCATAGGACAATGCTGCAACTGTTACAAATGTGAGCTGCTTGCCGAGTGCCCAAGTCACAATCACATGACCATGAGGGTAGTGAAATGGGTGTAAATTCAAGAATGGTTTGTAAGTCAACCTTTTGTGTACCATTGTAACTGTGAGCCATTGTTGAAAAAAATGGTTGTAAGTCAAGTGAGCTAGAAACTTGGAGCCCTAATTTAACATTGCTTAGGAGCAAACTGTTAATGAACTGATAATGAAATAGTGGTTGAAACCCATATCCTGGTATTCCAACATTAGCAATAAACAAGCTTGTATTACCTGTGAAACTACAAAGAGATTCCTGATCAGAAGATGAAGAAATCTTAATTTACTGTAACAGTCTGCCCCTCTGAAGACCTCAAATGTTGCCTTGTTCACAGTCAAAACCTGAAACGTCCTCCATTATTCAAGCCTAGTGAAAAGAGAACACCTGCAGTGCAAATGTGATAAACTTGTGCAGTTATATGGGTCAGTTAGTGAAGTCACAGCAGTATCCCTCCCAAGCAACAAACTGGAAACATGTGATTAAGTTCTGAAATTAAGCTCCTGATAATTATACCATTTTCTTTTTGTTTTTTTCATTCTGTGTATAATTTGCAATTGAGGCAATGACATGTGCAAAATTAAACTGCAGCAGAAAGACCTTTCTTTTGCTATCCTTTTGTGCCAAAGATAACATGGGCGGCAGGAAAAGAAAGGATCTGTAGTTAGACAAGAATATATATGCGTGTGTTATTTGTGTGTTTGTGTATGTATATATGTAAGTATATGCATATGTATGTATGTGTATCTATTTGGTATTTGTGGATATACTATACAGTACATATAAGAAAGGATCTGTAGTTAAAGAATATATATAAGCTACAGATATTTTCTTATATATACTGTATATATCCATATCCATTCGGTATGAAAAACCCCATGTAAGCATTTCCAGTTTTCTAGACTAAATAAGGAGAAAAATATTGCCACTAGAGCTAGGCCTGCTATAGTAATCTGATTCAAACAGAACCAGCGTGAGAATGAGAGAGAGAGAGATGCAGATACAGATCCTATACAGCATGCAGATAGGCAGAAATTGGGGCTTGAATGGTGCAAAGATTTATGCATTTTTTAATAAAATACTGTCCCAAGAAAAGAGGGGATGTAAACTCCGCTTCGTGCTGCCAAGTATCTTGAGCCAGCATATTATATCAGGGGCTTGAAAAGCAACAGGCAGCAATTCCAGGCTGAGCCATTTCTCATTCAAATCACCAGGTATTCTGCCGGAGCTATTTCTCAAGCACAGCCACACGGCTTGAAAAGACATTACTTGCCTACTGTCTCCTGTTGATGTGAAACTCACTCAGAAACTAGCCTGTACATATTTAAAATAAACCTGTCTCTTAGGATTGAGTTACACCAGAGCCTGCAGTGATAGAGAGCTTGGCTAACCATCAGCAGAGGAAAATGGCAGGAGCCCATTTTGCTCATTGATAGAACATCCTGTGTTGACATGAATGACTATTAGTTGCTTTGGTAAACTGGAAAACACCAAGCTTTGTGTCATACACAGGGAAGGAATTGTAGCCTTCCAGATGTTGCTGACTTGCATTTCCCAGGAGCTTCAGCCAGTGTGGCCAATTGTGGTGGGATGTTGAAAGTTTCACGTCATGTAATATCAGGAATAATTCAGAACTTAATTGTGCTTGTCCTTTCTTCTTTCTACATTTTTGCCCATTCTCTCTCACTGCACCCCCCCTCTCTCTCACCCACCCACCCCAATCTTATGATTAATGATTATAACTATAATTTATGATCTATGACTTATCACTTGTTTGTATACACACTGAGAGCTCATGCACCAGAGACAAATTCTTTGTGTGTCTAATCACACTTGGCCAATAAAGAATTCTATTCTATTCTATTCTATTCTATTCTATTCTATTCTATTCTATTCTATTCTATTCTATTCTATTCTATTCTATTCTATTCTATTCTATTCTATTCTATTCTATTCTATTCTATTCTATTCCATCTCATCCCACATCATGCTGCCTGAATCTATAGATGTTCTGTCTTAAATCCCTTCCCCAAGGAATGCTGATATTGCTGCCTCGCTCACTCTGATATTGCTGCATTCACTCACTATGCTTAATACAGCACAGAACGTGGAACAAGGGCATTTCAGGTTCAAATAATAGCCCCTGGAAACACAACAATTTAATTTAAATGAGCTGTAGAAGTTTTTTTGTCTTTCTTTCTACAATTGCTTTCTTTGTATAAAAACAAAAAAACCCACAATTTTTTTCTGAATTAAAAGAGCTCTCACCATGTTATTCTTATCTCTGCCACCATAGCAACAACACTGTTCCACCATACAAGTTGTGTTGAGTGAAGAGGGGCTGCTCCGCTAGGCCCTGGTGTACTAACAGGCCATTCTCATCCATCCGGTGGAGCAGACCAGTCAAAATTTTGGAATTGTTTACATTTTTCTGACTTGGAGTCCTGGTTTAATGCAGGCTTTCAGATAGTGATTGAGACAAGTGGCTTATCTGTTTTTGATGGATTAGTTTCTCCTCAGGCAATCTCAATACAGAAATATATTATTTGGAAAAAGGGTGAAGCCAACCCATTTTATTCTTTCCTATCCAATGGAAGGATGGGAAAAAATGGGTAAAAGAGCTAGGGACTCATCCAACTCTCTGCTGGTCTAAATCTTGTGCAGAGAGGGCTGGACGTGATCATGAACTGTAGAGAAAAAAAGATCAGGAAAAACAACAGCATGTGCAATGGATTCCTCTGGGAGAGATAGTTGAGCAGTAAATTGCACTGTTGTTAACTCCTTCACTCTAAACCCTCTCCTGCTATGAGGAAGTCATGTGAATTGTGAAGGGATTGGAAAGAATTCAGAAGGCATGTCGATGACCTCTGAGAGTAATGAGATAGTGGTGGTGGCATGACTGTTCTGATTCTCCTTAGCATTGATTATGTATGGCTCCATGGGTTGGAGTTAGTATGGCTGAGGGGCCTAGGAATGAGTTCATTTTGCAGAGGCTCTCTTCCTTTCTATATGGCTGATTCCAGTTGGTGTTGATGGGAAAAGGCAAAGAAGTCAGAAATGAGATCTCTGCCTTCTGGAGTGCCACAGTAATTGATGTGCTCAACCCCACAGTTCAATGTCTACAGAAATCAGCGTGTGAGGTAATAATAATAATAATAATAATAATAATAATAATAATAATAATAATAATAATAATAATAATAATAATAATAATAATAATGATGTTGGAAGGGACCTTGGAGGTCATCTAGTCCAACCCCCTGCTAAGGCAGGAAACCCTATACCATTTCAGACAAATGGCTGTCCAGTCTCTTCTTAAAAACTTCCAGTGTTGGAGCATTCACCATTTCTGGAGGCAGGTTGTTCCACTGGTTAGTTGTTCTAACTGTCAGGAAGTTTCTCCTTAGTTCTAGGTTGCTTCTCTCCTTGACTAGTTTCCATCCATTGCTTCTTGTCCTGCTTTCAGGTGCTTTGGAGAATAGATTGACTCCCTCTTCTTTGTGGCAGCCCCTGAGATATTGGAACACTGCTATCATGTCACCCCTCACCCTTCTCTTCATTAAACTACACATATCCAATTCCAGCAACCGTTCCCTATATGTCTTAGCCTCCAGTCCCCCAATCATCTTTGTTGCTCTTCTCTGTACTCTTTCTAGAGTCTCGACATCTTTTTTACATCGTGGTGACCAAAACTGGATGCAGTATTCCAGGTGTGGCCTTACCAAGGCATTGTAAAGTGGTATTAGTACTTCACATGATCTTGAGTCTATCCCTCTGTTAATGCAGCCTAGCACTGTGTTGGCTTTTTTAGCAGCTGCAGCACACTGCTGGCTCATATTTAAGTGATTGTCCACTAGGTTATCAACTGATACAGGGTTAGGTATCATCAGAATGTTGATGATTCCCAGTTGTGTACCTCATCCCCAGGCCAAACAAGTAAGGTTGTAGAAGTCTTGTTTCAGAGCCTGGAGGTTACTGAATTCTCGATGGGGAAGAACAGGCTTAAGTTCAGGGCAGAGATCTTGAGAAGACCAAATGCTGTGTGTTCCTGTAGGGTAGGCAAGGTGGGTTGTATGACATGTGTGAGTCCTGGCACCTTTTTTTTTTTAAGAAAAGAAGCACTGCTCCTATGGAGTTTCTATTTTTAGTTCTGAAATTTCCAGGACACAATTGATGCATAATTTGGGAATCCTCCTGGAATTTCAACTCTTGTAAGCCACCCTGAGTCTTTGGAGAAGGGCGGGATATAAATGGAATTAAAATAAAAAATAAAATAATAAACTATGGGCTGGAAGACCTTTACTCACATTGATCTGGTGTACCAATTGCATCTCTTCTCAGAATCACTCCTGCTTTAATCACTTCATGTGTGAACTATTGCAACAAGTTCTACATGGGGCTGCATTTTAAAGGCCTCTCGGAAGCTGCACCGTAGTTACCAGTAAGCTCCAGATGCAATTCAAGATTTTTATTGCTACCTATAAAGCCCTTCATAGCAAGATAACCTTATATAAAGCTATCTTTCTCAATGTTTCCACCTGTCTGATAAGATCCAACAGTTTGGACATGCTTCAAGTTGCCTCTTTAAAGCAGTGCAATTTGATAAGACAAAATTCCTTGCTTTCTGTGGGCAGTGCCTGAACTTTGAAAAAGTATTTTCCAGGAGATTTGAATAGACCTGAACTTTCTGTCCTTTAGATGGGCTTTGAAGACTTGGCTTTTTCTCTATATGCAGGATAGTTGAAGTATATGGCCCCTGAATGAGGGGGCCACATCAAAATGTTGGGATATGTTGGTCCCCTGGTTATAGTTATTATAATTATGTTTTAATTATTTTATTGAATAGGTTTTGTTTTTTAACTTGTCTGTTGCCCACAGATGTGAGTTGGACAGTCTAATAAATTTGACTAGGAGGAGGAGGGAGAGAGGGAGGAAGGAGTGCAGATAGATATGTTGCCTTTCAAGGACATTTGGTTAATAAAATGGAAAATAGGACCCAAGCAATTATGTAGACAGAAACAAACCTACATAACCTGGAAGAAATATGCTGAAATGAATTTTGGTCAACCTGATGAAGTGGCATGACCACCAAAGTCTTTAGCTGGTCAAAAAAAGTTCTTATCTGCTCTCAAGGAAGAAAATGTTTATGTATATACAGGTGAACATATTTACGACAAAAGCTTGCTTATCTATTCTTCTTTAATGGGAAAAAATTAAATAAATGTGTATTCATAAAACAAATTTATTCAGCTCTTGTTTCTACCCAAATGCCCTTTTCTTTCCTGGAAATGATCAATGCAATAAAATACACTCTGTTAACTTTCTCCATTCTGTTTCATATGGGATATTTCTCCAACAGTTCATAGAGCCTTGGATTGTGCAGACTTGCTTTAAATAGTGCATGCTTCTAGCTCTGCACTAGAGGTTTCAATCTGCCACTGAAAACATTGTTGAGGTCCATGACACAGAACTCCCAAGCCCAGAAGGAACATTTGATACTTTCTAGAATAATAATAATAATTTAATAATTTTATTTGTATACCGCCCTTCTCCCGAAGGACTCAGGGCGGTGAATAGGGCAAACATATAAAAATACAAAATACAAAAATTAAAAAAGAATTAAACGAGATGCCCAAGTTACAATAGATTAAAATACATTTAAAACAACAATAAAATCCAAACCCATCCCCCATCATTCTAGAAGGTACTTACCTCTAAGATTTCCCTCTAAAGCTTTAATGAACAATTGATCTTTTCCTACTTGCTGCTCTTTCCCATTGGCCTCTGTGCCCAAGTCCAGTCTGGATATTCTAAGTGCCAACTGTATATTTCAAATGTACAGTCAGCTTTTCCTGATCAACTTTTTTTGACAAAAAGAAAGTAGCATCTGGGTTCTCCTCTTGAGATTTGTTCAGAGTTATAATGCAATTCTCTTTCTTCCACTCTTTCATTTTATTTTATTTTTAATTTTTTTTAAATTTTAATTCCATTTATATCCCGCCCTTCTCCGAAGACTCAGGGCGGCTTACAAGCTTATTGGTCCCCTCCTTTCTTTGGTTGGCCTTTATTTAATCATTGCTTATTTCCCTCATGAGTTCCAAAATGTCTCCTTCTCAGTCTCTTTTCTGTCTCTCTCTCTCATTCTCTTTTCCCCTCCCCCCTCCCCAGTGGTGGGATTCAGCCGCTTCGCACCACTTCAGCAGAACCGGTAGCTAATTTTCTGTTGCCCAGGCCCAGAATGGACTTCTGGAAGCGGCATCCACCCAGAGAACTGGTTGTTCACATATTTGAATTCCACCACTGCCCCTCCCTCTTTCTCAGAGGACTAGTTTTAGAGATTCTGGCTTTGTTTTATGTAAGGGAATTGATTTGTTCACCCATACTGATTATAGAGCCTCTGGAAATCTTATCTCTTGAAGCCATCACTGAGGAGACCAGTTTGGCAGTGTCAGCACCTGTGCCTGAGCTTTTGATTCAGGATACTGATAAAGTTCCAAGAATTCCAGGCAAAGGAAACTGAGATCAACAGCAGAACAGTTTTTCAGCTCAGAATTCAACTCTTTGGATCTCATGTATAAAAGGCTGAAACTAAGACCTGCTAAGAAAATATTTTTAAAGGATGTTGCTGACTAATGAGTCAGGAAATATCAACTTCTTTCCAGAGGCTGGGTGATGCTGCTATTCATTATGCCAAACTGACATGGCAATCCTGTGTACGTTGACTCAGAAATATACCTCCCCAAGTCAATGAGGCTCTCTTGTGTACTGTATAATGTAAGGGGGGAAAAGTCAGGTTCACTATGAAAATAAGGTAAGGCTGCTCAGGAAATTCATTGCATGTGAGCAGTTGTAGTGGTAATGTATGCTTCCATTCCATTTGTTTTAGACTGCGACTGTGCTGGACCAGTATATATTCAGCTGCTCCATTTTATATCTAGTTTTAGGAATTAAGAACTGTGTTAGTGTATTCAGCATTTATAGGGTTAATATAGCTTTCTTAGAAGCATTGTATATAAATACATGTAGCATTTACAGGGTTAAATGTTATTTCCTCAAGAGATGCCTTATGGGAATTGTAGTCTTGCTGTATAGTAAATACCATGCTTTCTAGTTAAGTGGGTGGAGTTTCATAGTTTATGGCCTTTGTCTTTGTACTATTTCTCTGGATGAACCCTGGCATGTGGCTGGGAATATCAAGCTCCATCTTCAACATGTAACTTTGAACAGGATGGAAATTCATCATTTTTTTTTTACCTAATGAGATGGGTTCAAATTACAATCTTGCATTCCGGATGGACCATTGCTGTAACCATGAGTTATTGACATTGGACTCATGAGAAATAAAGTAGTTTGTTTATTCCCATTTCATCTGAGTTTTTTCTGGATGTTTCAAGAGGGATCAGCATTCACATCTCTACATGAAACAGAACAGTGACCTTCCTTATTTTGTTACCCATAAATCATCATTTGCATCAATGGCACTTTCATCAGAGCAGTGCTTGTCAGCTCCACCAAATCTCTCAACCCCCCATGTAATGGTATATGGCAGTGATGGCAAACCTTTTAGAGACTGAGTGCCCAAACTGCAACCCAAAACCAACATGTATCATCGGGTGCTGGATGGGCATGGCCCATTGGGTGGCTGTGGCCAGTTGGGTGCTCATGGCCCATTGGGTGGGTGTGACTGCTGTGGTAATGGCAGACTGAACCTAAAAAGTTCAATCAATCAATTCCAACTTTGTGAGATCTTTTTTTCCCCATGAGAAGTTAAAATTGATTGATTGATTGAACCTTTTTTTTGCACATGGTGGCAGAGGCCTACAGCAAAAAGGTTTTATAAAACCCAGCTAAAGGCCTAGGACTGGGGTGATGGCATGCGTGCCCACAGAGAGGGCTCTGCATGCAACCTGTGGCACATGTGCCATACTTTCGCCACCACGGTTATATGGGAATGAGCTTGGGAGACTGGACAAAGAGATGATGCTTAGGGAACATCAGAGAAGAGGGAACATAGCACACAGCTGCACAGTGGGTAGATCAAGAGAAGGGATCTTCTCTTGAGCCTATCAGTCTGTAAAGAAGAGGATTGTAGGAGATGCCCAGGCCAAGCTTAAGGTGGGGTCATCGGTCTGGAGCCCCTATGCCTCCAAAAGAGACCTAGGTTCAGCCTTCCCTGAAGCCTGGTGCCAATTTAGTAGATCAGATTCTTATGTATAGGTTGCATGAAATAAACTCATAGTGCTTTCTAAACTCTATCCTGGCTCCTGGTTTCTTGCATCTAACAATGGTGAGAGAATTTTTGATTTACAAGATTCTAATAATGTTGTCTTTACTGTAAAATAGAGTTAGTTCTCATTGTATAATTATAGATAAATTAACTCATCTGGTTGCATTTCCTGCCTATCCTATCCTGGAAGGTTGACTCCCCCACCCCCCACCCCCTTCCCTCCAATGAGCTTGGCTAGCTCACTTTTAGAGCAGGTGCCACTCTGGAGCATCGGGCCCTATTGCAAACCTCAGCTCCTTTCACACGTGATAGGTGAAAAAGAGAACTTCCAGGCTTGTATTTTCTAATCTTGCAGAGCCATATCAGATATTGATCAATACTTAAAACAAACAAACAAAATTCATTGCAGAATAAGAAGCAGAATTCTTACGCAGATGCCATGTATTCCATGCAGAACTGATCTTTTGGAATTCCACCTTTGCAATTGGAGATGACCTGCAACGGAAAAGTGAACACTGGAAATCTCATCTAGTCCAATTTAATCAGACTCAAAGAAATAGACACTGAAAGTGTACATGTTTACTCCTGGTGAATTAAGTGATGCTCTGGACCCCTTATCCTGATGTCTGGAGGCTGTGCAGGTGTGGATGAAGAATTACAGGCTCCAGTTTAACCCTGACATGAGTGAATGGCTTTGGGCTTGGGGATCCTCTAGGGATGGGACTATGACATCTTTAATGTTAGATGGGGCTGCCCTAAATAGACCTCATGTGCAATTTGGGAGTCCTCCTGGACTCACGAGGAGCAGATGGCAATTGTACCCAGGAGGGTCTTCACACAACTTCATATTGTGTGCCACTTGTGCCCATTCCTGGATTGAGGGTTCTATTCACAGTTACTCATGCCCTAGTCCAGGGGTCAGCAACCTGAAACAGTGAAAGAGCCACTCGGAACCGGTTCCCTCACAAAAGGAAAAACTGGGAGCTGCAAAAAATGTGTGCGCATGTGCATACATGTGCGCATGCGCAGAACAGGGGTTGACTGAAGAGTGGAGCCAAGGCGAGATATGCACCTACCCTGCATATTTGAATTGATTGGTTGAACTTTTTTAGTCCCACTGTTTTGTTTTTTTTTTTGGACTGCACATGGCAGAGGACTGGGAGCCGCAGGAGACGGCTGAAAGAGCCACATGTGGCTCCGGAGCTGCGGGTTGCAGACCTGTGCCCTAGTCATATCCTGGTTGGGCTATTGCCATGCACTCTACATGGGGCTGCCCTTGAAGAGTATCTGGAAACTTCAGCTGGTTCAAAATGCAGCAATGCAGGCAGTTAGGTATGTTTCTCATGACTTCTGCCTTGGGGGCTTGCCGGGTAATCTATGGGCTGTGGTTTGGGGGGCTAAAGATGGAGCCTGACTAGTCAGTGGAAGGCCATTTATTTAAGCTTCCCTGCCTAGTCTTGTCCACCTAGGTCATAACATCAGGGGTCCCCAACCTGTGAGCTGTGGCCCACTACCAGTCCATGGCCTATTCGCAACTGGGCACGTGCACAGCCCCATTCATGTGAGTGTCATGGACACTTAGGCCTCACTCACATGAGCATTGCAGATGCTCAGGGCTTCTCTTGCATGAGCGTCATGAATTGTCTTGGCCCGATTCATGTGAGCACACACCTACCCTCCCACAAAACCATCCCCTCTTTTTCCCCTCCCCCCTTCTGGGCCGCCAACCCAGAAAGATTGTGGAATTCTGACAAGGAACTACATTTCGCGAGCTCCAGGCAGAGGCCTTCTCAGCTGTGGCACCTGCATTGTGGAATATCCTCTCCCAAGGTTAGGCTGGCATCATTGTTCCTGATTTTATGAAGATCCCTTAAGATTTGGTTGTGCCATCAGGTGTGGAGACTCCAAAGAAAGTACAAACTAGTGAGATGGCTCCAATATTAGTGACATTCCTTTGCCCATTATTTTTAATAATTTTTAATGTTTTCAATAATACTTGTTATTTGTGTAATACTGTTTTTTAACTTAGTTGTACGCCACCCAGAATCTTTTGTGAGATGGGTGGCTATATAAATTAGATTGACAAATAAATAAGCAAATGTCCCATTAAGGTTAAAATGGTAGAATGGGTTGTTGGATAGGAGATCTTCTTGTCCTGCTGATTAAGATTTCCTGTGTTTGTCTGATTGATTGCATTTATATCTCGCCTTTTCTGCACAGTTCAAAGTAGTCTACTGCCTAGTTTACCCTTCCAACAATCTGTGGACTCAGTTTGGCTGAGACAAGGAACAAGTCAAAATCACCCCGCTGTAAACATGGTGAGTGCAGCTTCCTTTTCAGGGTGCCAAACAAGAAAAAAAAGAATGTCTTATTTACATTGTTTTCTTGCTTTTTGTTGTTAGAAGTGACGTGTGTCATTATCTCAGTAGAAGGAAAGCCTGAGGAGAGTTTATCCAAATTACAGTTTTCCTTCTTCACTCCTTTTTTACCTGAGTCAGCACCTGCTTTGAAAGATTTGTTTAACTGGGTTTGTCTTGCCTCATCTGTACACATCTAGGGATAAAAAATGGTAGGGGACAGTGTTAAAATGAGATGTGACTGGATTTTCAGCAATCATAAGAAACATAAAAAATTCTGATCACTGCAGATGATGGTTTATTCATAAAAAAAACCCTGAATGTCAGCAGAGTACTAAGAAGCTAATTGTTTGGATTAATGTTCTTAATTTTTAATTTTAAACTTTCTATTTTAAAAAAAAAATAACTCGTTTTAAAGGTGAGGCAGTTGTTGTTTTGAAAATGTGAGCTCCTCCCCACATCCCAAAATGGGATTATACATCTGTTCAATATGGGTAGTCCTCAAGTTACAACTACAATTGAGCTCAAAATTTATGTTGCTAAGTGAAAAATTAGTTGAGTTTTGCCCCATTTTACAACCTTCCTTGCCACAGCGGTTAAGTGAATCACTGCAGTTGTTAAATTAGTAACATGGCTGTTAAGTGAATCTGGCTTCCCCATTGACTTTGCTTGTCAGAAGGCGGCAAAAGGTGATGATGACACCACCCTGGAGCTCTGCAACCGTCATAAATGCGAGTCAGTTGTTAAATATCCGAATGTCAGTCATGTCATCATGGGGATGCTGCAGTGGTCATAAGTGTGAAAAATGGTCATAAGTCACTTTTTTTTAGTGACATTGTAACTTAAAATGGTAACTAAGCAAACTGTTATAAGTGGAGGACTACCTGTGTTGTGTTTGTAAATCAGCAGTCAAATGAGCTATTTGCTCATTTTAAAATATCAAGTACAGAATTTGGGCTTTCTGTACTGAAATTGATATCTAGGAAATGTTTAAAAAACTTGATGCTTGATTCCAGGCAGATCGAAATCTTCCACTCTAGAAACTGGTTGCCATTTCTTGGAGTGATTTAGTGAAATAGTGCGATATCACGCAATAGTGAAAACCTTGTGGTGAGGCCTTCATGCCTAGTTTCCATTTTGCCAATTGCTCAGCCTGACAAATGAGCACCCTGGATAATCTTTGTTTCCTTTTTCTCTCTTCTCACTGGCTTCAAGAAGTTAATCACCACAAGGATGTACTCTGGGCTCACCATTCATAATCCATTATGAACAGACAGACATGACAAGACGGAAAAGCAATGCAAAATATTCAGAGACGCAGAATGACAAGTGAGGAGAATCATAGTGTCACATGCTGAAAGGGCTTGAGCAGTATTATAAAGAATGGCTGCTGTCAGAATTATTGACCTAAAAGTTTTAGGTGAAGGAATCAATAATATGTTGCAATGCTGCAGGGAAAAATCATTCTCATTATGCCATTAAATCTATCCTGTCATCAGTATGGGGAAGACTGGAGTGATTGGAGAAGACACACTGAATTCTATTGCTGGCACACACCAATTCATCCACCATTCACAATCGTCTGCAATTACTCTGGAAAAATGAGATATTTTGCCTTGATAATGGCACTGCCTGATTTAGGACACCTGTCCCAACTTTGTCCCCTTTCTTACCTTATCAAATATTTTAGGTGTAATGCTGCACCCACATACCATGTTTCCCCAAAAGTAAGACCTACCCCCAAAATAAGCCCTAGCTTGATTTGATTTTGGGGTTGGGTCTAATATAAGCCCTACTCCAAAAATAAGCCCTAGTTTTGGGGCGAGGCGCACACCTAAAAATCAAGCTAGGGTAGGGTTGGGGGATGGAGCTGCCCCATGCACCCCGCACCCATTTACCTTACTGGTTGGACTGCCTCAAATAGGCCTCCTGTGCCCTGACACTTGTGCTGCATGGCTTGTGCCATTGCCACTTTTCGCAGCAGGAAGCCACATGGTGCTTCGGACCGTTGCTGACGGTCAGGGCAGGACGCTGTGCAGTGCTTTGGGCCATTGCCTCTCCTCATGACAGGAGGCCGCATGATGCTTCGGGCTGCTGGTTGTGGCAGGAGGCTGCGTGGTGCTTCAGGCCATTTTCAGGAGGCCGCACAGTGCTTCAGGCCATTGCCACAGGTCACAGCAAGATGCTAGGTGAGCTTCAGGCCATTGCTGCCAGTTGTGGCAGGTCACTGTACGGTGCTTCAGGCCTTCACCACCGAAGCACCATGGAGCCTCTTGCTAATGGCCTGAAGCACCACAAGGCATCCTGCAGTGACCAGTGGCAATGGCCTGAAGCACCATGTGACCTCCTGCAAATGGCCCAAAGCACCATGCACTGCCTTGCCACGATCAGTGGCAACAGCCCGAAGCACTGTGCAGCATCCTACCATGAGTAGTGGCAATGGCCCAAAGCATCATGCGGCTCCTGCAAATGGCCTGAAACACCACGTGGCATCCTGCCAGTGACCGGCAGCACCCGCGCAATACACCATGTGGTGTCTGGCCACAAGTGGCAGCAAGTGGCCACTGAAGAAGTCAAGCAGTGGTACAACAAGTGTTGGGACGTGCTGCAGTCCTAAGGTAAGACATCCTCTGAAAATAAGACCTAGTGCCTCTTTTTGAGGCAAAAAATATAAATCCAGGTTTTATTTTTGGGGAAACATGGTACATACATATTACATACATATTACATACATACACAGACACACAGACCTTTTGGTTGCCAAATCTATCCTCAAACAGTAATCTGGCAGCTTGCTTCTGCAACATATCAGAACAACCAATAGATGAAAGCCAATCATTGGGGAGGACTAGATGTAAGCAAATGTACACCTAGTTTTACTTTTAGTTTTAATTCCTTGCTGCCACCTAATGGTTGTCTGAGTTTCTGCAGCCCAGATATCGCAATCTAGAACTAAGGAAAAATTTCCTGACAGTGAGAACAATTAATCAGTGAAATAATATGCCTCCAGAAATTGTAGGTGCTCCATCACTGGAGGTTTTTAAGAAGAGATTGGTATGCCCACTGTCCAGTTCTAATAAAGATATTGCTTAACCATGGACTATGGATTCTTTTTTTTTTAATGGAACAGCATGGTGAACTTTAATTTGCTTCTTAGGATGATAATTCCTTCAAAGTAAGTTTCAGTCCTGCTTGATTTAGAGATTTATCTACATTTTTCCTTGGCAGCAACATGGTGATAGTTTGCTATTGTCTTCTATTTTGTTTTATTTTTAACTTCTCAATCTAGGTAACCCTGGAACTTCCAAACAGACTTCCATTCAAATACTAAACAAATTAAATTCTGCTTAATTTTGGGGTCTCCTAAAGGCTAGGTTCTGCCTTTAGGAGAGACTGGTTATCTCTCTGGCATCAAACAGAAAGAAACAAAAGCATAAAGTTAACACAATCTGATTTTTTTATAGTAAAAGATAAAAGCAATAGGGAATACTTAGGTTTACTGGAAGTAAAAGACTTACAGGAAGCTGAATATTATCAAACCACATAGTTTGAGAAAGGCAATAATTGTCCAAGGAAAAGAGTAGAATAACTATTATTTCTGTTTGGGATGGAATGAAACATGTTGGGTTTTTTTTGGAATAAGAGAAATGATGTCTCAAATTGTGAATTTGTCAGGACCCACTTCAAGCCCACATCTTAAGAAAGCAGAACTCTTGGAAACAATTTCTTCCAAGCAGAAACTTTTATTAAGAGTAGGTGATAGCAGGCATAATAGACAGGATCTGAGAATTCCCACACAACGCAGTAGATTATAGTGTCCCCAAGCAGGGCCCCAGCCCATAGATCGACCGCCTGATGTGGGATAGCCAATCACCAAGTGTTAAGTCCATTGTGGGAACCGGGGAGATAACATTGGCCCATCTCCGCTCATGCAGTGAGGTTCGGCAGCTTCTTCACACCTTTCTCTGAGAGTGTAGACATAAACCAGGCACTGAGGTTATATTCCTTATTTCCTCCTTTGTTCTTAACTGACAGTTTAAAAGATAGAGTTCAGAGAGAGAGAGAGAGATAAGCAGGAAACAGGATACATACCCAATAAACAAAATAAAGGATTACATTGTAGCGAATGGAGGAAGAGAAAGTAATAGCCCTGCACATCCCCCCTCCCCCTTGGATGTATGGCAAAACCCAGGAAAAGGTGGAATGAAATAGAAATGAAATGAAATAAAATAGGAATGGGTTTTGACAGAATTATTATTTCAGTTTATACAATAAATAGACAACAGATCTAGAAATTATTGAAGAATATTTGAATAAAATATAATTTTATAGATCAACAAATGGAATTTCTTTCCTGAAGGTAAGATCAGAGATGCAATTAAAAAATTGAAACTGAATAATGCTCCAGGATTTGATGGCATTTCTGCAATGTACAGTAAGAATGTGGGGCTTTTTCCTCCTTCAATTCAATCCTGTCTGTTTCTCAGAGACTGCCTGGAAAATCCCTGCATTTTTTTGGCAAGGTTTTTTAGAAATGTTTTGCCATTGGCTCTTCTTCTGGTGCAAAGTCACCTAGCTAGCTTTGTGTCCAAGACGGAACTAAAACTCTGAGTCTCCCAGTTTTTAGCCTGATGCCTTAACCACTAAACAAAACTGCCTGTATTTTTATACATTCATTACTTTTAACTGAAATCACAAATGAATTTCAGGGACACAAAGAACTTCTTTCATCATAGAAATAAATCTTTATCTCTTTGATGTATAAGAAAGGAAAATATTTGACTCTCCCAGAGTCATACAGACCTGAATGTAGATTACAAGCTTTTTAATGCAATGCTCTGAAAGAAAATACATGTTTTTTAACTGAAATGTTACAGCCTGTTTAAACCAGATTTGTTCCACAGAGAGATGTGAGAGAAAATATCAGACAGATTCTGTATGTCATCGACAGGATAAGTAAATTAGAAAACAACCCCCTAAAATCATGATTTCCCTTGATGCAGGAAAAAAAACAAAAAACATTTGACAATCTGAAATGGCCTTTCATGCTTCAGATTTGGGGGGGGAGGGAAGAACTGCGGTTCTATTTTTTTTTACTTGAGTGCAAATAACTACAAAGAATAAAAAGGCAAGATAATAGGCAGGATAAGCCAAGAATTCCTTTGTGAGCGAGATGCGCAGTCTCCAAATGTGACATAAAAATAAATAAATAAAAATAATTGTAAATGGTTTTAATGGAACAATGCACCCATAGTAAGGGGACAAAACAAAGTTGCCTCCTTCTCTTTCTTTATTTTTATGGCATTATAACCATTAGCAGTGGAAATAAGTTAGGGAAATAAACATTCAGAAGTTAAATCAGCAACTCAAGAACATAAATTGAAATTATATGCTAACCAAAAGACTAGTTAGCACTCTTAATGGAATGTATATATAACAATATGGTCATATGTCAGATTACTAGATTAAGAAAAAAAAGCTAAAATACTGCCATGGAATTTGGCACAGGGAAAAAAAATTACTTGGGGTTTCACATTGCAGTAAGGTAAAGGTAAAGGTTCCCCCACACATGCGTGCTAGTCGTTTCCGACTCTAGGGGCCGGTGCTCATCTCCGTTTCAAAGCCGAAGAGCCAGCACTTGTCCGAAGATGTCTCCATGGTCATGTGGCCGGCATGACTAGACGCCAAAGGCGCACGGAACGCTGTTACCTTCCCACCGTAGTGGTCCCTATTTTTCTACTTGCATTTTTACGTGCTTTCGAACTGCTAGGTTGGCAGAAGCTGGGACGAGTAACAGGTGCTCACTCTGTTATGCGGCACTCGGGATTCGACCCGCCAAACTGCCAACCTTCTGATCGACAAGCTCAGCGTTATACATTGCAGTATAAACTATTAAATAATTAGGAATTTACATCTTTCTATCTTACCAGGTTGGAAAGGTGCAACAGCTGATATCTCCAGATGGAGAAAAAAACTTATTTTTTTTCTTTGCTAGATAGAATTGCAGCTGTCAAAATGAAGACTTACCAAAACTTAATTTTCTTTCTCAAATGATTTCAATCCACACTGAAAGCAAGGTATTAACTCACCGATACGAACAAATAATTAACTATATACGATCCAATAAAAGTCTGCAGATGAAATAGAAGTTTCTACGGGAGCTGAAAGAGCAAGAAGGATTATCGGCTCCAAACATTAAATCATATTACAATGCTAGCTGCTCACCATGGATTTCAGAATGAATCACCTCTTCTTATGGCTTGGTTACACCTACAGGAGATTTTCTTAATGCTCTGCAGAGGTATCTCTGCGCTGACAAAGACAGTGTAAACAATGTATTGTGGGTAGTATTATTCTTTTATTTCTTTGAATTACTTTTTAATGTATTTAATTAAAAGCTAGTTTGGTGTATTGGTTAAAGGCACTAGGTTAGAAACAAAGAAATTATGAATTCCTTAGACACACTGACAATCTTAGGAAGCATGCAAGAGCAAACCACTTCTGAAATCTTGCTAAGAAAATTGCAAGAAGTTAAGAGCCAGGTTTAGGCAGCTGAAAGGTGACTTGAAGCCATCCTCCTCTAAAACAAACCTCCTCTAAAAAAACCCAAACCCAACAATCACCTGTAAGTGTTAAATAATAATAATAAAAAACAAAGCATCAGTATCAAAATAGGGAATCCATCACTGGACCCACCACTTTTCTTCTACCCCTGGTCACTGAAGACCTAGTATTGCTTCTTCCCAACATTGGAAAGTCCAAAATGGTAGAAAAGGGGAAAATATGGCTAGGGATACGGTAGGAAGACCCACGGATCTTAAGCTCTTCTGGTTTCCCAACATGGTTCTAAACTCTTGTACAATTTACAGTAAACTTTGAAATAAAACTGATTTAAAGTTAAAATGGACAATATACACTGTGGATTTCTTTCTGCTACTATTTCTGGTTTACTTTATTTAATAATAATTTATTTATTTATTTATTTATTTGATTTATATACCGCCCTTCTCCCGAAGGACTCAGGGCGGTGTACAGGGCAATAAATATCAAAAATACAAGATACAAAAGTTAAAAAAAAATTAAATAATTATGCCCGATGCAATAAATTAATTAAAATAAATATTAAAACCCCAAACCCATCAGACCAGGCTGGCTTGTTCGAATAAATAAGTTTTTAGATCACGGCGGAAGGAGCGAAGGTCGGGAGCCATTCGGAGCTCAACTGGTAAGCGGTTCCAAAGGTCTGGCGCGCCCACAGAGAACGCCCTCCCCCTGGGGGTCACCAGTTGACATTCTCTGACCGGTGGCACACTGAGGAGGCCATAATGATAATGATGATGATGATGATGATGATGATGTTGTTGATGATGATAATAATAATGATGATGATGATGATGATGATGATGATGATGATGATGATGATGATGTTGGAAGGGATCTTGGAGGTCTTCTAGTCCAACCCACTCCTCAGGCAGGAAACCCTATACCATTTCAGACAAATGGCTGTCCAATCTCTTCTTAAAAACCTCCAGTGTTGGAGCATTCACCACTTCTGGAGGCAGGTTGTTCCACTGGTTAATTGTTCTAACTGTCAGGAAGTTTCTCCTTAGTTCTAGGTTGCTTCTCTCCTTGACTAGTTTTCATCCGTTGCTTCTTGTCCTGCTTTCAGGTGCTTTGGAGAATAGCTTGGCTCCCTCTTCTTTGTGGCAGCCCCAGAGATATTGGAACACTGCTATCATGTCACCCCTCACCCTTCTCTTCATTAAACTATACATACCCAATTCCAGCAACCGTTCCCTATATGTTTTAGCCTCCAGCCCCCTAATCATCTTGGTTGCTCTTCTCTGTACCCTTTCTAGAGTCTCAACATCTTTTTTACATCATGGTGACCAAATTTTATTAGTAAATAAAATTTATTTTCTCATAACAGCTAAATAATGAATGGGTAGCCATATACACTGACTATCTAAATAAAGGAATAAAGGTGTCTTGTTGTCCTCTGAATTTTTAGAGATGATTGCAAAACACGAGCAATGTGGTGTACGTTGACTTTTTTCTTCTTTTTTAAATAAGAGAAGGAAGGAAGGAAGGAAGGAAGGAAGGAAGGAAGGAAGGAAGGAAGGAAGGAAGGCCAACAGAAACCAACACTATGGCAAATGGTAAGGAATTAGAATTATTCTTGCTGCCACATTTGTTTACATTTTAAAAATTGCAAGTGAATGAATCTAGGTGTGTAGACTGAACAATCATAGCTACAAAATTGCCCAATATAGAAAGGATATTATGCACATACCAAGAGATATGTGCACATGTACATTTTTTTCATAGATGCCTTTAATACAGCAGGAGAAGAATTAAGGAGGGTTACATTTAAAAAAATAAGATTTAGGTTTCATCTGTGGAATAATATTGTTATCCTCTGTTATTTATTTTTGTTACCTTTCTGATTTCAGGAATAATTATCATTGTTTTAATTGGCCAATGATAATTAAGGAAAGGGTGCTGCAGAAAATTTTCAGCAAACATAACTGACTGTAAACAAGAAAGAATGCCAGAGCATTACAAAAATAAACACTCTTACACTTCAGCAGATTCACATTGCCATCTATTAAATATTCAAGATCGATTCATTGATTTTCCATCAACAGCTGAGCAAGCTTTGGCAGAATCCTCTGTGAAATGGATGCTGCAAGCAAAAATATATTTTTATTCATTTTACTCTTTGCTCCTGGGACCAAACTAGAAAGAGATTCACATTTTTTTCCCTATATCATCTGTTTTTCTCAAGAGACCCTCCTTGAAATCTGAACAAAGTAATGCAGGTTGACTGCCACATTAGGGATTAGTGAGGGAGCAGGATCAACATATCCAGCAGTTCTAATGATTTATATCAGATTCTCCCAAACCCATCCCTGTTACTATTTTTTTTCAGTGAAAAATATTCATTTTAGTTTGCTTCTTCAGTATTTGTTTCAGATCACAAAATCCTCACAACAAAATTCTGTTTGGGCAGAACAGAGAGGCCCAAAGACCTGGTTAAGGAGACCTGGCACAGGAAAATTTTTGACATTGACTATTGTATCCAGAAAGGAGGACAAAAATATTCAGAGAGTGGGGACACACAAAGTTATTACAGATAGTACTCAACTTACAACACTTCATTTAGTGACCATTCAAAGTTATAGTGGCACTGGAAAAAGTGACTTAAGACTATTTTTCACACTTAGACCATTGCAACATCCCTATGATCATGTGATCAAAATTCAGACAATTGGCAACTGATTCATATTTATGACAGTTGCAGTGTCCCTGAGTCCTGTGTTCCTCTTTTGCGATCTTCTGACAAGCAAAATCAATAGGGAAGCCAGATTTTACAACCATGTGGCTAACTTAACAGCTGTAAAATGGGGCAAAATTCACTTAACCAATATTTCACTTAGCAACAGAAACTTTGGGCTCAGTTGTGGTCGTAAGTTGAGGACTACCTGTACTTGACATGTAGAGCTTAATTAAGGTCACCAGAGCTTTTTATTCTTTTCAGCTCAATAGAATGTTGGAAAGGCATTATAAAAAATGGGCTTGGGACTTTGAATGAAAGAACTTTACAAAACAGATTGGTATCAAATTTGGTTTATCAAAAGGAATATAAGGTTTGAAAATTGTGCCGGGGGGGGGGGGCGGAATCCAAAAAAATGTCCTCTCAGTCAGTGGTGGGATTCAAATATGTGAACAATCAGTTCTCTGTGTGGATGCTGCTTCCGAAAGTCTGTTCTGGGCCTGGGCAACAAAAATTAGTTGCCAGTTCTGCTGAAGTGGTGCGAACTGGCTGAATCCCACCACTGCTCTCAATGCATCTTTGTGTTAGATAGTTTTGGGCAAATGTTTGAAGTGTTGTGGCCGCCTTCATTGTACGCCATCCCTTCTTTCTCCTGTTCACATGATCAGAGCAAAGCTAATATTAAGAGGTTGAAAAGAAGTCCAGAAGCCTTGATTTGCAGACTTCCTTCCTCTGCCTCATTTGGGAGTAAATATAATATCATAAATTTTGGAACATATGAACAAAATCACATTTATTTTCTCCAATGTGGTAATCTATGTTATCCTTTGCTGTAGGAATGCATGCAGTTTCCCACCCTTTCTTTGCTTTTAATTTCCTTGTTGTAGCTTTGTCTCTTGAACTTCCTTCCTCTGTGACTTAGTACAACATATATCCCCTATCTTCTGAGGTTTTGCTGGAGGCAGTGAAAATGGATGCAATCTCATCTCAGTTTCAGCTGGCTGATCAAGGGAATAAATTCAGGGGGGTGGGTGTCATCTAACTGGAACTACAGAGTCTGCTGTGCTGTGATTGTGCTTTACAACCTCTATAGCTGCAAGGCTTTGAACCAAGAAAGTGCTCAGAACAATATACTGAATGGGAAAGCAGAAGAGGCTCCATTTGGCTTCTCTAGCTTTAGGTAACAAGGTTTTTATTTGTCTGCTGTTTGAAATGGACATCCATTCGAAAGCCAGCAGTGGATATTTTACTTGGCTAGTTGTGCCTTCCAAAATAATTTCTTATAGCTGATATAAATATATGTGTAAAATCTTTACTGTTAAATGAAGCTGATGCACCACTTTTTAAAACACCTATGATGGTCTTAACTAAGATGTGATGTGTGAAGAAAATATACGTGATTTATTTAAAACTAGATCGGGATTTGCTTGAAGTCCATCTGTAATGTATATTCAGTGGGTGATGGGTTTATTCTCTATAATTAGATCACTAACTTGATAAAGTTCTCTGTCTCTGTCTTATATATAATACCTGCAGTGAGAGTATTACATGCTCAAAAGTAGAAAGCTTTGACCTTACCCACAAGGCATGGCTGATGAAGATGATGGAACTTGCAAAGATGACTAAAGTAACTCTGTGGTTAGAAAAATAAACCCATATCTATATTTATTTATTTAGTTAGTTACATTTATATACCGCCCTATTCCCTGAGGACTCAGGGCGGTTTACAGGGAATTAAAAAATCCACCATACAAAAGTTAAAAAACCAAATTAAAAAATATTAAATTGACCCTGTATACTTAAAACCCCAATTAAAAATTTCTCCTCAGCCTGGGCCTGAGAGCTCAAAGAGCCAGGTCTTCAGGCCCCGGCGGAATGATCGGAGGTCGGGGGCAGTCCTCAGCTCCACCGGCAGCTGGTTCCAGAGGGCAGGCGCTCCCACTGAGAAGGCCCTATCCCTGGGTGTCACCCGCCGGCAATCTCTCACCGGCGGCACCCTGAGCAGACCCTCCCTGTGGGAGCGCACTGGGCGAAGGGCGTTTGATGCCGGCAGCAGGTGTTCCCTCAAATAGCCCGGACCCAGGCCATGTAGGGCTTTATAGGTAATAACCAGCACCTTGAATTTCACCCGGAGGGCAACCGGAAGCCAATGCAGCTCGCGGAGTAGAGGTGACTGATTGTAGACCTTTTATAGACTTTTTGCACGAAACAAGCTTATCATTTGTAGTTTTGATGATTTAAAAAAAGCTAGATAATAGAAAAAAGAGGTTATTTTTGTAATCATAGAGTTAATATTTGAACTTTATATATAACTTTATATATTTGCTGCAGAAAAAAAATCAGAAGCTTTTTTTTCTTTTCGATTCTCTTTCTGCAATTTTTCTTCTTTGTTTCAGTCTTTATTGGTCTGTGTTGTTTTTTTATATTCTTTGTAAAAGAACAACAACAAAAAACAAAAAAAGATTCCCTCTTACACTCTTATGAAAACGAAAGTTGGATCTTGGAGAAGCAGGAACATTAACATTTATTTTTTAACTTCAGTATTGAAGAAACCTCTTGAGAAGACCATGGACAACCAAGGAAACAAACAAATGAATCATCCCAAAACAGAAAAAAAAATGAAACCTGAGTTCTCACTTGAAAAGTTACCAGGGTTAACTTATTCTACTCTGAACACATAACGCAAATACCTGGTTCTCTGGAAAAAAATAATCTAATTCTGGCAAAGGTGGAAGGAAAGGAAAGAGGACAACCAGTAGTAAGCTGGATGTACTGTTAACAGCTGTAATTAAGAGAGCTGCAGAAACAGGTTAGCAACAAATCATCATAGAGAAAATCTATGTAGTTGCTAAGAATTGATACCAACTTGAAGGCACAATATCAGTCCATAAATTGAGTTTAGAGTCCCAAATATGTTCCCATATGTCTCACAACAGTTTTTAAGAGTACCAGGATTATCCATTTAGGCATAGAATATTCATATAGCCCATATAAGGCATACAGAAAAAGTCAGGATAGTAGGTGTGACATGATTGAAATCCCATGTCTTTTTTATATGCAGAAAATAAATTTCAATGGGAAGGACATTGGAAGTGTCACCCCAAAGGTGCTTTTTCAAAAGGCAACTGGACTTCCTTTGTGTTTCCTTGAAGACATTTCACTCCTCATCCAAGAAGCTTCTTCAGTTCTGAAGAACTGATCTGAAAAAGCTGCTTAGAACTGAAGAAGCTTCTTGGATGAGAAGAGAAATGTTTTCAAGGAAAAACAAAGAAAATCCAGTTGCCTTTTGAAAAAACACCTTCATAACAACCCTGACCTGGATGATTGAAAATTTCCAAAGACAGTGTCACTTACCATAAAGTCTTATTCCTTCCTTTGTTCTGGTAGGGGCTTATACGAGGACAATTTGGAAATAAACCTCCATTTGGTTATCAATGACAGACACTCGCAGACACAGAACTTTTATTATACACATCAGGAAACTACAACATTACATTACTTTTCGACATAATCACCATTCAAATTGAGGCACTTGTGATAACATAAAGGTTGAAATTCCTTAGTAGTAGTTGCTTGATGCCAAATCTGGGCTATGGGTGTGTGTGTGTGATCAAAAACATCCCAATGGAACTGCTTCAAAAGTTCTTGGTTGCATCTAGCAGTGTACGGGCGAGCATTATTGTGAACCAACACCACACTGGAAGTGGTGCCATAGAAAATCCTGACAAATTTGAAGATGCCAAAGGAGTACTGCTAGTGAAGTTCATGGAGTGTGGTTCAACCATCAATTCAGAAGTCGTCTGTGAAATGTTATGAAAACTCAGATGAGCCATCCATAACAAGCATTGGGGCCTGCTGACTTCTGGTGTGGTGTTGGTTCACGATAATGCTTGCCCACACACCACTAGACCACACCGAAGAATTTTTGAAGCAGTTTCATTGGGATGTTTTTGATCACCCCTGCCCCATAGCCCGGTGCCGAGCGACTACTACTAAGCAATTTCAAACCTTATAAGTGCCTCAATTTGAATGGTGATTATGTCAAAAAGTAATGTAATGTTGTAGTTTTCTAATGAGTATAATGTTGTAGTTTTCTAATGAGTATCCACAAGTGTTTGTCATTGATAACCAAATGGAGGTTTATTTCCAAATTTCCACACAATGGCATGGCTCTTATCAAAGAAGAGTCAAATGCCAGCTTAGCTGATATCCATTGTGTATTTTTGACTTTATAATTGTATTCAAGTCTAATTTGAAAGCCAACAGAATAATAATTCAGGCCTCGGATTCCTAAACATTTAACAAATGTTCAACATTTTTGTTTGTTTGTATGTATTAGACCAAGTACTATCTCTCTCTTTCTCAATACAGTATATACATACATACATACATACATACATACATACATACATACATACATACATACATATATATATATATATATATATATATATATATATATATATATATATATATGCATGCTTGTTGATGGTCAGCAGTTTGGTGGGTTGAATCCCGAGTGCCGCATAACAGTGAGCGCCTGTTACTTGTCCCAGCTTCTGCCAACCTAGCAGTTTGAAAGCACGTAAAAATGCAAGTAGAAAAATAGGGACCACTACGGTGGGAAGGTAACAGTGTTCCATGTGCCTTTGGCGTCTAGTCATGCCGGCCACATGACCACGGAGACATCCTCGGAAAAGAGCTGGCTCTTCGGCTTTGAAACAGAGATGAGCACCGGCCACTAGAGTTGGAAACTACTAGCACGCATGTGTGGGGGAACCTTTACCTTTACACACACACACACACACACACACACACACACACACACACACATATACAAACACACCCTATCATTCCTTGCATTCTATCATACCAATTAGTGGACAATGATATGGGGAATGTTAGATGAACTTGGTGACTATAAGTGGAACTCTTTATAGCACTGAATTTCTTTTTAATCTGTTTTAGCTACCGTAATCATGAAGAAATGAAAATATAGATAATGTTTGGTGGCATTATTACCCATTGAAATTACATTCCATTAATTGCATTTGTGAAAATTATACAGACTTTTAAATGAATCCAGCAATGGAATATTTTCTATATCTTCTTCAAAATAATAATAATAATAATAATAATAATAATAATAATAATAATAATAATAATAATAATAATAATAATTCAATTTCTGTTGTTAGCAGGCAGTCTTACTATTGTAGAACACTGGGAAACAAAACCACTATTTTCATTGGATGAGTGATATTTTAAACTTTGTGAAATATCATTAGCAAAAAAGAAAAAAACCCCTCAGTAATACACACATTATTTTAAAATCCCATAATGAAGAAAAGACAGTCAAATTTGGACATCTTTTATTAATTATATTAATGTGAGGTTTTTTTCCTGATTAATAGTCCCCATCAGCACAAATGTCATTTTGGATAAATATCTTAACTGTTGTTAATTAATCTTCTGTATTCTTCTTAATTATGTATGCATTAAGAATGGAGTAATCTCAACACAAAAGCATTAATTACCTATTTTCTTTTCTATTTTTTTAGTTTATTTTTATAATTTGGAGTTTTAATTTGTTTCTGGATAGATATGCATATATGCATGTTTATTTACATTTGTGGGTGTGATGAAACCCCCCCCCCAGAATTCCTTAATCTTGGTGTCATGGTTCCGATAGATGAGACCAGTAAAAGCAGAACTCCAAGGCAATTGGCTTCCTTAAAGAACATATTTATTGTCTACAAAGTTTTGGCACTTTGTGAAACCAAGTCTGGAGTTCCCTCCCGAGCATTACAATGTTACAAAGTTGAACTTCCCACCCCAGCACTTTGTCATTATCCATGTTCCCCAATAGAATACTTTGGTGGACTTTCTAACGGAAAGCTCAGCCTGCCAAAACTCAGGCAGCAATGACCTTGGTTCCCATGGGCCAATTTATTGTTTAGTCTAACCTTAAAACCACTCATTCCTCCCCTCCCAGTACTGTGGCAACCAAAAACAAAGCAAAAATGGCTTCAGCCAGGTCGTTGCATTGTTGACACTTGGCATATCTGGCTTAGTCCTGCTTATTAAAACACTAAGAAATATGCTGTACTCTACAGTATATTTTCTGTAGTTTCCTCATTTTATTACTAATCTTATATTTGTGTTGCAAAGTTTAATGCCACATGATCATAGCTCATGATCATAGCAAGGATCATAGAATTTGAAATTTGTTTGAAATTTTATAGCCCATATGTGATAGTATTCACCTGGTTCCTGTGTTGCAGGAACTGCAGTTTATGGGATTATTTCTCCTAAAGAAGTAAAAACACTCTTTTTCCACCACAAGTTCCCTCTAGCTATTCTCAAAAGTCATATAGCATATGATTATGTATATGTGTGTGTGGGTTTCAAGGATGGGCATCAAATGTCATGCTGCTTCATAAGTACTTTAATTATTTGTTGTATTTATTAAATCTATTCCCCCCCAAAAAATAAAAAAAATAATAAAAAAAACCCAATAATCCTACCTGGAATGTTTGGCTGGGAAAGAGTGTTTGGCCCAAAATCACTCAATGAGCTACCATTATAGGCAGCAGCTTAGGTTTCCTTGTTTCTCCAAACACCTTAATAATAATATTACATTCTTTTTTCCTCGTGCACTCTACACCAGTGTTTCTTTGTTGTTGTTGTTAGTTGCGAAGTCATGTCCGACCCATCGCAACCCTATGGACAATGCTCCTCCAGGCCTTCCTGTCCTCTACCATCTTCTGGAGTCCATTTAGGTTCACGCCTACTGCTTCAGTGACTCCATCCAGCCACCTCATTCTCTGTCGTCCCCTTCTTCTATTGCCCTCAATCTTTCCCAGCATTAGGCTCTTCTCCAGTGAGTCCTTCCTTCTCATTAGGTGGCCAAAGTATTTAAGTTTTAGCTTCAGGATCTGGCCTTCTAAAGAGCAGTCAGGGTTGATCTCCTCTAGGACTGACCAGTTTGATCGCATTGCAGTCCAAGGGACTCGCAGGAGTCTTCTCCAGCACCATAGTTCAAAGGCTTCAATTCTTTGGCACTCAGCCTTTCTTATGGTCCAACTTTCACTGCCATACATTGCAACTGGGAATACCATAGCCTTGACTATACCCACTTTTGTTGACAGGGTGATGTCTCTGCTTTTTAGTGTGCTGTCTAGATTTGCCATTGCTTTCCTCCCGAGGAGCAAGCGTCTTTTAATTTCTTGGCTACAATCCCCATCTGCAGTGATCTTGGAGCCCAGGAAAATAAAATCTGTCACTACCTCCATTTCTTCCCCATCTATTTGCCAGGAATTGAGAAGGCGAGATGCCATGATCTTGGTTTTCTTAATGTTTAGTTTCAACCCAACTTTTGCACTCTCCTTCTTCACTCGCAACAAGAGGCTCTTTAGTTCCTCTTCACTTTCTGCCATTAGAGTGGTATCATCTGCATATCTTAGGTTGTTGATGTTTCTTCCGGCAATCTTAATTCCAACTTTTGATTCATCTAGCCCTGCCTTTCTCATGATGTGCTCTGCATATAAGTTAAATAGGCAAGGCGACAGTATACAGCCTTGCCGGACTCCTTTCCCAATTTTGAACCAATCAGTGTTTCTTAGCCTTGGCAATTTGAAGATGTATGGATTTCAATTCCCAGAATTCCTTATCCAGTCAACTTGGCTGGGGAATTCAGGGAGTTGAAGTCTGTACATCTTAAAATGGCCAAGGTTGAGACACACTGAACTAGACAGTATATCTAGTCTTTCCTTCTTCATTTTTTCACACAATAATAACCCTGTGTATTAGATTGTACTAAGTCACCTTCTGAATTTCCATAAATGAAAGTAAATTTAAACCTGGATTCCTTCAGACCTAAGCCCAGCCCTTTAAATTACTTTTTCCACACTGAGGTCCTTAAAGTTTGAATTTTAAAGGTTAGATTTATGGATGCAAAATTTTGTTAGCCTCTTTTGGAGGCTGCCTCATCCCACCTTCCTCTTAAAGAGCATCAGAAAGCTTCATATAGCCACCTGTTTAATCTGTAAAAAAATAAAATGAACATTGTCTTAACATACTTTATCTCCATGCAAATAAGTCTTTCCTTGAATTTTTCAGTCCTTGCTTTCCCACAAATTGTTATTTTGGAGGAAACAATCACATACACGCACATGGACACGCATCTCAATGTAAGTAAATAATTTTCCATTGTGTGCTGAAGTGCATCATTATTGCATACAGAAGAAACTGTGCAGGCTGCATCTGCTTTCTCCAATAGAGCATTCCTGAAATCTCTGATTAGATAAGAATCAGCTGCACTCCATTGTCTCAGCAAATGGAAAATAAAGTCATGCTAATGCCTCTTATTTAGTGTCTGTTTATTTATTCTTGAATAACGGAGTTGGGTGACAAACAGTTATGTGCAAAATACACAATCTCTTGAAACTAACATTGCTTAAATTAACTGTTACTGGACACCTGCTGCCTCTTATAGCTGTTTGCATAATAACTTGTCAAATATGTGCAGGCATGCTGTGGGTTTAAGACTGTTCCCACTGTGCAAGGGCAGTATAATCCAAATCCACTTGTGAGAGATTAATCAGAAATGCCCTCCCTGACATTATTTTTAAATGATTTTCTTCCACTCACGGAAAATTTGTCAGGTCCATTTTGAATTTCCAAATAGTTAGATACATTGGAAATTTCTGACTAGGATCCACTGTGTTAGAATACACAATTTATTTCACTTGGTACCTCAGTTTTTATACCATATTCTGAATCCCTTGGTCCAGCTAAGTCAGTCTTCTTGCTAATCCCTTCCTGGGGAGATTCCTATTGCTATGTTGCCCCACCATGTAGATCAGATGAGGAATAAAATCCACAGGAAGTCTAAGACTAATTTTATTGAGAACAGTCATAACAACAAAGTCTTACAAGTCTGAATGTGCTGTGCTTTCTTATGCCCGTGTGAATTAGGGAGGTGTCTGAATCACTACTTTCTGCTTCTTTTAGACTTAAAATATGTTTTTTGGAGTTGTGGATGCTCCAACACTGGAAGTTTTTAAAAAGATGCTGGACAACCATTTGTCTGAGATGGTAGGTGTTGGAATATATGTTGGAATGTATTTTGTGTTGCAACAACTACAGAAGTATTCACCAGTAAGGGCAGTGTTCGTAGGTTTGCTAGGTATAATCTGTGATATACATTCTATGATCTTTTTGTTCTGAGGAGAGTTTCCTGTGATAGTTAAAACACTTGACTGTACACTTTATTTCATCTGTAGGGCTACAGGGCTATATACAAACATAATTTTTAATGGTAGGGTTTCCTGCCTGAGCAGGGGTTTGGACTAGAAGACCTCCAGTTATTCTGTTATTTTGTTTTTCCCTTCATTGTTTGGCATCAAATCAGACCCATCCCCATCGAGGGTATCTTTCTTACTCTTCAGATATGAAGATGCCTTGTGTGCCCCCAAATTCTGCCATGGGAGATATTGACTATTTCACAATAACTTTCATTCTCCTTCTACACATGTATGGCATTCTGAAATAGGATTTCTCAACTCCTGAATATGAACAGCTATTTAAAATAATATAATGCTTCTTATGCAGTACTTACATGAAAAAGTATATAAAAAATGTGGGAGCACACTTACAATCACATTCTAATAATACCGTTTTTCCCCCCACCCCGATATCCATTTGTTTCCATAATATTTCATTTATATTCCACCTTTATTATTTTTATTAATAACTCTAGATAGCAAACATACCTAATATTGTTTTCTGATCTTATTTTCTCCACAGCAACAACCCTGTGAGGTGAGTTGACTGAAAGAGAGTGATTGGCTCAAAGTCATTCAGCTGGTTTTCATGCCTAAGGTGGGACTAGAACTCATAGTCTTCTGGTTTCTAGACTGGTGACTTAACCATTAGACCAAACTGGCCCTCCTAATAGTGGATAAGTATTAGTCTGGCAGGGGAGGAAATTGACTTATAGGCCCAGAAATAGCTTCCCCAATTGATGTAACTGGCTCACAAAACTTCTGTTTGCTTTCTAGATCTTTCCATTAATTTTACCCAATTTTCCACCAATATTTTAAAGAAAAGAAGCTGAAGAAAATGTGACTTAGTATGCTTAATGTCTGTTCTGAGTAAGTTGTAGAAAGCATTATTAAAAATAAAATTATCAGAACACAGGTCTTGCTACAGAAGAATCAGTTGAATTTATGCCAATGTTTTTAAGGTTCTTTGAACATGTCAACAACAATATGAATTAAAGTAGTGTAGGAGACATTATTCATTTAGATTTGTGGCAGATTTTTGACATTGCCTCTCACCAAACTTAGATCAACCTTAGCATTTATATAGAACTGCCATTCTGGGTTGCAAAAATTCAGACAGGAAGAAAAATCTGGAACAGTGACTATAAGATCCTAGATGGGGAATTGTGATAGTTGAAGTCTATATATCTTAAAGTTGCCGAAGTTGAGACACATTGTTTCATAGTGTAGGAAGACAGCACCCCCCTCAGAGAAAGAAATATTTTGGGGAATATTAAAAAAGCAGAATATATTTCCCAAAGGAATAATAGAAAATCTTAGGAAGAAACCAACCCCCCCCCCAAAAAAAAATATCTCTGCCCCAGCCAGAAACTCAGCAGACCAGGTCTGTAGAAATTCAGTTTTGATAATTCTTTCAGAAAGACTGGAGCCATGAAGTTTGGAGCTGATGGGATTAAAAAGATAAAGATCCCTAGAACCAGCAACCCCTCACACATCCAACATAGGTCATAGCCATCAGCCACAGCCACAGGGAAGCAGGAGATGACCTTTAGGATTAACCCCACCACCATCAGAATACTAAAAGGGCACACTGAACCTCAGGTCAAAGTTCATGCCACAGGAACAACTCCAAACACAAAAGCCCAAGAAGGTATAAAAAACCACCACTCCCAGTACCATTTGGTCAGCCATCCCAGAAACATGCTGCTGTCATTGAAGTTTCTAGCAACTCAATAAACAAGAACCTTCTTTCTAAAGCGCTCTCCATTTTGTTTATTCCTGGCTTGGACTGGACCCTGATGAAGATTTTTCTTTCAAAAAGAGGAAGCAAAGGTAATTCTTTTCTACTGATGTCTCATAGTTGTCTGGCAGCCATATATAGTAGCTTTCATATATGGGCTAAAAAGAGAGGTCCTCTTATGTATTAGCAGCCTGATTGAAGAACAGAAAACACAGAAGGATCACATTGTCAACACAGAAGGAATAGAAACTTTAGGATTCTCAATGATTTGTGAAGGGTAGGCACTTTTAAACTTGTTCACAAATTATTTGGAATTAAGGGTGCACAGTCAGGTGTCAAGTTTGCTAAGAACATTTGAGACTGCAAAGAATTTTAAAAAAATGTCTCTCAAAATGAGAGGAGTAGCATGTGCAGTTCAGTGTACACAGTGTTGTTTTTTTTGTAAAAAAAACAAAAAAAAGGTGCCGGAACTCACACATGTCATACAACCTGCCTTGTCTACCCTACAAGGTTCCATCCAAAAAAGGTGCTGGAACTCCGTTCTGGGCATTCTATGACCAAAAAAAAAAATCCCTGAGTGTACATATATGGAAACAGATACTCATTCAAACAACTACCATAAAAAAACTGCATATTGGTAGAGTCTGAATATAATCTCTATATGTTGCTACTCTGAAAGAAGCAAATCCCAGGCTGAGGATCAATAAGAAAGGAATCAGCATTCCCTATTGCAACCATAGTACTTTTATGCAAAATTATGTTGTGGCCATTGTTAGAATACTACATAGTTCTACAGATTTGGTCATTTCATTTGCTTTGCAGAGTAGGGAACATGAAAAAAAGGATTTCCGAAATGATAAAATACTGTAGTTGGAGCAACCATCTTGGAGAACGTTAGAACCCCTGGCTTTGTTTCATTTTGTTTTTAATTATAGAAAACAATTAAATGCATGTGTGCAGATAAAGTTGTGCAAAGGTATGCGGGGTATGGAGAAAATACTAGAATAAGGATCATTCAGTAAATGTTAATGGTAGACACTTCAGGGCAGACAAAAGTCAATGCTTCCTCATGCACTGCCTTGCTAGACCTGTAGAATTCAAAGTACAGGATGTAACCATTAACTTAGATGTCTTTAAAGAATTAGACAGTGGGAATATAGCTTTTGTCATCTGTGCATCAGAAATTATTGTCTGGAAACAAGGCAGTATGCTGGCCAACATAAAGAGGACATAACTGTGTTCTCACCTTCTTTGGTTTTCTTGGGACTGAGAGGGATTTCCAATCCAATCCATCATGGCTCTTAGTACTTTGGCTATTTTTATTGCTAATACTCTTGACATTAAAATAGCTGAATCTGGTTCTCTATTCGGTGGTGTTTCAAAATTAGTCTGAGATTTAATCTGTGTTTGTGTCTATCTAATTTTTGAACAACGTTGCCTTTGAACAATGGCTGCTAGCCATTCTTTCAGCAGATTGTGAATAAGTGCTTTGAAATCTCTTCAAGCTGAACACCTGAGTACAATACATCAGCCTTGCCTGTTTAAAAGAATAAGAACCTTGTACTGAAGATGGTGAACAAAGTGTTGTCTTGGCTTCATCTATTTCCCAACCTGAATAGGTTTGTTAGCCATGTTCCTTGCTTCAACTGCAGTAAGCTTACAGAGTAGGACAAGAACTTGTTCCAAAAAGAGAGGACTTGTAACTAATCTGTGTGAAGACAGCAATACTGGAGGTTATGTTTATTCAGGCAGCAACCCTGCCAATTACAGATGTGCATATCTGCTAAACTTGAAGCAAACAAGCTTGTTTTTCTAAACACTTTCCCATCAAGTTCCCGTCAGGTTCCCTATGCAATTCATAATCAGATATGTTTACTGACAAGCTGTATTATATTTGCAGGTTATTTTGATGCTTAAGATATGCCCTTGATTGTAGTTCCTGGGTCAGGTGTAGACTAGTGAATTATGACACTGTTCATTAAAATATCGAGGCATGTCTGCAATTCTACAGCCCCTTGAGGCTGGAGAGATGTCCTTGCACCAGTGTCTCTTTTGCCTCCTCCTCCTCCTCCTCCTCCTCCTCCTCCTACTACTACTACTACTACTACTACTACTACTACTACTTCTACTAGAAGAGTTGGAAGGGACCTTGGAGGTCTTCTAGTCCAACCCCCTGCTCAGGCAGGAAACCCTACACAATTTCAGACAAATGGTTGTCCAGTCTCTTCTTAAAACCTTCCAGTGTTGGAGCATTCATAATTTCTGGAGTCAGGTTGTTCCACTGATTAATTGTTCTAATTGTCAGGAAATTTCTCCTTATTTCTAGGTTGTTTCTCTCCTTGATGAGTTTCCATCCATTGCTTCTTGTTCTGCCTTCAGGTGCTTTGGAGAATATCTTGACTCCCTCTTCTTTGAAGCAACCACAAAGCTTGTAACTCATTTTCTCACATTTCTCCTTTCAAATATGTCTGAGAGCTATCATATTTGGGCTGCAAAATTTGAAAACCCTTGGATGGCAGTGAAGACAAGCTGTTTGACTCTAATTATTTGCTAATTAGACTGATTAGATTTTTTTTGTGTGGTCCAAATGTTAGACTTGCTCCTATTTCTTTTTCTCTTATTAGGTATTCTAGTAATGTTGAAAAAAATCCCAGACAATACTGCAATAGCAAGGAATGATGGCATGCTTTTACAAGCCAGTTTTTACTTATTATGGAGTTCACACTCAGTACTATATATAACAAAAGCCATTATGATTCTTTCTTTCCTCAGTACTAGTTTTAAACATTGCTGTCTTTATTAATCATCATTACTTTATGGAAACTCTACTTGGGTACTTAAATTCCAAGGCATGGACAGTTTATGCAAATAGGTTGGTATGACTTGTCTCTGCCTGGTATCTTATAGCTATGATTAGCAAAGACTAAGATCTTTTGTACAACTGCTTTTCTCCTGTACATCATCAGTTGGAAATGAAGCTCTGGGAAATCCTTTCCCAGATTCCAATTATTTTGTGCCCTTTGGCCACAATCATAGCCAGATGTTCTGCACAGAGAGGCCCTTGATTAATAGATTTCCCTGTTTCTGTTTCCCTTCCACCTAAGCCAGGGAAGCCAACACCATTGGCCTTTCCCCTTTGTGAGTGTGTCTGGTTGAAGTGGGTGGAAGATAAAGGGCAACATTTGATAGTTCATCCAATCTCTTAGGCTAGAAGGCAAAACCTAGCAAAGTTTTTGTCATTTGCTCAGTTAAAAGGGGAAGGGAGAAGGGAGGGAGCAGACATTCCCTGCTGAACTTGTAAAGCAGTGTTTTGCAATCTTGGGAACTTTAAGATATGTGGACTTCAGCTCCCAGAATTCCCCAACCAGTCAATTATGGGAGTTGAAGTCCAAATATCTTAAAGTTCCTAAGGTTGGGAAACAGTGCTGTAAAAGAAAGAAAGGACCAGCATTAACATGGTATCTGAAAAACATGCCCCCCCTCCAAAGATGCAGACTTTCAGGAAAGCCAACTGAGCAGCCATTTAAGAAATGACTGTCAAAGGTCATGGGAACAGGAAGTGGGGAGGATAAGCCTGCCAGAGCAGACCCTACCCAATAGGAAGGGAGACAATTGTGCAAGATGGAATGAATCACAGCAAGCAAATAAGCTGATGCTAACAAAGGGAATAAAACACAATGGGTAGCCACAACCAGATGTGGGTTATTATTATTGTTATCACATTTTTATCCTACCTTTATATTTTGGTCATTGAATATTTCTGCTTCCTAGTTTTCCCCGTAACTACAACCTCGTCTTCTGAGTTGGAAATAAAATCATTTACCCCTGTCTCTCCCAAAACTCTAAGTGGGTTATCCTCATGCTGATGTAGTCAAAATGTGAAGATTACATGCACAGGTCTGTCCAGGTTCTTTCTTTCTTTCTTTCTTTCTTTCTTTCTTTCTTTCTTTCTTTCTTTCTTTCTTTCTTTCTTTCTTTCTTTCTTTCTTTCTTTTTTTCTTTTTTTCTTTCTTTCTTTCTTTCTTTCTTTCTTTCTTTCTTTCTTTCTTTCTTTCTTTCTTTCTTTCTTTCTTTCTTTCTTTCTTTCTTTCTTTCCCGCCCATCTCTGCAAGTTATTCTGTTGACACTTGTACCTATTTATTAGAGGTTTTTTTCCTGGATTTAAAAGGAAGTCAGCTTACAGACTTAGATGCATTAGAAAAAGTATGAATATAACATGAGGTCATGCAACATACTATTCACATGATAACCATAGTTAGGGATTGAGATTGGAAAATTTGAGAATTTTTCAACTCTCTTTCCAACTTTTTTTTAGGAACTCCCCACCTTTAAAATACAGCCATGGTATAAAGCCAATTCCATGAATCTTTCAAATTTATGGAGATCCAAAATGGGAGATTAAAATCTTCAGAGTTGTCCCAAAGTCTATTTGAAGAAACCTAATTTATATAGTGCTGACTGTTTGTAATTACTGGGAGAAAATAGGGAGGTTCCTGTAAAATCCTAACATACCGAATGAATATAAAAGGCATTAGGACCTTGAATGGGATGGCAGGTCAATTATTTAGCCCAGGAAAGATACAAAAGGAATAGTGCTAAACAGAAAAACTATCTTGACAGGGGGAAATAAAAACACCAGGAAAGGTGATTACTCCCCCTAGCCTCATCAATAGAAAAGCCCCAAGGCTAAAGTAAAATAAAAGGATGCGGGCAATGTGCTCAGATCTTTCCTGAAGTGCAGATAAATTTGATTTTATGCTGTTGCATAACATCTACCTCCAGTTTCCATGGAGTTTTTATGGTGATGAGTCACGATTGCAGCTATTGGCCTTTGTATTACATTCTTATCAGTCTGGCCCTTTAATGAGCTTATTGGTTGTGGTGGGAATTAAAATTCTTAGCCATCACTACTAAAAATGTACACCTTGCATCTTGGTTGGTATCTACATTTGCAAGGGGCATGTAGACAAAGACATGGGTTCAGACAGTAATTTTACAGTTGAGAAAGTCATTTTCCCACTTGCCAATGGGGAAGCACTCTGAAATCATCTTTATCTAGCTTACTACAAAAGCCGTATTTTCATGGTAATCTCATTCATGACCTGGGAATGAGATGAAGGCAAGACTGATACTGTCAGAGGTTAATTCTGCCCTGACTAAGTTCAAGTGGGGACAAGGTCAACTCACATTACAAGTCGGCAAGAAAAAGCAGATAGCTTATAGTGCTGCTGAAAACAGGGACCTTTTGTTGTTGTTGTCAGAAATATATTTTCCAAGCCTAGGTAGTAAGAGGAGCAGAAATGAAGCAGCTTCCTTAAATGAGAGTTTTGAATGCATTCTCAGCCTTTTGTCCTCCCTTGGCCCACGGGCTTTGTATTTATAATTGACAACTTTGCTTTTTTTGTTTTGTTTTGTTTATTCAGCTGGATGATAAACTGAAAATGTTTCCTTTTTCCCTGAACCATAGGCAGTGAAAAGCCCTTGCAAACAATTGCTTGAGTGAACCGGATTGTTATTCTCTGTTGATAGGATGTGTTAGAGCCTGAAAAGAGGCCACAAGAAGTGCCAACATCATGTAGCTTTTGTGATTATCTCTGAGCATTTGGGGAGTTTCTATAGCTATATTAGAGAGGCAGGCAACATTCCTTTACATTCTCAAAGCAAGCAAGCAAGCAAGCAAGCATTCACCCCCAGATGCCATTTTCATGAACACTGCTGAATAAATAGTTTGGGGAAAGAAGTGATGCTGTATGGGGAAACTGCACAATGATCTGTTGGAATAAGGTGTACAGCTTGAAATGTATTTTTTTTTTATAAAGCAAGGATTTGGGTCCTTGTGACTTATAAAAAGAATTACCAAAAGTAAGCCTCCCAGTTCATAGAAAAGGTTTGGGAAATATATAACAACACGAAGGTTCTTTTCAAACATTTCTTTGGGGGTATTTCACATTTGACTATGGGTTTTATTGTGACATTTGTTATAGTTGATTAATTCCATTGCATTCTATTGGCATATTATGTATTGGTTAAGAGCCTGGAGTTCTGCTGAAGGATAAATCAATGAATCAGCTCCAACAACATGGAAGGAAGCAAAGTTGGTGTACAGAATTTCTGTTGCTAAACAATAACATACCCTACATGGTATGTTTCTAAGAGGCATTCAGGATGAGGGCTATGTTTGCAGGCAGAACTTATGTTAAGAAGATTGCACAAGTAATTTAATGTCTTCTATAGTTGTTGAAAAGAAGCTAGACAAAGAACACATAAAATACAAGCATCCAGGAGAATCCAAGTACATTTGTGTACATATGGCTGTTGTATGATATTTGCATGTTTGCTTTTATGCCTTCCAGTCAGTCTTGACCCATAGTGATTGCCTGGATGAGACCTTGCAGTCTTCTTGGCAAGATTGTCAGAAGTGGTTTGCTGTTGCCTTCTTCCAATGGCAAAACAGTGTGAGACAGTGGCCCAAGGTCATTCATGCCTAAGGTGGGTCTAGAACTTACAGTCTCCTGGTTTCTAGCCTTGTGCAATAGTAATTGTCTGCTGCAAGGTTATCATAGTTGAATTGCTAAATGGAAAGAGAATAGAAATTGAGTGAAGATGATTCTGCTGAAGATGATTGATTAAACATTATATGAAAGGTTGTGTTGTTTGGATCAGGACAATTCCTGAAGGCAATTTTCTCAAATTATACAACTTTTTCTTCTTTTATTGTTAAACCCAGTCCCATATACCCCAAGTAATATGTAGTGTCCTATTAATATTAAAGGACCCTGTTGAGTTTCAAAGACAGCACCACAGGAATTTAACCTTGGGAAAGATGTGATTGAAGTACCAAAATATTTCAGGAGACTTGATCAAGCAAACATTTATTCCTAAAGTCACTCATTTCTTTGTTTCTAAAGTGACACCAAGTGTCATGATCTTAAACTCTACAGTATGGTAAATGCTTAGGTTCCACAAGGGCAACTATAAGATTTGTGAAAGAAATGTGCTGAAGGTCAGGTATTATATTGTAGCACAAAACAGCAATTGAGCTGCAATGCAGCTCTGCATATAAGATATTGTAAGAAAAATGTGAAATGGGAGAATGATATATTGGAGTTAATGTATTCATACCATTCAGCAGAGATCTTGGAAACTGCAAAGAATTGGAAGAATTTGAAACTAATTTTGCACATCCATCTGCCATGAATCTAGAGGGTAAAGGTCTGAGGAAGGTTCAGGAATTTTTCACAATATATTGCTGAATTAAAAATCTTTTGCAAACTCTCCATGTTGGCACAGGATTAATGTCCTTTCCACATATTCCTTTTGAATGCCTTAAGAGGATTAAGATGAATTCTAATTGATGAAATGGTTTTCATAGTTCAAGGGAGGAAATGATATAAAACCTGTTCTTTAAAATTCAGTATTTACAAAGTTGTTTTTGGGGAGGAGGAGTGGATGGGCGGATAAGGAAAAGAGTTCCCATGAAAATTGGAAAATAAACAAGCTCTGTCTAAATCAGGACAGGCTAACTGAAGGCAACCCAGAGCGGACATCATTCTAGAACTCACATGAAGTCTGAGTAGGATTAATCTAGCAACATATTTGATTCATTGCTTCAATTTTAAATCATAGCAAATACGCATGCAATATATTTCCCAGTAATGTAAATTAATATTATAGTATATAACATTATAGTAATATTGTATATAATGTTAATATTATATTATATAATGATATATTAATAACTTCAATATTCAATTGTTCTATAGGAATATAAATCTTTTTCCTTAACAAATTGTAAACAGCTCTAACTATTTCCTAAAAGTTACAAAATGAAGGATGCTTTGAGTATACAAAGTTGCATTTTTTTTTCCCTTTAGAACCACTTACTTGGCAGTAAGGCTGTTAAAATTAGTAGACGTATATTTCAATATAAGTCATCAAAAGAAATGTTAATCTTAGGATTGTTAACCTTAGCATTCAATGAGCTCTTTTTTGTTTTTGTGACGAAGCATTGGAAGAACTTGAACATTTATTTGTTCTTCAGAAGTCCCTGGGAATTTCCAAATAAATTTGAAATAGATTTTGGAATTAATTATAAGAATCCTTCCCATGGGAAAATGCTTTTCTTTTGATTTTTTTTATATATAAAAACATGATAAGAAGGGACTTTGAAGGTTGAATACTAGAGGGAGTTAGAAAGAACTAAAGATTACAGTTAAAGGAGAAGAACACTTAAAGTTGACTCACATATACAGAATGAAACAAAATATTTTGACACTGGATGTTTTAAACAATATTTTTGAACAATGAATGCAGAAGCTAAGTTTAAAAGCCTGTATAGGTAGACTGTGTTTTAAGGAACAAGCTTTACCTGTCAAGATTGAGAATGAACTGAAAGTGGGTTTAAAAATGATACAAGACTGATATGCAAAAAAGATGCTACCCAGAATATACAAAAGAAATCAGCTGATGTGTTAATAATTAAAAGAGATAAACAAGTAAGAAATCAAGAAAGTTACCTGCATAATTTATTGTATTTATAAAGGAGGCTTGTAAAAATTTGAAAAAAATTATGAGATGGGACAAAGAAAAATAAAAAGAAATCAAGTTGTAGGATATTATTTGAAGAGACTGAACATTAAGATTGTCAAAAGTAAAGAAATCGAAGAATATAAAGTTTATTTAATTGATTAAAATAGATGTGCTGTTAGCTCTGGTAACCCTTTATGTGCTTTTGTTGACCACGACTGAAATCATGAGGCTTTAAGGATTTGTTTTTTAGGTAAGAGAGATGGTATATGGAAAGATAAGAGATGGTATATGGGAAGAAGAAATTGTTTGTGGTATTTTAAGAAAAAGTAATAAGTTACTAAAATTGTTTCTATTTGTTGTAAATAGCTGAAACACTCTCCTATTCCCTCAGTGGAATGTTGGAATTATTTGGGTTTTAATCAGTGGTTTTCTATATTCTGAAGTGTCTTAACAAAAAGTATACGGAGGAGGCTACATTGTGCAAACTGAAGTTATTTTTTAATTATAATTCACTTCTAAAAAACCCCCCAGGTATTAGAAGGTATTACAGAATTGCATTGTTGATCTGACTCTTGATTTCTCTGCTACACAACCAATCTAAATTCATCTAAAAACAGTGGTGGCCACTGGAGTTTATCTGTTTCCCATTAGCTTTTTATTGAGATATCGAATCTCCCATATTAAATGGCAAATAATTAATGAAAAATCAGCAAACACCACTGCAGACCGAGATAACCCCATTATCTCCCCCATTCTTTTCCAAGAAGAGCATAAAAATAGCGCTTAATTGGTTGTTTGCATTGCATTTAAAAACTTTTCATTAGATCATTTTCCTAAATAAATCTGTAATCAGAAACACATTAGCTAATGCCATGGCATCATTAATAATGAATGAGAGGCAGATGGATTGATGCCTGTCACAACTGGAAGTGGTCTGTTGAAAGTGTCTTGAAATAATGCTAAGAGCCTCACTGGGGTAGTTCTATTTGCTGAAACCAAATGGAGGTAGCTTGGGATGGACAGATAAGAGAAGGCTAACAGCTGCCTTTATTGGTGACCATGGCCACTGAGTCATGGTGGCACAGTGGTTAGAATGCAATACTGCTGGGTACTTCTGCTGACTGCCGGCTGCCTGCAGTTCGGCAGTTCGAGTCTCACTGGCTCAAGGTTAAATCATATTCCTTCCATCCTTCCAAGGTTGGTAAAATGAAGACCGAGTTTGTTGGAGGCTATATGCTGACTGTGTAAACTGCTTAGAGAGGGCTGTAAAGCAATGTGAAGCTATTGCTGTTGTTCTACAGCAAAGGTAGTCCTTGACTTACAAGGTGAGCATTTAAAATTATAATGGGACTGAAAAAAAGTGACTTATAACCATTTTTCACACTTGCTACCATTGCAGCATCCCCATGGTCACGTGATCAAAATTCAGACGCTTGGCACGTTTGACCCATATATTTGACAACTGCAATATCCTAGGGTCACATGATCACCTTTTGTGACTTTCTGACAAGCAAAATCAAAGGGGAAACCAAATTCACTTAACAATCACTTTATTAACTTAATAAGTGCAGTGGCTCATTTAACCACAGTGGCAAGAAAGATTGTAAAATGGGGCAAAACTCACTTAACAGATGACTTGCTTAGCAATAGAAATTTTGGGCTCAATTGTGATTGTAAGTTGAGGACAACCTGTAAAACACCACTACCGATTCTGCCGCCTAGGGCAGGGGTAGGCAACCTTGGTTCTCTTATGGCTCGTGGACTTTAATTCCCAGAATTCCTGAGCCAGTCATGCTGGCTCAGGAATTCTGGGAGTTGAAGTCCACGAGTTATAAAAAAGCCAAGGTTGCCTACCCCTGGCCTAGGGCTAATGGGATTTTGAGTTCAGCATCTTCAGGTCTTGTGAAAGACTGTGGAAAGAAAGAGAGATGAGAGATGAGGAATTTGGTTTTTATGAGAAAAGGTGAGGAATTTGGTTTTTATGAGAAAAGGAAAGTCTAGGTGCAGAGAGAATTGGGAACAAAAATGTTGCAAAAAGACTGTGCCTTAATTAACCCATGAAAAGGATAGCTGGGAATTTCCCCTTATGGTTTCCAAGGTTCTGGTTTTCACTCAGACTAGTATTAAAGTTATCTTCACAAAATCCATGTGATTCTTTGTTAGCTTGCTGGCTACATGGGACTTGACAGCAATCTTGAAAAGTGTGATAACTTCTCAACAGGCATTATTGTGAGTGAACTAAGGCACAGTTTCTTTCAAACACTTTTTTTTCCAAATCTGAGCATCCAGACTGAGCTGTTTCCTCATACAAACTCATCATCCCTCTGCGCATTGCCCATCCCTTTTTGAGTGCTATAATTTGAGGAAGCTAGAATTAAAGCTTCCACAAAAAAATCACAACATTTACTGAATGTCTCCAAACCAAATTTCTATCATTCCACACAGCTCTGTCTCATGCCACTACTGTTTTCGGTCCCCGAATGGAATGCACTTGTTTTAAACCAGTTCAAGATTTATCACCTTGCTGCTCAACAGAAGCAGACCACCACAGGAATCGACAGATGATTAATGAGAGAACACCCAAATTGGCACATGACCAATACCATGACTCCCCTAGTCCATGATGCTACTTCATATTATGCCTATTAGTTCAGGTTTTTTCTCTTTATAAATAGAACAATTTTCTCTCTCAACTTAAAAGAAAACCAAGAAGGCATCGGGGCATTTTGGCAAATGGCCAATAGAAGACGATCAGTTGAACATCAGACTTCAGCTGCAGAGGCTCTTCAGAAACTCACAAAGCTTTGACCACATACACACTGGAATGTACATTGAAATTATTATTGCCTTTTCTGTTCTCTGTGTGTGGGAGGTTGTAAATTTCAGGGTATTCCCTTCCTGCCTTTGTCTTTGCAAGCACTCTTTCTGACACTTGGCTGAATAAAAAAGTTTTACAAATATAGGCATGCACACATACATTTCTAATAATTCTCTCTGTTAAATCTGTAAAGAGCATCTGCCCTACTCCTTGCTCAGGTTAGATTCCAGGAATATACACAGGTGGCTTCTGATAACCAGAAGGACCAAGAAGAATGGGTCAGTGGTGGGATTGAAATATGTGAACAACCGATTCTCTGTGTGGATGCCACTTCCGGAAGTCTATTCTGGGCCTGGGCAACAAAAAATTAACTACTGGTTCTGCTGAAGTGGTGCAAACCGGCTGAATCCCACCACTGGAATGGGTGAAGGTGAGACATTGGGAGCCTTCTAACCAAAGCTCTAGCATTCGCTCAGTGGCTCCAGTTCTGTTTCAGCACCTCAGCATTGCAGGCCATTAAAATCCTACTGAGAAATGGTCATTTGGGAACATTTCAAATGCTACCTGCGAAGGACTCCATAAAGCTACCTGAAGCACTGTTTTACTAGGTATATAGTTCTGAACTCCTGGAAGGAAGGATAAAATTAAAATCAATGAAAAATAGAAGAAATGTAGTCAGTAAGGCTGTGTTGTGTTTTGGAAATAATTCACAACAGGAACTGCAAAGCACATTGGGGATAAACACACAACCCTGTCTGCTGCTCTTTAACAGAACAAATTTTTTCCCAGGTTCATATGCCCTGCAAAAGATGTGTCTACATTAAAGAGCTGCAGATAGGGAGTCCAATTTATGGAACTGGAGGCACTGCACCATTCTTGAGGCAATTTCCTTTGCTACCTAAACTCCAGCACTGCCACTTTTTCCTGTCCCATAATCAGTTGTTACAGATATTTGCCACTCCTCAAAGGACATACACATTTATTTGTTTTGCAAATTAAATAGTCATTGACCTTACCTTAATAAAATGGCTCTGAGCATCCAGTAGGGATAAAAATAAAAATGTACCTATAAAATCTTTTCAAAAGGTAAAAAGATGCCAGGAAAAAAGGATCAAGTCTTTCACCAACACAACAAAAACTATAACTCAGGTTCCACTTGGATCCTGGCCATAAAGCTTAGTTAGACGAGCTAGGCTTATAAGGCCTTTTAAAATTGGCAACCCAGTCAGGGTCTTGTGAACCTTAAGGAGGAAGCTATGCCACCAAGCAGACATTTAAAATGAGAAGCCATTTTCCTTCCTCTATTCCCTGCAAGTTAATCCAGTTGCCTATGAAATATATTGTGAGCCAGGAACTCACCTTTACAGGCCAATAGACTTTTCTGACATTCAAAGTTGAAAAATAGTTTTTAAAAATAAGAAATAGCTATGGCCAACCATCAGAAACAATCATATCACACCAATATTATTTACACAAGTGTTTCATTTTCAAATCATTTTTGCCTATGAAATGTTCAGGGTGATGGCAATGCAAACATTTGCACTTATCCTTGTAAAAGCAAGAAAGAGGAAAGAGAAGAAGAGAATGACCAGCAGCAAGAAACAGTAGATGGACTAAGTTACAGTAGTGAAGAATGTACTATTGAAAGAGCTGAAGGACCAAGTTAGAGACAGAGAAAATTATGTGGTCACTAAGTCAACAAAGACTTGATGACACATCATAAATCAATAATCAATTTAATTCATAAATATAGTGCCTGAAAAATAAGGAAAAGAGAGAGGTTGGGGCTGTTCTGAATATCTGATAATGTCCACTTAAATTCTTGATTAGATTAATGATAGCTAGTGTAGAATATAAAAGTGATAGCAAAGCTCAGGAAATATTGGGCTGCCTAGTGATTACACTGCTGGATTGGGACACAGGAAAAACACCTTTTTTGATGATTCATTAGGAGCTCAGAGCAAATGGCTGTATTTTGGCGGGAGGGGGCTATTTCCATTTGTAATAAAAATAAATAACCTAAAATATAGGGTTGCTGTGAATGCAACCATAATATAATTGGCTGGATAAAGTTGTATATTGGTTTAGGTTCTGGTACCATCCGTATACAAATGATACCTAATTATACATCTCAGTTCTTGGTCAACTCAGTGCTGCCATCAAGGCCCTTTCTGGAAGTACTGGAGTCTGGAAACAAAAGAGCAGACTCAGGCACAATCCTGACAAGACTGGGTGGCTGCAGATATTTTGAGCCCCAGTATCTTGGAATCTTCCATCTTGAATGGAGCTGCATTTCCCATTTAATGCTTAAAAAGAAGGCTTTCCCACAGGTACATCTAGAATATCAGTTGTACCTTTTACTGAAGGCAGTCACTTATCTCAATCACCTCACGAATGAATTACTGTAACATGCTCTATATGGGGCTACTCTTGAAGACCACTTAAAAGTCTCAGCTGGCCCAAATGCAGTGGCATGGGCAGTAGTGGTTGTCTCATGTGACCCCCGCTGTTCTGCAAGCTATACTGACTGGGTGCAGAGTATGCTTCAAAGTGCTGGTTATCACTTATAAAGCTCTTCATGGCATAGGGCCTGGTTATTGAGGCACTGCCTATCTCCAGTGGTTTCTGCTTATCTGGTAAGATCAGGCAGAGCAAATATACTTGAGCCCCATTGATTAAATACTGTCATCTAGCAGGAACTGGGAACTTATTTTTTATGTTTAGAGAGGTTTTAGCAAGCTGTTATGTCAGTAAACAAAATTGGGATTTGGGGAAGCAAATAATGATTTTATGCCCAAGTTAATCACTAGACTGTTGTTTCTGAGCTTTAGAATGGAAGCAGGCAGATAACAGAAGATAGCTAAGATAGATGGATCATAATTAACAATTCAGTTCTATAGCTGGATAAAATTGGAGATATTATTTTGTTTTGTTTATGAGTCAAGTTCTTCTCACATACAAAGAAATTACATTTTCTTATAAAATTAGCCAAAGGCTGAATACCAGAACCGATTTAAGTCATAATTTAAATCATTATCTATGAAATCTCAGTTTAATCCTTTAAATATTTGATTTATTCACTAGCCAGGAAGATTCTGTAATCATAATTTCTAGTAAAAATACATTTAGCTTACTTCAACCTGAATATATATTCAAATTATAACATAAATACACTTTCTGTCAAAATCAGAGGATAAGAGAACATCCCAAAAAGCGAGATGGAAGATAATTCAGAACAGTAAAAAAAAAAATAGTGTCTCTTAACGGTACACAATTAACCTGTTCAATAGACATCTGGTCCTAACCTCAATGATGCCAAAATGAATTTGCATTTCATAATGCAAATTATTGATAACAACAGATTTGCAATTAAAATTGAATTATCAAGAAATATATTATGACTCAATTAAAGCTGATTCATAAAAAAATGAGTTTATTGGAGTCCCCAAACAATGTATTTGAAAGAGTTAACCTCACATTTCCTTTGATAGAGATGTAAAAGAATATGATCTGTTCTTGTGTATTATGATCTGGTAAAATAAAATAAAAGCAGGCAGGCAGACAGAATGAGAGAGAAAGATAGACCATTTTTAAGTAGGTGCCTAAAAGGTAAAATAATTGTTTAATCAGACTTTCCCCTAAATTTTAATTAAAAATGGAACGATGATCAGATTACGAATCAAGCAGGTACATACTAGCAAAGTCATTAAGAGCTGTACCTACTCTAGATCAATGAAGTGCAGTGGATGCTGTGGGGGACTGCTAGATTTTAAGTTGCACCCATAGTTTGCTTATTCTAATTAGATTAGTTCAGTAAATAATAAAAATATATTATTGTTACAATAAAGAAAATAAAAGTATTTTACAAATTAAAAGACACATTTAAAGACATTGTTTTTATTAAATAGAAATGGGTAACTTCAAGCAAGTCAAGCACATAAACCTAAAATAATAGCTAGGTCATAAATTCAGTCTTTATCTGTGTCTTTCTCATTATTTATGATTTGGTGGCTAAGCTTTCCAGCTTTTTCATTTCCGAAATTGTTTCTAATTTTGAATGAATTTTTTCACAAAAGGGGAAAATATGCCCGTAGACATAGCTATTGGTATTAAATTACTGTTTCAGTTATCTCTAAAGCCAGATGGGTAAGTGAAGTACATTAGCTTGCTGATATGACTTTCTTTGAAATAGTAGCAGGAAACATATATTTCTTCATGGAGTCATCCTTTGCTCCAAAATTTATAATAGTTTGTGGGTGATGGATGATTTCTGGGTACTTGTGCCAACTCATCTTCTTCAGTAGTTAAGGACAGACCTAAGAACTAATACAGAGAACATAAGCAAGAACGTGAACTGGAGACAATGCATGTTTCATTTCTTTTTTTAGTGCTTATGTGCTATTATTGCCAAGGACTTTTTTCAAGTTTCCACTGAAGTTCCTTTCAAACTTCAAAGGCAATAAAACCGTTATTACTCAGCACAGAAAGCCACAGAAATCTAAGAGTTTAGCCATCAAGGGTTTAGCCTATGTTGGGCAATTTTGCCTGAACACTCCATCTACTTTTTATGATTTGGTTCATGAATTACCAACAGAAGGAGCATTTTGATATAATACACAAACAACCCATCCATATGTTCCATTAGACATCTTATTAGAGAGTTAATTTGTTTTCTCTCTTCAAAATTGTTACTGAAAAATTATTTTGCTGTGACTATAATGTTAGTGTTTGTTTTTGGAATATCAATGTATTTTCCTAGGAGATACAATAATGAGTATGTTCTTGCAACTTTTTCATGACTTTTCATGAATGCGGCCATGCGAGTTGTAATGGGGGTCTCCCGATACTCCCATGTAACACCTCTACTCCGCGAGCTGCATTGGCTTCCGGTTGCCCTCCGGGTGAAATTCAAGGTGCTGGTTATCACCTATAAAGCCCTACATGGCCTGGGTCCGGGGTATTTGCGGGAACACCTGCTGCCGGCATCAAGTGCCTTTCACCCAGTGCGCTCCCACAGGGAGGGTCTGCTCAGGGTCCCGCCGGTAAGAGATTGCCGGCGGGTGACACCCAGGGATAGGGCCTTCTCAGTGGGGGCGCCTGCCCTCTGGAACCAGCTGCCAGTAGAGCTGAGGACTGCCCCAGACCTCCGATCATTCCGCCGGGGCCTGAAGACCTGGCTCTTTGAGCTCTCGGGCCCAGGCTGAGGAGAAATTTATTTTAATTGGGGTTTTTAATTGTACAGGGTTGGTTTAATCTTTTTTAAATTGGTTTTTTAACTTTTGTATGGTTGATTTTTAACTCCCTGTAAACCGCCCTGAGTCCTCAGGGAAAGGGCGGTATATAAATGCAATAAAATAAAATAAATAAAATAAATGACAATGTTATATTCAATGCATTTGAAAATATTTTACATTTAGAGCCTTTACTTCTCTCCATTGTAAATGATTAGCAGTGTACATTCATGATGTAGCTGTAGTTTAAGTTGGAAACTGCCTTTTTTTGATACACACATATAAAAGAATCATTGTGGCCATTAGAATAAGAATTTCCTTCCTTCCTTCCTTCCTTCCTTCCTTCCTTCCTTCCTTCCTTCCTTCCTTCCTTCCTTCCTTCCTTCCTTCCTTCCCACACCTCTCACTTTCTTCTTTATACATTTCATTCCAATGGTTTCATGCCACATGTGTTCCATTGGCTGAACTGTATTCCAGTTGAAACAATTAAACCATGTCAATGAAGTAGAAAAGAATAGAGATGGAAGGGACCTTGGAGGTCTTCTAGTCCAGCCCCCTGCTTAAGCAGGAAAACCTATACCATCTCAGACAAATGACTGTCTAGCCTCTTCTTAAAAATCTCCAGTGATGGAGCGCCCACAATTTATGGAGATAAGCTGTTCCACTGGTTAATTGTCCTCACTGTCAGAAAGTTTCTCCTTAATTCCAGGTTGCTTCTCTCTTTGTTCAGTTTCCATTGTTTCTTGTCCTGTCCTTTGGTGTTTGGTGAATAATATGACCCCCCTCTTCTTTGTGGCAGCCCCTCAAGTACTGGAACACTGCTATCATGTCTCCCCTATTTCTTCTTTTCTTTAGACTAGCCAGACCCAAGTCCTGCAGCCGTTCTTCATATGTTTTAGTCTCCAGGCCTTAGATCATCTTAGTTGGTCTTCTCTGATTTTTTTTCCCCTAAACTCTCAACATCTTTTTTTTTGATATGGTGACCAATATTGGCTGCAGTATTCAGGGTGTGGTTTTATAAAGCGGTACTTTATACTTTGCATGATCTTGATTCAATGCCTCTGTTTATAGAACCCAGGATTGTATTAGCTTTTTTGGTGGCTGCTGCACTCTGCTGGCTCATGGTCAAGTGATCGTCCACTAGGACTCCAAGGTCCCTGTCACAGTTACTGTTTTAAAGCCAGGCCTCACCCAGTCTGTACTTGTACCTTTGATGTTTCCTGCCTAAATGTAAAACTTTGCTTTTCTCCACATTGAAACTAATTTTGTTGGACAGGGCCCATTGTTCAAGTTTGTCAAGAACTTTTTGGATCCTGATTTTGTCTTCTGGGGTGTTGTCTACTCCTGCCAGTTGGTGTCATCTGCAAATTTGATGAATTCCCCTTCAATTCCCTCATCTAAGTGATTTATGAAGATATTGAAGATTACTGGGCCTAAGACAGAACCTTGTGGTACCTCGCTGCTTACTTCTCTCCATGTGGATGTAGTGCCATTCAGGACTACTGGTTGAGTACGGTTTGTCAGACAGCTACAGATCTATCTGGTGGTGATACTGTCTATTCCACCTTTTTCTAGCTTACCAAGGATTACGTTGTGGTCTACTTTATCAAATGCCTTATTGAAGTCTAAGTATGCTACGTCCACAGTATGTCACTGGTCTCTTAGCTTAGACACTTTATCGAAGAATAAAATAAGATTGGTTTGGCATGATCTGTTCTGGACAAACCCATGCTGGCTACTAGTTATAATTTTGTTTGCTTCTAGTTGTTCACAGATTTATTTTTTGATTATCTTTTCCAGGATCTTCCCAGGTATTGATGTTAGACTGATTGGTCTGTAGTTTCCTGGGTCTGTTTTTTCCCCCCTTTCTTGAAGATGGGAACCACATCAGCCCCTTTCCAATCCTCAGGTATTTCCCCAATGCTCCAGAATTTTTGAAAGATATGGTGCAATGGTTCTAACATCTGCCAGCTCCTTCCAAACTCTGGGATGTAATCTGTTGGGTCCCGGTGATTTATATTCATCAAGGTCAAATAGGTATTCTCTTACCATTTTCTTCTTATTTTAATTTTTGTTTCTACTTTGTCTTTTGAAATGGTATTTTTAGTATGTTGGGCTATAGTTTCTTTTTGTGTGAAGACTGATGCAAAATATGAGTTAAGCAGTTCTCCTTTCTCCCTGTTGCCTGTTATTTCCTTGCCATCTTTTCTCTTTAGTGGACCTACAGTTTCCTTGACTTTTTTTCTTGTTGTTAATATATTGGAAGAAACGTTTTTTATGATTCTTGATTTCTGTTGCAAATCTTTGTTCGTTCTGAGCCATTGCTTTCCTGACTTCATCTTTGCATGCTCTGGCTATCTGCTGATTATTGGCCTTAGTTATGTGCCCTTCTTTCCATTTTTTTTGTATTTGTCCTTTTTGTCTTTCAGTTTGTCAGACAGATCGTTGTGCAGCCATGCTGGTTTCTTCTTGAATTTCTTGTTTTTCTTTTTCAGTGGTGTTCTGTTGGTCTGGGCTTTTATGATCCCATTTTTCAGAGTTTCCCATGTTTCTTGGGTTGTTTTCCCCTTTAGGATTTTCATCCATAGGATCTTTCCTAGGTTCTCTCTGAGTTTGTTAAAGTCAGCTCTTTTGAAGTTTAAGACACTGGTTGAATTATTTTCTGTTGCTAGCGTTTGCATTATATTAAATTCCAGTATGACATAGTCAATTTCGCCCAAGGTTTTGATAACTCCCTTTATCACTTCTTCTCTATTAGTTAGAATTAAGTACAGTATGGCTTTATGTCTATTTCCCTCATCCACTTTTTGAATGTCAAAGTTGTTAGCTAGGTTGGTTAGGAATCTGTTTGATCTCCTGCTCGCTGCTGAGTTTGTCTTCCAGTTGATATCTGGATAGTTGAAGTGTCCCATTACTATTGTGGTATGCTTCTTACATTAATTTGTTAACTGGTTGGCAAAGAGTTCATCTATTTCTTCTGATTGGTTGGGTGGTCTGTAATATACACCTATGGCAATTTATATTGACCCATATGCCTTCTGGAGAGATTTTATCTTTGATCATGTGTGTTTCTATAGATATGTTGTGTTCTCTTACATGTAGTGCAACTCCTCTTTTTGTAGACCTGTGTCTTTTGAACAATTTGTATCCATCCATCAGTCCATTCCATTTATGGGTTTCATCCCTCCAGGTTTCTGTAATACCAACTATGTCATGCCCTCCCTCGTGTACTATTGCTTCTAGTTCACCCTGTTTGTTCCCCAAGCTTTGAGCATTTGTATAAGCATTTAAAGCTTTTATGCCTGTTCATGGGTATGTTTTCTGCATCTCCTGAATGTTATTTGAATTTTTCTTTTTTCTCATCTCTGCCCATCTCATTGTTTGATTTGTTTTCTTGGGATTTATGATTGGTTTTAGGTTCTAGAGCAGGGGTGTCAAACTCAATTTCATTGAGGGCCACATCAGCATTGCGGTTGCCCTCAGGGGGCCAGGTGGGTGTGACCTGGGTGGGTGTAGCCAACTGGGTGGGTGTGGCTAAAGTGCTTATGGCCTACTGGGTGGGCATGGCCAGCTCTACATCGTTCACATCAAGGGTGCCTATGGGGGCCTGGGCAGGAGTGGGACAGATCTGAGGGTCTCTGGCAGAAGGAGGGTCTCTGGGCCAGGGCCAAGGCAGTGGGGGCCATTCCCTCACTGTTTCCAGGATGGCTTCGCGGGCTGCATGAAACCGCTTCACTGGCCAGATCTGGCTCCCAGGCCTTGTGTTTGACATGTCTGTTCTAGAGATTCTGAGGATTGGTCACCTTCCACCCTCAATTTTAGTTTAAAGCCCTCCTGATGAATTGGACCAGTCTTTTTCCAAGTACATTTTCCCTGTTTTCGTGAGGTACAGCCCATCCCTTGCCAAGAGTCCTTCATGAAGGAAATGCAGCCCATGATCCAGGTCTGTGGTATAAACCACTGAGAAAAAAATAGATTGCCACTTAAAAAAAACACAATGTTTTTTCCCCTCCTCAATTACTTCCTGCTTTAATTCAGTAGTTTGTACAAATTATCTTGATGAAGGTGGGAAGTTACTTGATCTTGTAGCTATAGAATATATACAATACTATGCCATGAAGTGGCTGGAAATAATGTTTATCACATACTTGAGAAATGATTACTGAGGAACTAATGTGTCACTGAAGATGGGGGAGATGCCTATGCTTTCATGCTGAGTCCAGATAAACCAAGTTAGCGTACCTGTTGCTTATACAATTTACTGTCTCTAGGCACTGATAAAAAAATGGAATAGTTAACTATTTACCTGATTTTGCTTAACTAAGTTAGACTATTGTCAACTGTAATAGATAGGCCAGCTTAAACTCGGAGGACTCTGTGACACTCAACAGCCTGCTCTGGGTGAGTGCCAAGACAGCTTTGGGAGGCAGCAAGCAATAAAGTACCTGAAGGTGATTCTGCCAGCAGTCTTCTGGAGCAGCTGTTCATGCAGTCAGGTGATGAGGAAACCATCCCAGTAACTGTTTATATTTTCATTTTACCTGAGTTATAAAACAGCTTATAATTCCCCTTCCCCTATTTCTGCTCTGAAAGGTAGCATGCATTTGATTCTCTCTTTCCTCAAGACCATCAGATCTCCTGGGTAGAAAACTTTGGTGCTTATTTAAAGCACAGATGGTAGCTTTACAAGAGGCTGTTTTGTGTTGAATATATTAAGGAGATAATCAAAACATCCTGCAAACAGCAAGATGCTGAACAAAATCAATTGGAAATGAAAGAAAGACCTTCCTGGGCTCATGTGGAATATTATAGAGTAGCACAAATCAAAAGGCCAGGCTGCAAATTCTTTGAAGGAATTTATATGATATAGTTAGGTTTATTGCTCAGTGTGATTAAAGGGCTTCTGACTTCTGGTAAGTATGGCAAACTGAAGCTGTCCCTGAAGAAATAGAGACAGCATTATAGCTGAAATCACCACCTGGATATGGGATCTGAGCTGGCTAAATCTCTTCTGACAAAGGAGAGATTGAGAAGTAGCCCACACATATTCAGTATAATGTCTGCTCACAAGAAGATAGCAGAAGCCAACTTTTTGCAATCTGCTTGTCAGTCAAGTGGGCTTTAAAGACAACAGGGTTGGTCAAACTTTATTTCTTAATCACTTTGGAATTAATGTATTATCTTTTAAATATTGGGGACTTTGGGAAGAGCAAGTTTCATGGTATTCACTGGGTAAATTTCTTTTAATTCTTTATGAAAGAAGTTTTAAATATGAGTTTAAATATTTTTTTAAAAAAAATCAGAATTAACCTAAAAAGCACATATGAATAATAAATCAGAAGAGATTCTTGGAAAATCTTTCTATATTAGATTTGCAAAGGGATTTGTTAATGTCAGAAATTTTAAGGGAAGAGACAAAGAGAAAATGAAAAGAAAACAAACGTTTAGACACTGCTTGAAGGAACTAAAGACCAAGATTGTTGGAAGCAAGGTAAAGGAATATAAATTTGATTTATCTGATCAATAGGTGTAATTTCTCCGTTGGATGAATCCCCAGATTCTTTCTCAGAGATTAGTTTAAGAGAGGATGAGATCAGTCCTGGCATGTCAGGAACTAAGTTAATTAATGGCTCTGAACAGCTGCCTGAAAGAGAATTGGAGGAGGCTTCAGCTAGAGAAAGCCTGCAGGGGCAGACAGCCAGTGAAGAGGAGGAGGAAACTGCCTTCTGCACCTTAAATGAGAGCACGCAGGGCAGAGAAAAGGCAGGAGCAATGAAGGTCAGCCAGACTACTTGAGAGGAAAAGGCCCCGCCTGTCTTGATGGGCTACACCAGAAAGCCAGCTATTTATAACAGCAGGCAGAGGGAGGCATTGCTGGGAACAATGTGTTGGTTTGCTGGCTGTTTGTTTGTTTCATTGATTGTCATGCTTCCTGCTTCACCATGTTTGGAATTGTGCCTTGGAGACTCTGAACTTTTCTTGCCAAGTGAGCTTTCATGTGTGTATTTAATTTTTGCCTGGTGGATTTAAGTTTGTTTCGTTGAACTATTTCTTTCAGCACCTTTCACTTGTTTTATGGACTATTGACCCATTGTTTTGTGGACTAATCTTGGCTTGTTTGTGGCTGGACTTATTTGGGACAGTTCTGAATCTTGATAAAGGGAATTGCTGGGGAACATTAATAAACTCACTAAACCACAGTAATGTGTGGTGTGAGTGGGGCAGCACAATAGGTTGCTATTTTTTGACATTTTAATGGATTTTATTTTTGACCAGTAATAATTTTTTTCTGATGATGATGGCTTAGGTTTTTGTTTATAGATTGGAATTAAATGAGAAAGAGTTCATTTACTATATATGACATTTATCTGTTTATGTTATAAGTGGTCTTTACAATAGAAATTGTTTGTCAAGTAAGAGTTTATAGTTCAGTATATTCCATCATCTTGTATCATAACATATGCTCCTCATGTAAAGAAATAGGAAAGCATTTCCCCAAGTATAGCTCTGAAAGTCAGTAAAAGTTTACATTCATAGTTCAAACAGGCCAGATATGCCACTCAGAAGTTCCTTCTTTGCAGCTGAATTTTTCACAGGCAGTAGCTGTCAAGGTCAAATAAATTTTATTTGAAGTCTGGGCTGGGCTGTTATTGTTTTAGGCAATAACAAATTGTAATACCATACTTTGCCACAAGATGTCACCGATGCCATTTAAAGCTTTTTAAGTCCAAAGTTTTTATGATAGTTTTTCAAGTCTTATTTCTTTTTTTAAAGATAAAAACAAATGTCTGCAGTAAGAATAGGGACACTTTTAGTCCCCATGTTTCAAAACATATACATCCAATTAAATTAAAACTGTTCTTATAGTTGATCTGTTTCCCCTGGGTAGTTAGTCACCACTTTTCTTAGAGGGTGGGGCAGAAATTCCCTTCCCTCTCTCCTCACAGGGGGAAAAATACTTAGGGAAGATTTTACAGGAAAAAATAAAGTCTTAAAGAGAGGATCAACCAGTTTCATCCACGTTGCTTTAAGGGTGCTTGGTGGTGATTTTGACTTTGGCTGTCAGCAGCTTAGTGACAAGCCGTATTGCTATGGCCAGTCTTTCCCCCACTGGTTTGGAGGGCTTCCCTGGGTCAAACAGAAGAGCCACCACCCTCCTGCGATCAAACAGGGGTACCTCCTTGCTCGTCACCCCTACAGGGTGACTTTTGACCCTTTCCAGGGTTCCCCAGTGGAACAAATTTGGACACGAAAGACAGAGCTTGTCTTCCAGTGTCCACGGCGCCGCAATGGCAAACCAGAAGTCATCTGTTTATGTTTAAAATAGTTCTATTGATATGTCTTGTAACTTTTATTGGATTTTTTACTAACTAGAGTAGAAAGGTGAGATTTGTGGGATTTATTGTATGATAGACAATGAGATATAAATGTAAAAGGAAGGATTCAAGTGGGCTTATTTGATCATGTTTATAATAGATAAGTTATTATTTCTGGTTGCCCTTAATGATTTTTTTTCTGATTAGGATGGATGAAAAGATTTTAAAAGTTTGTTTATAGAGAATGAGGTAAAATATGTAATGAAGAGACTGTGTGTTGTATTTTAAGAGATGATGATAAGTTGCTAAAGCTGTTTATACTTGCTGGGACAAAGGAGGAAATTAATTTCTTTTCTTTCTTTATAACTTCTTCTTTGTATGTTTTCTTTTTTGTTTTCTTATTGTATACTTTGCAATAGTTTTATCATCTATAACAGAGGTCCCCAACCTTTTGGGCACCAGGGACCGGTTCTGTGGAGAGAGGTTTTTCCGCGGACTGGAGGGTGTGTGGTTTTATGTGCTGCCTGCATCTCACGGATGGGGCTTTGCTTGTTTGTGCAGACTGGTTGCTGGCATGCCGTGACCCAGTACTGGTCCACAGACCAGGGGTTGAGGATCCCTGATCTATAATGTAATCTTTAATATAGTTATTATCATTTCCCTGTTCTTTTATTGCTTAACATAGACTCAGAGATAATAACATAATTATCTCTTTCTCTTCTCCTTCCCCACGGTTACTTTCTTCCTTCTCTCTTCATTGTCTTTCAAACAAGCATCTGGGGTCCATAGCCATCAAGTCCTGCCAACCTCACTTGGAAGGTGCTTAATTTTTGATTACTTGCTTCCCTCTCTTAAGCGATGTCATATCTCCCTTCCATTTATGTTTGTTTGCTTATTGCTTCAGCTTGCAGGGCATTTCATTTGGAAGACTCTGAGTGGTTTACAAATAATAGCATGAAATTAAAGCATAACTCAATAACATAAACAACAATAAAGCCCTAATGTGTCACCATTTGGGCAATGGAATCTTCAAATATCTCCAAATGCTTCTCTGAAGAGTCGTTTTTTGCTCAACTCTTTAAAAATATAATAGTCTTAACCATTTCTCTTGAAAGCCTTTGTAGGGAATTCTTTTCATCTGTCTCTAGTCCTGGAGCAGTCTGTGATGTTCTCTTGCTGCTCTTGTGCATTCTGCTCATCTGTTTTCAGCTCCCTTCTCTGACTTGCAGCAGCTGTCATATTCTCAACTCTGCATAACAAAATGACTGCCTCCCTTCTTCTCCTTCCAGGTCCCTTCCATTTTGCAGGTTAGCTTTCCTGGCTCTTTTAATGCTGGTAGTCTGTTGAATTGCTCATCGCAGCTTCTTAGCTTCTGTCTTATACACTCATACATATACTCAGATACATACACACACTCATACACTTAGTACACATCCCAAAGGCAATCTCCTTGCCTTGTTGCATTGCTTTAACCTCTCCTTCTTCAGAATGTCTTTTGACCCTTTAAATGCTTAACTTCCTCAAGCTTCCTTCGTCTTCTTCTGTTTTTCCTCTTCAGCCTCTTCTCCAATGTATAGATGAATCTCTCCTTCCCCTAATCAACTAAGACTCCTTTTCAATGCCTGTAGTGTCACCTCTCACCTTCTAGCACTTCTGATTGGTGGTGACTACTGGTGATTAATGACCTTAGTGAGAAAGAGGTAGAGACTTACAAAGGGGCTCCAGGGCTCTTGTAAATGTACAAAAGGCATGGAAAATATATATTAAATGCTTCCATGTTTTATGGATAAAAAAATATCAAAGACCAGGAATGGTACTGATAATTATTAGGTTTGCTGGTGAGTACCCAGAGAGAATTTAGCTTCCATTTTCTGTTCCACTGTTGACCTGATATGGTGCTGGGTCCGGTAGAACAATTTGACAAGATTTGTCTGTCCTTCTCAAACTGGGCAACTTCTGGATGGATGTGTCAACTTCAGCTCCCAGAATAGGATGGCTGAGGAACTCTGAGAGTTCAAGTACATATGTTAGGTAGATGTCCAAACTGGCAATGTTTGGTTTAGAAATTCAGAAATTCAGTCTATGGTGAACTGTGATGTTCCAGATGAAAGTGATGTCCACTCTTTCCCACATTGTTGAACACAAGAGATTCCATAGTGGTTTTACAATATTGCCTTTTCTGGCTTTTTTTTTTTTTGAGCATTGCTACTCTTTCATTTAGGCTATGCCCATCTCATGTAATGCTTCCAACAGAGTGGTGAGAAAGTTGATTTCAGACTGGTCTACCATGAGTAGATGTTACCTCTTTTATCTTCACAATTGATTTAAATATCAATAGCATTGTGTTTCGTGATAAAGATGGGCTCCAAGGTATCTCTTACTGTGCCTGGCCCAGATCCATCTGTTCAAAAAGACTGGTTGCAGTGAAAAAGCAATTCATCTCTTTCTCCAAATCTTTGGTAAGCCATGAATAATATATGAAAAGAAACTGAACTGTCCTTGACCAAGCTTTGTGTGTGCAAAGGAAAAGTGCTGTATTTAGCTCTCATTTTATATATGATTGCACAATGTTTCTAAAGTTCCAAAATTGCTAGGAAATCTAAATGGTTTTCTTTATGCAGAAAGAGGACAAAAAAGTCCTTTAAGTTTATTAGAGATAACACATATTTTTAAATATCATAATTGCTTCTCTGTGCTTTTCAGTGAACACTTACATGATAGTGGAAAACTTTGCAAATTTTATATCCAGAATAGAATAGAATAGAATAGAATAGAATAGAATAGAATAGAATAGAATAGAATAGAATAGAATAGAATAGAATAGAATAGAATAGAATAGAATAGAATAGAGCTGGAAGGGACCTTGGAGGTCTTCTAGTCCAGCCCCCTGCTCAAGCAGGAAAACCTATACCATCTCAGACAGGTGAATGTCTAATTTCTTCTTAAAAATCTCCAGTGAGGGAGTAAGCTGTTCCACTGGTTGATTGTCCTCACTATCAGGAAGTTTCTTCTTAATTCCAGGTTGCTTCTCTCTTTGGTCAGTTTCCAACCATTGTTTCTTGCCCTGCTCTCTGTTGCTTTGGAGAATAGTTTGATGCCCTCTTCTTTGTGGCAGCCCCTCAAATACTGGAACACTGCTATCATGTCTCCTCTGTTTCTTCTTTTCTTTAGACTAGCCAAACCCAAGTCCTGTAGCCGTAATTCATATGTTTTAGTCTCCAGGCCTTTGATCATCTTAGTTGGTCTTCTCTGATTTTTTTTCCAAACTCTCAACATCTTTTTTGTGATATGGTGACCAAAATTGGCTGCAGTATTCCAAGTGTGGTCTTACTAGGGTTTTATAAAGCAGTACTAATACTTCATGTGATCTTGATTCTATGCCTCTGTTTATACAACCCAGGATTGTATTAGCTTTTTTGTTTGCTGCTGCACACTGCTGGCTCATAATTAAGTGATTATTCCTCTCTTAATATATCCCAAGAACTCTGGAAGCAGGGAGATTTGTGGGAAGGAATGCTTCTCTCTCTTCTACCCCAGAATCTGTTGGCATCCCTGAAAAACCTGTGTAATGGTTAAGAAGTTTTCTGAATACTTTAAGATGGCATCATGGAAGAAAGCTCTTGGAAAATTAATTCTGTTATCAAGTGATTCCATCTGAGAGGCTTTTGTACCAGTATCGATTACTGCAGATTTTCTTTCATGAACTTCCTTGTGTTTCGAGATGAACGATTTATCTTTCCATACCAAACAACACTTTGAATGTTGCAACTTTTTGCACTGTATTTATTGATGTATTGTTTGATTAATACATCAAACATACCTCTATGTTTATTTCTCTCTGTAGAGTGCTCTTCTCACCAAGATAACTGTCTCACGTAGCATGCTGCTTATAATGATTTCATTCCTTTTTCAATGTTTGCCTGTGACTTTCATAGCTATTAATTCCTTTATATTAAACTATGTATTTTTTTGCCTGTCTACTAATATCTCAGAATTCAACTTCTGGTTAATTTCAGTGTGTATCATTTATTTTGCAGAAGACTATTTTGAAGAATCTAAGCTGAATTACTTCATGATTTGTTTGATTGTTACATTTAAAAGTTCTCAGAGTTCTCAAACACATACAGCTTTTTCAAGCCAGGAGACTGTGAGTTCTAGTTTCACTTTAGGCATGAAAGCCAGCTGGGCCAGTATCTCCCCCAGGCCAACTCACTTCACAGGGTGACTTTTATGGGGAAAATAGGAAGAAGAAGAAGCATTAGATATGCTCACCCCCTTGAGTTAGTTATAAAAATAGTAAAGGTGAGATGTAAATAATTGAAAAGTACAATTTTTTAAAAAAAAATAAATGTTAAAAAAGCAAGAATCTTCAATTACAGGAAGATAATTGACATTTATATGTGATTTCATCTTTTAATTAAGAAAACCTTTGCTATTTTAGCTTCTCCAATCTAGCATTAATTTATCACATATCTTGGATAGTAGTTATTTTAGATATATGTATTCAGATTGGTTTATGCTGTTACTCTTAAAGTACTTCCACATTATCACTGCTTTCAAACCCCAAACTACTGAACAAATGATCTACACTGTATCAAACTCAGAAATGTTCAGAATCATGCTACATTGGTTAGAACAGAGGTCCCCAACCTTTTGGGCACCAGGGACCAGTTCTGTGGAGAGAGGTTTTTCCATGGACTGAAGGGGGTGGTGGTTTTGTGTGCTGCCTGCATCCCACAATTGGGGCTTTGCTTTTTTGTGCGGACCAATTGCTGGCATGCCGTGGCCCAGTACTGGTCCAGAGACCAGAGGTTGGGGACCCCTGGGTCAGAAGATCTGTGAAGAAATTGCCATGGGTGCTCTTAAGGTAGGAGTGGGAACTCACCATGGCACTATCTCTTGGCCTTCTACAGTGTAACATGGTGCTGGTAGAGAAAGTGGTAGAGAAGAAGTATTCAGGATCAGGCAGTGCTCTGCCACCAAGCTCTAGAAAGCTCCAGAGCAACATACTAAATTCCAGATTTTGCCATTTCTGTGAACCTGCAACTTGAAGTTAAATCAACTTAGCTGCCTGATAGCAAGAGTGGTGTGAGATCCAAATATGGGGTCAGCATCAAAGGCCTGTACTGAAGCCCAAGACTTTTTAAAGCTACTGACTGTAACCTGTCTTAGGAAAGTTTCTTCTGAAAGGTAGCATTTGATATCTGAATTACATCAGTATATTGATATGTACACACACACACACACACACACACGTGAGAGACAGACAGTTATTCATTTTCATTCTTAATTATGGCTCAAGTATATGGTGCCTTTAGGTCAGATTGACTGATGGTGCCACCTTCCACTAATTTTAAAAAATGGCATTTCATGAGTCAGAATGAGGAAAAGCACTGGGACTTTCTAAGCTTTGGTACCCCAAATTGATGCTACTTGCGCTTAGCTAAAGCCAGCTTTGGCCACATCACTGTGTTAATATCCTTATTTTTCTTAGTTCGGTTAGTATTAGACTATAGCAGGCCCAGGCAAATTTGTTCAGCTGTTTATTTAAATTTTTTGTTCAATTTATTTTTCCCTTTAACACCTCTCACCTTCTGAAAAATGGGTCCTGGTCCCTATCTTTGGAGCGCATCTCTTGACATACTGCACAAAGCCTGTATCGGTATTTGAAGGTGTGCACTGCTATACAAACATATACAACTGGGGTGTTCTTTGTTACATTTTCCACCTCAGTGCCAGACCACAGGGCTTCAAATTCTGAAGTATGGGTCTCTGCAGATTGGCAAAGAATCAAAAACTTAGAGAAAACTCTATAGAAAGCACCAAGCTGAGAAAGTTTGGAATATTGTAAAGGTATTTGTGTTTTTGTTAAACCTGATGGGAAAAAAATAATGGTGTTCAGTCTCCTTTGAAAAAGAAACATTAAGTGAAATTTCCATGAGTAACAAAGAATCTTGTGATACAATAAAACATAAAACTTTTATTACTGCATTTTAATAATAGATCAGGCATGTGATCAGGTGAAGGGGTGAGGCGCGTGTCCTGTTTTTGTTGTGCAACCAGTTTTTGTGGTGCTCTTGAATTTCTCTAGTTTCCCCACACTTCTCGTCAATCCCAAGGGAAGATGTATGAGAGAATTCTGCTTTTTCAACTCAGGAAACAGGCAGACAGGAAGCTGCAGAGCAATGGAGGGTTGTGGAGGGGAAAAAACAAAACCAAAAGGGAAGTTGCACCCAGTTTTACCCTTAAGATACAAATAGAAACATCACAGACAATCTTGAAAGAAGAAAAAAAAGACTTCTACGTGGAAAAAAAAGCTAGAATGACAAATGACACCGTAGTATTAATAATAACATTTGGTTTTTTCCTCAAAGTTAAGACATTTGGATTATAGCTGGATGCCACATTGAAAAGCATGCATGTATGTAATTTAACTCAGATTTTTTTTAAAAAATGCAGTGACTATAACAATAGCAATGACAACAATAAAGCAATGATCCTCAACTGATGAAATTTTGCTATATTAGATCCCATTCTGGGATAGCCTCCTGGCAAATATTAACTTGTCTTCAAAACTGGCACAGATTTCTCTCGACTTGGTTGCTGCCGTGATCAATCAGGCTGCGAGTACAATGCCCGAGAAAGAAAAGAAAGACATCTCATATTCAGTTGTTATCTGAACTTTCGGTCCTCTAGGGAGTGAGGCAGCCTATTTCTGCTACCTATCAACTTACTCAATATGAGTTTTCGTGTAAAAAAACATCAGTGGCACCAGACCCTCAACAACAAATCAAACAATGGAAAATAAATCTGACAACATATGTAAATGCATAGGCTTTTTCACTGCATAAATACAGACTGTGAAATGATGTGGGTGAACAAAGGCACATAGAATGCTAATAAAATAGATTCTAAAAATAAAACCAAAATAAAGGATGAAGCTTTAGTCCCGAAGCCTCTCTAAGTTATAGGAGAAAAGGTCAGAAGAATTTGATTTCCCATTTCTAAACTTCTCAAGTTTGCATCACATTTTATTGTCAGTATTTTTTTTTTATTTGCTGTCAAAATCCTTGCCTTTGCCATTTTGTACAAACTGAAGAGGGATTTCTGAATGTTATAGATCCATCAGTCAATCCACAGACCTTAGGGTCTTCAGAAGGAGTGATTTAAATTAGTTTAGAGGGTTGAGAGGGTCAAAATACAGATGGATTTCCAAATCATTGCCTTAGATCAGTATTGAGATACTAATATATATTACTTTTTTAAAAACTTTATTTTTGCTTTTTAGTTTTGCTACAGTTCCTGCTCAAGTGTTCAGACTTAACTTAAATGAGTACCCACCAGGCCACATGATTTGAGGCATTGCTTAACACACACCTGATTAGAGAATCCTCAGTCAGATTCATTGGGTCTAACAGAATTTTCCCAGTGCTTTCAAAAGGTATCTACTGATTTTACTCATTAATTATTATGGTGCTATTATATGGCTTAATTCATCAAAAAATGAGGCATCTGAAATATAATTACAAGCATAATGTCGGCAAGTGAATGCATAGTGAACACGAGGAAAACAATTAGCATCTATCTAAAAGGTACAGTTGTGTGTAAATCTTTTCAGCTTCATTACTTAAAATGGTGCAATAAGCAATGTCCTTGATATGTGTGTGTGTGTGTGTGTGTGTGTGTGTGTGTGTGTGTGTACCAGGCTCAAGGTTGACTCAGCCTTCCATCCTTCTGAGGTAGGTAAAATGAGGACCCAGATTGTTGGGGGCAATAAGCTGACTTTGTAAAAATGCCGCTGGGGGGGGGGGGGCAAAAGCCCTAATAAGCAGGCATATACATAGAATGAAGGCTATTGCTAAGCACATTGATTTGTGCTTCTTAAATTGTAAGCCGCCCTGAGTCTTCAGAGAAGGGCGGGATATAAATGGGATTTTTTATATTTTATATTTATATATATATATATATAAATATGAGAGGGATCTTGAGACCTAGTGGACAATCAACTAAATATGAGCCAGCAGTGTGCTGCAGCAGCCATAAAAGCCAATGCAATCCTAAATTGCATTAATAGAGGGATTAAATCAAGATCATGTGAGGTATTACTATAAAGCAGGGATGTCAAACTGCCAGCCTGCAGGCCGAATGCATCATCTGGAAGCCGCACCCCAAAATAGTCCCGATACATCTTGCGACGTCACGTGACGTCGTGAGTTTGACATGTCTGTAATAATGTCTTAGTAAGGCCACACCTAGAATACTGCATCCAGTTTTGGTCAAAGATGTTGAGACTCTAGAAAAAGTGCAGAGAAGAGCAACAAAGATGATTAGGGGCCTGGAGGCTAAAACATGAAGAACAGTTGGAAGAACTGGGCATGCCTAGTCTAATGAAGAGAAGGATCAGGAGTGATATGATAGCAGTGTTCCCATATTTGAGAGGCTGACACAGAGAGGAGGGAGACAATCTATTTTCCAAAGCACCCAAAGGCCAGACAAGGAACAATGGATGAAAACTGATGAAGAAGAGATTCAACCTAGAAATAAGACATTTTCTGACGGTGAGAACAATAAACAATGGAACAGCTTGCATTCAGAAGTTGTGGGTGCTTCATCACTGGAGGCTTTCCAGAAGAGACTGGATAGCCACTTGTCAGAAATGGTATAGAATCTCCTGCTTGAGCAGGGGCTTGGACTAGGTGACCTACAACAGACATGTCAAACTCGCGACATCACGTGACATCATGCAATGTATCGGGACAGTTTTTCCGTTGCCAGCAAAGGGGTGGGTGAGGCTTTCAGATGACACATCTGGCCCACAGGACAGCAGTTTGACACCCCTGACCTACAAGGTCCCTTCCACCTCCCTAAATTTATTCTGTAATCAAAAACAGATGAGGTCTTGCACAAAATTAAGTTGATTCCATCCATAACCATACTATTATGTACCAAAAGTGTTATTGCTTGACACCCAGCCAATTGCTCTATTTTGCTTATTTAGTCCATAATTTGCAGAACTACAATGATGAACAGCTTTTACCATTCATTATTCCACATGAGGTAGCTGGGCATTATTGTACTACAGTGCCTGGAGAGCCATACAGTCTCTATCTATGATTCTATATCTGATCTAAAGATGATCTGTAAATATTATTAAAAAAACCCCAATAATTTACAAAGCACCAAACTCTAGCTGAGAAGCAGCAAAACCAGTACTGTCTTCCAAATTCTAACATGACTATACCAACAAAGCCACACATGTTCTTTTAGCTCTAACTTGTTTTACTTTAAAGGTCTTCAGATTACTGTCATCAGGGCTAAGATTTATGTCCTGCATGATCCTATTATCTTTCCAGATGTCTGCCTGTTGACTTACTGATCTTTCTAAGGTCTTCTCTCTCATCTTAGTTTCCCTGGTCCACATTCATCCTTTTTACCCTTCATTGGAAGTCAGAATCCAATGGCAGGATCTTATGATCTACTAATCACAGGGGGAAGTAGGGTATATCTGAATACTTAAAAGATTTATTCTCTGTATTTTCTTCATCTCCCTTTTCTTTGTCTAAGAGACTGCTAATCTCAGGTCATTTCTTTCTGCCTTTCCCCCAGGCAGAACATATGTTCTCTGAGTGTCCTGGTAGGGTGTAGTTAACTAGCTACAGTACCATCCCTAGCTAGCTTCACAGAAAAAGGAAATAAACTGCTAGCACTTCCTGTCCCTTCCCCCTCTTTTTAGTACATGTCATTTGTATATGTCTGGCTTTGGGGGAGAAAAAGTCATTACTCTGGTTTCTGTTCAGTAAAATACGCTATTCTAGTCTGTGAATTATGAAGCAAAAGGGATAGTAATTTGTCAACATTTTTGCAATTAGGTACTATTTACTATGGTTTTATTTATGGCTGTTTTGTGGTGGTTGCAGCAGGGTGAGGGAGACAGCAGATATTAATCCTTGCAGTTAGATTCTTTGTGGATCCTGGATATTCTTCCAGGGTTACTTACAGGCAACCTTAGATGAAATGAGCGGGGGTGACAGTGAAGCTTGCATGAGTTCTGTCTATTTGCCCTTTTTCTTTGGCAGGACAGAACTGGATTATTTATTGTGCATAATAGGCATAGTGAGTAGGTCTACAAATGTCCCAAGGAAAATACTTTAAACCCTACCAAAATCTCAAATGACTGAAAAAAACCCACCCCAATTAATTTGATTTATTTAACAGCCTTCCTGAATGTTGCATCAGTTTTATTTTTTATTTTTTATTATTTTAATCCCATTTATATCCCGCCCTTCTCCGAAGACTCAGGGCGGCTTACAATTTAAGCACAAACCAATGTGCTTAGCAATAGCCTTCATTCTATGTATATGCCTGCTTATTAGGGCTTTCGCCCCCCCCCCCAAGCAGCATTACTACAAAGTCAGCTTATTGTCCCCAACAATCTGGGTCCTCATTTTACCTACCTCAGAAGGATGGAAGGCTGAGTCAACCTTGAGCCTGGTGGGATGCGAACCTGCACTAATTGCAGGCAGCTGGTGTTACTTAAGGAGGCATTAGCCCACTGCTCCACCAAGGTTACATTTTCTGTTTTTCCATGATAAAAATAATGCCAAATGTATTGCAGTAGTAATCAAGATACATAGCCCTTTCCAAATCCAAGTAGCTCAGAAAGAAATACAGAGACTGCATTACAAATGTTACTTCGAAATCCCTAATAGTTGAGGATCAAAGAGCACTCCCAGACTGTAAATCTTTCTAAAGATGGCATTGATTATTTCCCTCAATTGTGGAACCAATGTTGCTGATAATGTTGCCAATTTAATCAGCTGTAAAGGGTAATGGCAAAGAAGTGGTAGCTCTCATCCTGCCCATTATCTTGAGACCTACATGCTAAAAAGAATTCAACATAACAGGACAGGCAGCTCCTGAAATTACAATGATCATGATCAGCCCCAACTCCAGAGTCCAAGCTGATACGGATCTGATCAACTTTGTCTGCAAAGAATGTTGCAATTTGCTTACAACATGCCATTAACTATTTTGGTTCCCCTCCTTCCAATGTCTTGATGAAATAGATGCCACACAGCATGGAAAAAGAATGCTAGTCTTCTGCACAAATACAGTGGAGACGAAAAAGTAAAGACTTTTGACTACCTCCACTTCTGCAAAATGACAGTTCAGATTCGGTCTTCAGCTGCCTCACTCTGTACTTACATTCCCACTGATATCCCATCCGTTTCATCACCTTCAGTTTATAGTAAACTAAGGAGCTGGTATGGCCGTAGAATAAGGCATAAGGCATAGTGTCAACTTCCTTGGCTATCTCTGTATTAGACAGATCAAACGTTACCCAAGGACCTTCAGAACTCTGTCAGATTCCTCAGGTGCGTGGTTTGAACCACTGTAAATGTTCCAAATGGTTTACACCTGCTTTTAATCTACATGGACCAAGAAATGATCTGTCTGTGACAAACAGATAAGTCATGTGGATTCCTCCACCTTCAAAGCACCAGTTTCACCTGAACAAAACCAAATCCAATTAATTCTGCATGAATGTGCAAGGAGCAGCTCCAGGCCTTCATTTTCCTACAGGTGTTGGATTTGGTTTTGTTGGTGCAGAACCCTCACTGGAAGGTGGATATCAAGTAACTCCTATTCAAGGTTTTGAATATATACATACATATACACATTTCATATAGCAGAAGTACAGTTTTCCTCCGGAGGGTTTCCTAGGATGCCACTTATAGCTAGCCTTTTTTTCCCTTTCAATCCTCCTCTTGCCTTCTGTGTCCTTTATTTTTAGACTGTAGACCTGAAGGCAGAATCTTGTTTGCATTATTATTTCAGTGCTCTGCCAAATTTCAAGTTGAAGAACATGGCAGAAAGATTTATAAGTGAATGAGCAAATAAATACAAAAGATGTCAGTAGCTTCCTTCTATTACCGTATTCCTGGGTACTGTGTAGGGAAAGATGATTCAAAGGTGAAAACTGCCTGCCCTAGTCATGGGAAATCATGAATATGAAATGAATAATAATAAAAAAATAGATTTCCATTTGGTTGTAGTCCCAGTTTTGTGCGACACAATTTCTAGGTGACAAAGGAGAAATAGGAGTGTTGCTCTGATTTAAAAGCAAAGTATAGGCTTTAACCCTTATGTTGAAGGTGGGAGGGAGGGTTGCAGTAATTCTGTGTAATTCACAGATGTCTCATGGACAATCCTGCAGGTGGAGTAATTGTCAGATTAATGCCAAACAGTGGGACATTTATTACTTCAGGACACCAATGGGGATGAAAAACCTGAGCCTCAATTGCCCTAGTCTGCTTGAGTGTTTGTTTATTTATTAGCAAATCTTTTCCAAGAGTTTTTAAAAAAGATCAGTTCTTTTCTGAGCAAAGATTTTGTCATATCTCAGAGGAAGCCATAATCTTTCAAAGGGCATTATTCATGCAATAATGAATATATTATATATATTATTACTGTGAGAAACATCTTTTAATAAACAAGATTATTTTCATTAATGGAATACAATAAGAATAGAGACTCCACAATCACAGTATCTTTCTTCATAACTATTCAAACTGAAGTATAACAACTTTCCCACAGTGGATCATATCCACTTGCCTGGTTCTTGTTTACCATATAACTTTGTTTCTTTATGTGGGTGTGTATGTGGGTGTTTAGGAGCCAGACAGAATGTATATACTTCTGTACTCTTCATAGCAATATATTCATAAAGCAAAAATGTCTCTTCTACATCAGCAGCCATCTTCCTACCCTCATCCAAACAGCTGTGGTATTATGGCAACTTGAGAAATGGTGTGGGGTCCTTAGAAGCAAGGTTTTCTTTGTGTATCAGCATAAAGGAGAGGAAGAATCCATTTAAATTAATCACCAAGGGCAGACAAAATTAAAATTCATGTTTCAACGTTGCTCAGTGAAAGAAAGGGGATCTGCCTTTATGTTTGCATGAATGTTTGCTGTTTAGAAAAAGATTACAAGGGTGACATTGCTTGCAAACATGCATGCCTCATTTTACATATAAGTTATTCCCATGTATTCTGCATCCTTTTGTTGCCAGTAATTAGATATACTGAGAACACAAGTTGTATTTTTTATGACTTGGGAAACATGAGTAGTTGTCTTAAAGCTGTGTGGATTTAACCAATTACTTCTAGAGAGTAAGTTCATGCATGGTATTGACTGCCAGACATATAAAACAGCTTTGCTAGGTTTTTTTACCATCATCTCAAAAATTTGTCCTATAGGGTGGTGCACGCATGGAAATACAGCCTTCATCCATTCAGATGTGGATGATTCTGTTAAAGGAAATAATATCCTCATCATGTGCACTCAGCACTTCTAATTAGTAATATATAGAGAGAGAATTGGACCCATTAATTTGTATCCTCTTTGACAGCCGATATTCAGCCCAGGGAGGGGGCCAGCACCAGAGGCTATTACCAACTTTTTAAGTTGGTGTCCTATTTGTTAATTCGACTTGAATTTGATGGAGCTTATTCAGTTAACTTTATTTAACTTGCTAAAATATTTCCAAGTAAAGAGAATGGCAGCCATCTCAGGAGAAGCATTTTAATAAATATTGTGTACATATTGCTCTAATGGGTCTAGGACAACTCACTATGGCCAACTTGCTGCAGCCAACTCACCATGGCTGACTCACCACAACCAATTCTCCATGGGACAATTCAACATTGCATTAGCAATTTCATTCAGTTACTTTTATTATTGGTGACAATGTTTTCATCAAAAATATTGTAAATCTTGTATTTATGGATTGATTTTCTTTATTTTGTTATTATTCGCCATGGTTCCATTGAAATTAATTTAACCTTTATATTTGTTGAATTGTCCTGCAGTGAGTTGTCCCATGGTGAGTTGGCCCATTCTGTGCTCTGATTATGTCTTGTGTACGGAGGATGCTATTGTGGCTTTGCAAGAATGATTGCAGTGTAGATTGTTTATCCTCAGACAAATTAATGAATGAGCAGCAGGTTACGTACCATTCTGTAGGGAGCTCAAGGTATTATATAGAGAACTCTCTTCCATTTTTCTCTCATAGCAACAAATCTGTGAGGTACATTGAGCTGAAAAACAGTGGCTGACTCAGATTCATCCACTGAGGAGCATAACTGAGAGGTGAACTTGAATTTTCATGTCCCAAGTCCTAGTCTGGAACCTCACTGCTACGGAGGTTCTCTTAGCAAACAAATATTGGAGGATAGCAACAGCACTAAGACTTATATGCCCACCCTATAGTGCTTTATAGCACTCTCTGGGTGGTTTACAATGCCAGCATATTGTCCCCAACATTCTGGCTCCTCATTTTACTGACATCAGAAGGATGGAAGGCTGAATCAACCTTGAGCCAGTCAGATCAAACTCCTAGTTGTGGGCAAAGCTAAACTGCAATACCTGCATTCTAACCACTGGTTAGAGCTATGTGCATTACAGGGTTGCCCTATGCTTTTAAACTTGCCCACATATGGGATATAGACTGTTGGATGTTGGATCTATGTAGAGATTCTATAGGTAGCAATAAACATTATTATGAGGAGATAGAAAATGCTATTGCTAGTAATGTCATTTCCTATGACATATCCTTCAAACATTCTGACATTGGCTACACTTCCCTACCAAAAAAAATAAATCCATGGGAGGAGTTTCTTTGCCATATCATTCTTGATTATTTCATTGAGACTTGGCAAACCAAGAAATTCAGGGACCATTGGATAGATGACTGTATAATGAAGGGAAAAAAATTCATAGATACTGGTTGTCACATATCTCAACAGGTACAAAAAACACTAATCGCTAAAATATATTTGCTTTCATCAAAATGAATGACTGCCAATAGGAGCGAAAGTGCAATTCCTTCCTTCCTTTGCCTTTTTTGCCATTCATACTGAAGAAAGATTAAAGAGTTCTTTCTTCACCTGGGAAGAAGTAACTGAGATGAGTCCTACGGGAAAGGGAGGTATATAAATTCAATAAAATTCAAAATTCAAATGTGCGAGAGTATTGAACCTCTAGCCTCCAATTACTGCTTTTTTATCTTCATTATCAACAGTTCTTTTCATAAAATAAGCAGGCATATACATAGAATGAAGGCTACTGCTAAGCTTGTAAGCCGCCCTGAGTCTTTGGAGAAGGGCGGGATATAAATGGATTTAAAATAAAATAAATAAAATAAAAGTTAGCAACAAATGGAAACCCTTAAATCCAGTCTTCTGTTGCATTCTGTCATCTGTCTCTGTGTGTTTGAGTGTGTGTGTGAAACATATGCCATTTATTAAGGGTTTCAGAAGAATTGTTTATCAGCACTTCAGAAACAGATGGTACTCTTTATGCATGCATTCATGAGGGCAGTTATCATGCTGTAGCAGCATGAATGACAGTGGAATTTGGGAGAGATTGGCAAATTATGCTTTGAATTCTTTTCCAGAACTGACAAGTTCATTTGTCGGAAGCGGAGTTTAACAAATCAAACCTACAAACAAAAGCAACCTTTTCAATATGATAAGGAATGGCTTCCTTGCTTACTTCATTCTCAGGCCTCCCCATGGCTAATCCTAGCATTTTGGGATCTATGCTACAGCACTTACCACTGAGAACATAATAACCAGAGCAGAAAATATATCAGCAGGAGAAGCTGCTGAGAAATTCCAACTGCTGTTATTCCCTGCACTGCTTCTGATGTTTTAATTGACATACTGTTATTTGCAATAAGGTTTTTTTGCTATTGATTTAAACCTATTTTTATTATGATATTAAGTGAAAGATAAAAAGGACAAGTATAGAAAGTGGAAAGAGGGGCACATAACTAAGTCAGAATATCAGCAAATAGCCCGAGCCTGCAAAGATGAAGTGAGGGAAGCTAAGGATCAAAATGAACTAAGGCTTGTGACCAAACTCAAAAATAACAAAAAAAGCTTCTTCCAACATGTAAAAAACAAGAAAAAAGTGAAGGAAATGAATGGTCCATTAGTGGGTGAAAGTGGCAAGAAGGTGACAAGCAACATAGAGAAAGCAGAACTATTTAACTCGTTTTTTGCATCTGTCTTTACACAAAGGGAAAAAACAGTCCAACCTACCAAAATCAGTGCCATAAAAAACAGAATAGAAACGCAAGTTAAGATAGGCAAGAAAATGGTAAGTGAGCACCTGTCCAGCCTAGACAAGTTCAAATCACCAGGACCGGATGGATTCCACCCCAAGGTTCTGAAGGAACTGGCAGACGTGATCTCGGAACCACTGAACTATATTTTTCAAAGATCCTGGAGTACTGGGGAACTACCAGAGGACTGGAAGAGAGCTGATGTAGTTCCCATCTTCAAAAAAGGGAAAAAAAAACAGATCCAGGAAACTACAGACCTATTAGCCTGACCTCAATACCTGGTAAGATTCTGGAAAAGATAATCAAACAATGAATCAGCAAGCACCTAGAGGCAAACAAAGCCATTACTAAACGCCAACATGGGTTTGTCTAGAACAGATCATGCCAGACAAACCTTATTGCATTCTTTGACCAAGTGACAAAATTAGTGGATCAGAGGAAAGTTGTGGATATAATTTGTTATGTCAGTAGATAGTTGCAAACATGCAAATAGCAGGTTGCAAAGAAGGTTCTTTGAAGCGGGAGATTCTGGTGAAACTATTGGTTAATGTGCAAAGAAGCGGGAAAACAGTGACTGATGATTGGATACAGTTTAAACAGTTCTTGTATAAAAGCCTGAAACATTTGACAGTTGTCAGTTGACTTATGTGTATTGAATAAACTCTTTTCGTTGTGAACCACTCTGAGTCATTGTCTACCTGAACCAAACATAATTTACTTGGACTTCAGTAAGGCATTTGATAAAGTAGATCACAACCTACTACTTGATAAGATAGGAAAATGTGGGTTAGACAGCATCACCACCAGATGGATTCATAGCTGGCTGACCAGCCGTACTCAGCATGTGGTCCTCAATGAAACCGCATCTACATGGAGGCAAGTGTGTAGTGGGGTACCCCAGGGCTGTGTTCTGGGCCCAGTGCTCTTCAACATCTTCATCAATGGTTTGGATGAAGGGATAGATTGGGAACTCATCAAATTTGCAGATGACACAAAGCTGGCAGGAATAGCCAACACTCCAGAAGACAGGCTTAAGATACAGAAGGATCTGGACAGACTTCAACATTGGGCGCTATCTAACAAAATGAAATTCAATGGTGAAAAAAGTAAGGTTCTACATTTAGGCAAGAAAAACCAAATGTACAGGTATAGTATAGAGGGTACCTTGCTCAATAGTAGTCACTGTGAGAGGGATCTCGGAGTCCTAGTGGACAATCACTTAAATATGAGCCAGCAGTGTGCTGCAGCTGCCAAAAAAGCCAACACAGTGCTAGGCTGCATTAACAAAGGGATAGAATCAAGATCATGTGAAGTATTAATACCACTTTACAATGCCTTGGTAAGGCCACACTTGGGATACTGCAGGGGCTGCCACAAAGAAGAGGGAGTCAAGCTATTCTCCAAAGCACCCAAAGGCAGGACAAAAAGCAATGGATGGAAACTAATCAAGAGAAGAGAACCTAGAACTAAGGAGAAACTTCCTGACAGAACAATTAACCAGTGGAACAACCTGCCTCCAGAAGCTGTGAATGCTCCCACACTGGAAGTTTTTAAGAGACTGGACAGCCATTTGTCCGAAATGGTATAGGGTTTCCTGCCTGAGCAGGGGGTTGGACTAGATGACCTCCAAGGTCCCTTCCAACTTTTATTATTATTATTATTATTATTATTATTATTATTATTATTATTATTATTATTATTATTATTATTATTATTATGTCATTGCCACATGAGGTGAGGAGGGCCTCTCCAAAGAGAGATAGCTTTAACAAAACCAGCTGCAGCAAAACAGAACAGGATTGTATACTGATCTGGAACATAAAGCTATTAGAGGCCATTTCTAGGATCAGAGGCTTCATGCTTCTAAAGACTACTGATTGGGGAGTATGATTAGGAGGGCATTATGTGTTCCTGTGTCTTGCTTCTGATCTTTTTGAAGAGTCTTTAGGAAGTAGGCTGATGGACTAAATGGGACTTATATGTCCATTCCATTTATCTGACCACTTTGGACCAAATGTATTTTTAAAAAAAAAAAAAATCCAGATGACATTTTTACCAGAGTAGACCCAGAACCGAAACAGGGCTTACAACAGGGCTTCATTAAAAAAATACTATTTCTACTAAGAACTTTAATTACAATAGTAGAAACTAATATAAACTAAACCTTAGAGCAGGGATGTCAAACTCACAACGTCACGTGACATGTCGCGACCTATTGCAACTTTTTTTCCATTACTGGCAATGGGGTGGGCACGGTTTCACATGACACATCTGGCCTGCGGGCTGGCAGTTTGACACCCCTGTCTTAGAGTAAGAAAAGTGGATGGAAAAAAAGAATAACAAGTGAAGGAAGGAGACTTCATACCTTCATCCCCACAAACATAAACAAGTTTAACCACTCTTCAACTCCTATAAAATTAAAGAGATGTCTCTTCATGCTGTATCCATCTTCCATAACTTTACTTAGTGTCACAAACATATGAAATGGATTTTACACACAAACCCTGCTCTTTCTCTTGCTATGCCTTGTTTTGCTGTGATCCCAGCCATTCTACCAGGTGCTATCCTGCCCATTGCCCAGTCTTCCCTCTGTTGGCCACTCACTGCCAACCAATCTGCTTCCATATGCACCTCCTGCAAACATACATATCTTACAGCTCTTCACTGCTGTAGAGAGATAAATCCTGTTTTCCTCCTTATGCCCAATTTCCTTTTCTGTAAACATCCATTTATTAAATTTATAGGTGTTGATGTTATGTTGTTCCATTACAGCGCCCACAATCCCTCACTATTGCTATGGCTCCTAAGTCTCCTGGGAGATGTTCACATGGCATAAGTTACCCAGCCCAACACAAACTCTCCTTTATTTGTCAGTATTTAATACCATTTGTCTTGGAGATGAGATTATCATTATAGTATCTTCTGCTGGACATAGCAGGCTACACCATTGTAGGTTGAGTAGATCAGAAATGACTAATATCAAGGGTGCACTTATTTTTCTCTCTCCAACAAAACATTCTCTCTTTATAACTCCTTTCACAGAGACACAACATTTAACATTTGCAACACAGCCTGGTGGATTGAGAATATAACCCAGCCTGATGTTTCTGCATATCAACATAGAGCTGAATACACTAATCTTAGATGGCAGGGTGTTGGAATGGCCTGGTTGACTATTGGAAATGAATAGTTAGAAAACAGAGTGAAAGTGCCTGCAATGATGTAAATCAAATCCAGATTCGGCAATCAAAGATGATAGAATTAAAGTGTTGGCTGTCGTTTTGCTCTAATGTGAGTGACAGGATGGCATTTAAAGTATGTCCCTCTCTCTGCTTTTGGCAGCCTTATGGCATTCATAATGCCCTGATGAAATTACAGATGTACATAATGTGATAAATACCATGAAGCAGCTTTGAATAGTGATTCATGGTTGTTTCCTGCGAAGAAACATAAAGAGAGTGATTTCAGAAGCAGTCTTGGGGAAACAAGGCAGGATGTCTGCCAGAATTTCAAAGTCAGAGAACAAATAATGCTTCAGATAGTTCCGATTTCATGCCAAGCAGTTCCTTCCAATTGAAGCAGGGAAGGGGTTATTTAATGCTTTAATATCTCTGAACTGCATTCTGCCAATTAGGTTCCGCCATTTATTTATACTATTTCTCACCCAACACCTCCAATACAATTAACTATTTAAAAATCTCCTTAGAGATTTTAAAAATCAAGAAACATGGCTTTAATTCCTGCTGAGCATTATAAATCATTCCATGAAAGCAGCTGAAATAATGAAGAAAATGGGTGGAGCCATTTATAAAGTGCACTCTCTCTGTTGTTTTCTGATGGCCGACAATTATAACAGGAAGAAAATGGGTTGGTTTTTCCCCCGGATTTCTAACCAAGGCTTTGCTGCAGGACTTTTCAAAAGCTTCACACATAGAAGCAATTGCCTTGCCCCTTGGCCTGCAGGCAAATGGTTCAGGTTGTTCCTTGCCTCAGGAAAATTTTGGATGCTGATTAAATCAAACCTTAACCATTAAATAAATATAGTTACCTAATAGTAATCTTTTATACAACTCACTGCAGCCAACTTGCTGTGGTCAACTCATCACGGGACAACACACCATGGCCAACTCACTATGGGACAAGAGTTACACTAACATTGAAGAAATAGTGGAATAGAATAACTAAAGAAGTGATGTCAAAAGAGGGACAAAATGAAATGTGAATGACCACAATTAAAATAAAGTTTTAATTATTTTAAATAACTAAATGGAATTGATGAATTGTCCTTCAGTGAGTTGTCCTTAGTGAGTTGTCCCACGGCGAATTGGCCATGGTGAGTTGGTCACAGCAAGTAGTCCCATTCCGCTCTGAGGACCTACTAGCTAACTTTTCTTGTCTCGTAAATAAAATAAATTTTTGTCTCTTGGGTGTTCCTTCAGACAAATCCCAATTGGAAAATGTAGATAGGGATTTTCTGATTTGCACATAACCATGACACTAACATAAACTGATAATATTGTCTGCCTTGGTCTAATGACAGTACTTTCATCCCATATCCATAGATGAGTCAACTTTAAGTCATTTGTGGCTGTATCAGGGTTACAGCAGCTGTTGCCCTTTGCAGCTGGGGTAATGCATGTGAGCTACCTAATGCTTTATTGCTCCTTTGTTTGGTCAGAAGTCAAGTAACTAACAGCATTGGAGACAAAATCCATAAGAACAAGTTAGATGGCAATTCACTCACCTGATGTGGTTGGGCCAGATCAAGATAGCAAGACCCTGATTTCAGGAAAGTATCTTTCAAGCTAGTCTGGGATTGGAACAGAATCTTAGAAACCCTCAGAGGAATTTCTCGCTGAATGCATTCATTATAGTAGTATCTAATTAAATTATTTCCAAGGTTTTTCCCCAGGTTTCTCACCACCTGAGCTGCATCCCTGTTTATGATGCAAGCTTCAAATTGATTTCATCTTGTCTCTTTATTGTTTACATCTCTTTTTTCTTTTTTTCCTGATGTGTTGCCTGCATAAATTCTCCTCTGAACCAGCCTTTCTGGGTTAAACATCTGCTTCTACTTTTAGTGCCGTTTCTCAGTTGCTGTTCCAGAGTGATAGAATAGAGTCCATTGGAGTCGGGTGGCCAATACATTTAAATAATTAGCCTCCCCTCGGACTTAAAGCTCACACTATGCTACGTTCCAACAGCTGCTTAAGATGGGCCTTTTCTGCAGACTGAATTGCTGCCATTTTTAAATTTCGCTTTAGCAGCTGGGTTTCACTTGGGTTTTGTACTTCAGGTGTGTTATTTGCTCTTGTTATCATTTTCTACTGATTACATTTTTGATTTTGACAATGCTTACTGCAGATGTTTTAACTGGTTGCACATTTTTACTGGATTGCTATAAAATGTCATGATTCTTTATTGATTTGACCATGCACAAATAGAGTAAATAACTAGTGCTCATGCTGATAATACTTTCTATACAGGTTAGCAATTTATCTCAGCAGTGGGAAGAAAGATTGCTGGGTAGGTGGATAGCAGACGTTTCATTCTAGGCTGTATTTAGCCCTTAATTCTAATTTTCTCCAAACATGAGACATTTTCAAAGCTGCATGATATAAATATTCAACACCCTGTAAAACCAAGTATTTTCAAATGATCGTGTTAGCCATTTATATAGTAGTCAATTATAATTATTGGTTATATGGGAGGAAAATATTTACAAGGGAACTTAAAAACAACTTTAGAGTTATTATTGACTTTAACATCTTTGTTTTCTGTCTTTTGAAGTAAAAGGGAAAAAAAACATTTTTTCAACCAAAAGGTGGGAAAATGTCAGGCTTCTGTTCTCAGAAATTGCAAAGTTTTATTGTGAGTGACAGGCTCACAAGGTGACAAGGTAGGTAAGATCACTTCATCCTCTAGGTGCCTGAGACCATATTTAAGTATTTTCCTTATTCAAATAATTCCCTGCAAGTAAAAAATTAAATACATCAGAGAGTAGTATTGCTCAGTTTTTCCCCTTTGCTTTCTATTTGCAGGAATTTCAAGTTTAGAAAAATCTGCATGAATTTGATCATTGCCTGCTATTCACAGTATTAGCTTCTATTTTACCCCCTTAATTGACGTGGAGCCTATTTGGTTACTTTGGATTAAAACAAAGCAACATAAAAGAATAATCACAGATCTCTACGATTCAGTTAACAAAGCTCTTTTAATCTCTGATTATCTGAAGGTTTAAAAATGTTTGGCCATATTGAAATAAAATCCAATATGTATAATGTTTTCCCAACATTCATTTTCGCTGCACTAGGAATCTTGAGCCTGATACCAGTTTTTTTTCTCTTTAGTTCACTGAAAGTGAACATTGGGAAAATAATCCACTGCAACAAAAATCCAGCCAGATTGCTTTCTCTATGCACATTAGTCCTAAACTTGTACCTAAACATTCAATTATGATATTCCCTCAGGTTGGAAACATCTGGACCAGAAATGCCCTCGGCACTGGGTTGCATATCTTTCTCCTACATCGAGCAGCTGCAGAATAATGGAAGTGCTTAACCACCAGGGGATTTCTTACCTTCTTAAAAACCAATTAAGTACCGGTATCTTCTGTTGAGGCTCACAGCCCTCAAACATGTCAGTTCACTATGACAGGAGGAGGAAATGAAGATAAACTGAACCTCAGAAATATATGACCCACATGGCTCAAATGACTTGAAACCAAGGATTCACTGTAGAGCTCAACCCAATCATATTTCAAATGACATACTTTTTAACCAAGCAGGGCACAAATTCTGTAAAGAAAAATAGAACCTTTGGCTTCCAGATGGAACCAGATTAATGGATAGGGAAACCGCGGCTAACCTGTTTTATTAGGCTGGCCATGTTTCTTGCTTTTTATAGAAGATATCTGAAGGACTGAAAAAGGACAATCCATATCAACCAGCCCTCCAACTGAAGGTCGTCCAGTCCTGCCCCAGTTTCAAGGCAAAGAATGAGTTACTCAAACTGTCTCTTAGCATCTCCCAGAATAGGTATGAACTTTACCATTAGGTATGGATTTTACCAATAGGTATACCTTTTATCAATACCATTTTATTTGGAAATGGGACTTCATACCCACTTGATACACTCCCCAGTTATTCTCCAGGCACCATTTCACCCTCTATATTCCATCTTCTCCTACTTATATCCCACCATTATTAATTTTTTTTAATAAACAACTCAAGGTGATGAATTTAACTAATATTCTTTCCTCCTCTTATATTATGCTTTTGCAGATTTTGCAACTGTGCTGTAATGAAGAGCTAGTTTTTCTGGTCTAATGGTAAAAATGCTTTTAAAACCGCATCATGCATTTTCCATGTTTCCCCCCCCCCTTACTATTTCTTTGGCTTCAGCTTGTGGAAAAAGGAACTTGGAATATTTTGGCTTTTTCAAAGGCATTTTTAATGTGCATCATTGCTAAGTATGCAGCTGTGAATCATTGTAAGATTGTTTTTTTTTTAAAAACATCATGCATAGATGCACCTCAAGAGAAGCAATTTGAAATGGCAATCTTGTCACTTTTTTCACAACAGTGTAGGTGGTTTGACGTGTTTGCACCTTTCTCCCACTTAAAATATATGAATATATCACAGAATCAGAGTGGGAAAAGGCCGTCTTGTATGAAAGTTGAGATGGATTTTGATGGCAAAACAACACCCGATTAAGCAGATTGTCTTGGACACATTCAGGCAGGGTTCAACCCTTCATGTGGGACTGAGATGGCATTGACTGCTGTAATCGATTACCTTTATCAGGATCTAGATAGGTAAGTGTGCCTCTCATGGTGTTTTCTGCGCTGTTCAACACTATCGACTATGCTATCTTCCTGGATTGCCTACACAGATGGAGACTGGAGGCACTGTTTCACCCTTTCTCAGTAGAGTTTCAACCGGTGTGAGAAGTTAGCTTGCTGACATCTATCTTGTTGAGTACCACCGGGGTCAGCCCTTTGTCTTCTATTCCTCCAAATAGCAACAACATCTGCTACCCAACTCTCAGGAACCCTATACAAAGCTGCTGGGAGAAGTCATCCAAAATTTGGAGTGTGGTATATAGTTGTTAAGGGACGCGGTGGCTTAGTGGGTTAGGACGCTGAGTTTGTCGATCAGAAGGACGGCAGTTTGGCGGGTCGAATCCCGAGTGCCGCGTAACAGAGTGAGCGCCTGTTACTCGTCCCAGCTTCTGCCAACCTACCAGTTCAAAAGCACATAAAAATGCAAGTAGAAAAATAGGGACCACTCCGGTGGGAAGGTAACAGTGTTCCGCGCGCCTTTGGCGTCCAGTCATGCCGGCCACATGACCACGGAGACGTCCTCGGACAAGCGCTGGCTCTTCGGCTTTGAAACGGAGATGAGCACCAGCCCCTAGAGTCGGAAACAACTAGCACGCATGTGCGGGGGAACCTTTACCTTTACCTTATATAGTTGTTATCCAATCTAAAACACTACTGCTGACTGTATGGGAGATTCTTGAATATCCTATCCTGAACTGAAGCACGACTTGCTTCCACTTTGGAATTCTTTCTTGTACTTAAGTGTTATTTGTGGATGGGTAGGCATCTATCCAGGAACAGGCTCACAATTTGAGGGCACTTCTGGACTCATAGCTCTGCTTGAGTAGTACATAGAACCCATTAATAAAGATATTTGTGACCTTATCTGGTGCAAGAAGTCTTTGCCCCATGCCCTTATTACCACCCTGCTGGACTACTTCTGTATACAAGGTTATCTTTAAAGATTAGTCCAAAAAATTGTGCCTTCTGGGCTAGTTTTTAATGTTAAGAGTATGTTGCACTTAGGCTGTAGTTCCTACAAGTGATTTCAGTTGGTTTGCAAGTACATTTAAAATATGATTTTGACCTTCAAAATAAAATAAAATCCTTCATGTCTTGGTATGTGGATACCTGCAGGATCCAACCAGAATTGGCTCAACCCATTGATGAGGCTTTAAACACTGCATGTTCCAGAGAATGTTCTACTTATATTACTTATATTGGCCCTCTTTAACTTTTTTATCAATTATTAGGGTTTTTAAATTCCTATTTTTAGACTGTGTTATTTCAAAGTTTATCACAGATCTTTTTATTTTTTTTAATTTTAATTCCATTTATATCCCGCCCTTCTCCGAAGACTCAGGGCGGCTTACAAGCTTAGCAGTAAGTTAGTTTAAAGTTTTCCATATTGTATCATGTAGGGCACTGAGAATCATTGGATTGTGTCAGGATAAAAAGTGAAAAAAAATTGTGTCAGGATAAAAAGTGAATAAATAAAAATGAAATCAAATAATTAGACACGTAGTGAGTACTGCACTATCTAAAATTAATACTTACTTACCAATTGCATTTGGAAAAAGATACGTCTGCACCACAACACTTAATCCCGGAACACCTTTCCCATTATAGTGAGATGTACTATATTTCTATTTAAATTAGAATTATTTATTAATATATATCTATACATTAGAAATATAGTCCTCTCTATGTAACTATTTTAAAAATAAAACAAGTGATAAAGAAAATGATGTGCAAGTAAAGTTCTTGAACCAATCGCATGGAGAATTTTAACCATGTTTTGCCAAATGCCAAAAAAGGGGAAAAATATTTCTGTGATTTTCCTGTTTGGCTAATAAGTAAATGTGATTATTATATAGGAGTAATTCAATTCATGTGTTTTGATATTTCTTGTGTGTTTAATATCCCATAGAGATTAGTGTTTTGTTGTATAATCCTGAAAATAAGGAGAAAGATTCCTTTCCCAAGCTACTGTTCACCATGAATGGAAACAGTGGCACACAAAAGTTTTTGAAAACATTTCTGAAAGAAACCAATGGAAATTAAATTATTTACCTATATTTTAATATTCCAAAAAGAGAGACAGGAGAGAGAGAGAGAAGCCATTTGAACCTTTTTCTTTGGTTAAAGCAGAGGTAGGCTAACTAAGGCACCTTTTAGCAGACCTGGAATTCCTTGAATTGTCCTGTTATAAATTTGATGACACAATCATTAAAATTGCCAAGGTAGATAGATTCTCATTATATTAAGGCAGAAAACACAATAAAAACATTGTACAAGCTCTATAATAAGCTTAATTTTTCTTTAAGAGTAGCTGCTAGGAAAAACAAAGAAAGAAACCAAAATCAGGAGAGAAGTAAAATAATAAATCTGGAAAATGACAGCTTCCCAAAGTGAATACCATTGTTTTTCCTATTTTCCATCTCTGTTTATTCACTATGGTACTTAATTACTCTTGCCACTCCCAGGAATTAAATATGATTCCAATCACCAGAAAGATGCAGACCCTGGGTCAGAGTTGTCAACAAAACAGCAATGTGTTATAAATGAGGAGGCTGTGATAAAAAAAATAATGTTGGACAGTGAAAAATCATACCACATTCAGAAATTTTTCCTATGGTTATGTGTAAGCCTAGAAATAAGATGGGAGATCATTATGAAATCCCAACATGGGATTAGGTCAGGAAGATTAAAACAGACCTCAGGAGGAGGAATAGTAGTTACCAGGAAAGTTATATGGATATGACCTTGATATTACCAGGAATTGAGCTTGTTGTATGGTTTTATCTCTATAGCTAAAGCAATACTGTAGCTCACAAGAGTTCTGTATGTACATCTAAACTCCATCCATACTTCAGTGTGATCCCAAATCTGCTACCACCTGACTCAGTGAATTCAAATGAACTTGAAGAGAAGCATCTAAGGCAGGGGTGTCAAACTGCCGGCCCACAGGCCGCAGAGTCACAGAGAAACCGCGCCCATCCCATTTTCAGCAATGGGAAAAAGTTCTGATATGTCATGCAATGTCATGTGACGTCGTGAGTTTGACATGCCTGATCTAAGGTACGTGACAGTTTCCTGGTCACACAGCATATTTCTCCACCTGCAACGAACAATTCTGAAGATAATAATTTAGTACATGATTTTTAAAATGAGACTAGGAAGGTCCATCATATAAAAATTTGATCTTTTTCTCAGAATGGGGGGGGGGGTGGATTGGCCTGCCAAAGTAATTCCTACAGCAGTCAGTCTGGACTGGACTGGACTTGATGGGTTAACAGAGGCAAAATATAGAAAGAAATTTAATGAAATGCACAATTCTCTCCAGAGACGGTCCCAACTCCAGAGTTGTTTTGCTAATTTATGATTCTCCTGCACTCTTTAAGAATAACAGTAAGGAGGCCATCAGTAAATTGAAAGATAAAAGCTCTCTGACTTTCTTATAATTTGAGCAGTGAAGAAAAAAACACTGAACTATTATTACTGCAATTGTACTATTGTTCCTACAAAAACTACACTGCTAATCCCCTCTAGTATAACCACAGCTCCAGCAAAAACATAATCATGGGGAAATTGTCAGACAGCTAACAATGACTTGTACGTTACATTAGTCACAGAAATTGGGCACAATTTAAATTCAGACTGCTGGGGGAAGGGGAGAGAAATATTTTGGGGAAGACTAAGACTAATCAAGCACTTTTATTTTCCTGGATCTCATTCTATTTTCAGGCAAAGTTGAAGAAAAGGCTCCCCTATGTGAACTTAAATGATTGGTTATGCATGTGCTTCTAAAATTCTCTTTTCCACAGCTCACCCTCAGTTGAGGTAGAACAACCTCAATGAATTTAAACTGCCCATGTTTAAATACTGAGATCACTCTCAGCATTAAGCAGGTAATACCCGATGGAGGTAGAGAGCTCTACTATTTAAAATAAAAGTACAAAATAATTGATATGGCATTAAAGGTCAAGAAGTCAATAAACCCATCTCTTAGATATGTCCACTGCAAGAAATATCCAGAAATGACACTTTCATTTTTAAAACTTTTCTGTCTTTTCCTGTGAGAATCGGGTAACTAGGTCATTGTTGTTGGTTTTTTTTTTTAAAAAAACATAACAAAGCAGAAGCACCTTCAGAGCATTCTTAAAAAAAAGATCAAGCAAATAAGCATATTCACATTGATAAGCTTTTGCAGGTTAAGGAAAACCAAGATACACGAATCATGGCCAATATTCTTGGGCCACCTTCCTTTTTTTTATGCTTGTTTTTTTTTCTCTCCTGCTGCTGTAAATTCACTTCAAGATATTATATCAACAGAGATGAATCAGTATATCTATCTATCAAGGGGCTTTCCATCAACCCAGATATTTTTGCCAAATGTCAGGATTTGACATTTGATGCTTTTATCTGCTATCAGTTAAATCATCCATCCTGAGACTTTTCTTTCTGTTCATCTGATATTGAACCGAGCGGTGTGGTTAATCAAATAAACAGCTATAGATCTGGCATCCAGTCCTTGCTGTTGTTAAACAGCAATATTTCAATTAGTCGCCTTGTTCTCTTTTGTGTAATCTCCATATCCTGCTGCCTTTTTTAAAAACGCATTGACCCTTGTGAAGGAGAGAAAAACAAAGGGTGTCTCAAGGGTGCTGCTTTTGCTTTCAGATGAAATATTCTTTTCGGTTCTCATCCATGGCATCTTGAAGGGTAGGGTCATTTTTCAGAGCAGCATCTGCACTTTCGGCAAATTCAGTTCCCTTTGCTTCATTGGTATGGTAGGTACCCTTGTGCCGGTACATGTACCTCAGCATCACCACCAAGAGGCAAATCAAGACTAAAACCACGGCTGCAATAACACCTACAGGGAAGGAGAAACATTTGAATTTTTTTCCCATTAATAATTCCAAGTATGCTAAGAACACCCCCTCCCACACACACATACACAAACACATTGGCCCCGGATTTGATTTATTCCACATGGATGCTTTCTGTTAAGACTTTCAAAGAAAGATAACAACCCCACATCAACAAAGGGCCCTGACATTGTAATGATAAGGATAGGCTGAGAGAAAGAGGACTTGCAAAAGAAAAAAACAAAGCAAAACAAGGGAGCACACAGATGCCCTGGTTTTTATTCTTGTTAACTTATAGTTGATCCTTATTTGGGAAAACATGTTGATATTTTCTAACTGTCTTATCCAAGACATCAAATGAGGACCAGCTTGAGGAAGGCTACAGTATAAAACAGCTTTTAAAAAAAGTCTAAATGAGAACTGGCTATAGATTTGTGTAAGGTTTATATAATCCAATGCAAGTTCCAACTACTTAGTTGTTTGAACAAATCCAAGCATTGTCTCGTCAGAATTTAGACTCATTTCAAGAAATAAATTCATAAGTTGTTAAAGCTGATCAAGTTTTAATTGAGAGTAAACCCAGTTCAGCTTGAAGAAGATGAGCAGGAGGCCCTCGTGAATTTTGCTGCTGATACAGTGGGCATTTGATACAATTTTATTTCTTCACCATTCTTGCCAATGGCTCATTTCGTAACTCTGACTAAATACATGGCAGCTTATGGAGTGAATCAGAGGATCGTAAAAAAATCCTGGTGGGAAATCAGAGGCTGGTTGAGAACTTAAGAAACACTAAGCGAAATAAGGCATGTTACAAAAGGCAAAGATGGTCTTCCTCCTCAGATGTTGCTCAGCAACCAAGTTCTTTTATCTCTGCCTACCCAACTAGTCTGCATACAAATTGATCTAGCACTTTTTCTTTGGTTCACTGATTGTGATGTACTCCCAGATGTGGGCAGTTCAATTTTTAAAACAGCCGTATTATCATGCTAGAAATAATAGGCCTGTGCAAAGTGGTCATGTTTCTTCTTCACAAGGTACAGCAATTATGCAATGTGCTTCATCGCTTAACACTATGTTGTTTCAAAATCTCTTCTGGCATATTCAACCCACAGAAGCAATGTGAATCTAAGCACCATGGCAGCTTCACTTCATTTTTTAGAAGCAGGAGACACATTGCTTTGCCTTACTCAAAGCATCTCTGGAGGAAACACGCTTTCAAGGGGTTGCACAGCCCAAATGTTGGGTTCTAAAACAATCTTTCTCCTGAGATCTCAAAGCAAGCTCACAATAATTAACATTAGAACCTCTGTTAAGTTATTGAAGTTATTATTTTATATGTTGAAATAATGTGATTCAATTCACATAGAATTCATCATTTTTCTTAAGGTTTACAGTGGACTCCCCAAGCACAATAAGCTGTAATGCTCTTTAGATACTGCACAGGAATGTAGAACAATTCAGTATTTTCCTAGTAACTTGTAAAATGATGAAATTAATATTTTGGAGGATAGGCCAAAAGGGAAATAAAGGTAGTCCTCAACCTATGACCACAAACGAGCCCAGAATTTGTTGCTAAATGAGAAAATTGTTAAGTGAGTTTTGCCCACTTTATGACTTTTTTTTGCTACATTTGTTAAGTCAATCACTGCAGTTGTGAAATTAGTAACATAGCTGTTAATTGAATCTGTCTTCCCCATTGGCTTTGCTTGTCAGAAGGTAACAAAAGAGGATACCCAGGACACTGCAACCATTATAAATATGAAGCAGTTGTCAAGCATCCGAATGTAAATCATGTGACCATGGGGATGCTGCAACAGTCATAAGTGTGAAAAATGGTCATAAATCACCTTTTTCAATGCTGTTGTAAATTCAAATGGCCACAAAATGAAATGTTGTAAGTTGAAGACTACCTGTACATAGAACTACATTAAATTGAACTACTCTAGGTAAATTAATTGCTGCAAACAACACGCATAAAAATCAGCAGATGCATTTGAAACAAAAAAGAATCAAACCATTCACGTTGACACATCAAATACTCCTTTTGGGAGTAATTTGAGCAATCAACTTCGTTATCATGACAAGGTGCTAATGGGATTAGAACTCAACTGTTGCAAGATATTTCTGCCTTGGCAGTTTTCATCAGGGAACCATTTTTTTTTACAAACAATTGATCATCCTTGTCTCTTATGACTTGTGGGGAGAAGGAAGTAGATGGAGGAAGAAGAAGAGGAGGCTTAACATTATAAAGCTTTGGGATAATAATATCTGGGGTCCTGTAAAACCAGAAACAAAACAGACCAAAAATTGACTGATGCATCCCATTTTACCAAATCAGCAATAGCAGGAGAGCTTGTCAAAGAATTGGTAGAAGCTTTTAGGATAGGGGAAGACTGGAAGAAACGATTACATGCTACTTTTCTGATCATCAGATGACTCAGCCAAACAATTTCATTATTTATCTCCAATTCCAATTCTCTTAAAAATAGTTCATGTCTGCCCCAAAGTAATCTGCACAGGACCATATAGCTGTAGAAATAATATATAATTATTTATGCCAGGTTTGATTTGATTTCCTAGTTTATTGTGGTATAGATCATCATCATCATCATCATCATCATCATCATTGTAAAAGTTGGAAGGGAACTTGGAGGTCATCTAGTCCAACCCCCTGCTCAGGCAGGAAACCCTATACCATTTCAGACAAATGGCTGTCCAGTCTCTTCTTAAAAACTTCCAGTGTTGGAGCATTCACAGCTTCTGTCAGGAAATTTCTCCTTAGTTCTAGGTTGCTTCTCTCTTTGGTTAGTTTCCATCCATTGCTTCTTGTCCTGCTTTCAGGTGCTTTGGAGAATAGCTTGACTCCGTCTTCTTTGTGGCAGCCCCTGAGATATTGGAACACTGCTATCATGTCCCCCCTCGCCCTTCTCTTCGTTAAACTAGACCTGGCTCATGAATTCTGAGAGTTGAGGTCCACCAGTCATAAAAGAGCCAAGGTTGCCTACCCTTGAACTAGAAATACCCAAGATAAATATCCTTTAAGTTATTGCTGCTAGCACCTCAACATAAATAAGCTATATATTATGACACCATTGCCTCTCTCGTTTCTCTTCCATGGCAGCATAGCTATCAGAGATGTGGTGCATGTTATATTCCAGGGGTGTCAAACTCGCTGCATCACATGATGTGTCGCGACGTATTGTGAGTTTTTCCCCCTTGCCGGAGCTGGAGTGGGCGCGGCTTCTGTGTGACACATCCAGCCCATGGGCCAGCAGTTTGACACCCCTGTTGTATTCTGTCTCCTGATTGTTGAGAGGAAAAGCTGACTGTGACAAAAATATTTTTAACAATTTCACTACTAAAGAGGCACATTGGAAAAATTCCTTCTGCCTAATAACAGGATGAATATGTATCATGCTGGAAGGGATTATCAGAGATGCATTTTTCTTTTGTTTTAGATATACTGTAATTTCCTTTTTCCTCTTTTTTTCTATATTCAACTTTATTTATCTTTCTTCTTTATTCCTTCCTTCATTTCCTTGGTTTTACAGCTCTTAGATCCCTTTTATGGAAGTAGCTAATCAACTCTTTAGTCATATTCTAACCAAACAACAAAATACTCTTCTATTAACAGTTCTCTCTCTTTTTCAAGATTATTATATAAGGTACAAATATAAACAGGTTTCTTGTATCTTTTTCAAAATGCTTGGATTTCCACTATTTTAGGATTAAAGAACAAGGAAACTTTTCTGTCCTCTATTTTATTTGCTTTTTCTTCTTTAATTTCCCTGAAGCTTCATTACCACTGATGATAACTTCAGAATACGCCGGAGAGCCAGAAAACAACCAGAAGAAGACAAATCACTTCCTTTTCTCAAAGAACCATTTCCAGAAAAAAGCTAATCAACTCTAGTGGCTGGATTAGTACCTTTCAGGGGAGGGGAACGAAACACTGGACGCTTGGGGGCAGGGTGGCAATAGCGCCGGCGGGACGCTTGGGGTGGCGGGGCAATGCTAGCGCTGGCAGGATGCTTGCCACTAGTGTGAGTGTGGGGTGTGTGAGTGCATGCCCGTGTGCACTGGCCATCCCTTCACACGGCTCAGTGGGGCATGGCCCACAGGTTGGGGACCCCTGCTCTAGGCCATCTTACCTTTTTTTAAAAAAAAACAAAAACTTTTTTCCCAGCCAATTGTTTGTCTACATTGTCTTGCCCTTCTTTTATTAGCTCTGCTTTTCAGCTGCCCCATCTACAAGCATTTTTTTTTGGTAAAATCAGCAGTCTTAATTTATTTTACACTACTGGCTGTTTTTTTTCCAGCTGCCTTGTCTTGATTAAATGCCTTTTTCACATAACCTGTGTTTCTTAGTAAGATTCAGAGATGCAATTATCAAAATCTTTTCCCAATCTCTTTGTTGGTGTGTTCATTCTCCTGGTGAGGGCAGAAGCTCATAATGTTCCATCCTAAAATAAACAGTATGAATTGATGATCTATTACAGCTACCTTCAAAAACCTTTTGGTTATATTGACAAGATGTCCATCATGTGATCACCTTCATTCTTACTGGGACTCTTCAGACACTGGTAGCCAAAACGTTATTCTATATGGTGCCTCCTGGTTGTGAAAGTAACAGAAAATAGCACACAGGATATATACACTGTGTAAAAATAAATATCCTGTGGAAGTAATATAAAGCCCCATACACGGAGCATGGCAATACCTGTATCACTCTTGAGAGCTTAAGGGAAGAAGAACTGTATTTAGCATTCTGATTATGCTTCCAACAATGTTCTCTCTCTTGTTCATTCCATTACTTTCATCAAGTAATTTCAAAGGATCTTTTGTTTCCTAATACTCTTTATGGGGATAAAGAGATATATAGATAAAGAGATAGATAGATAGATAGATAGATAGATAGATAGATAGATAGATAGATAGATAGATAGATAGGATTTCTAAAACATTCAATTTTTCAAGGGGATAGTTTGGCAATATTTTGGAATATAAAATGTCTCACAGTGCCTTAGATGAGCTTCCATACTACAGCGGCATTTCTCAATTTGTTCTGTAGTAGTCGGAAGCCTGAATTATTGCTCCTCTCCTTTTTCATGTCTTCATGAATTTAACTATACATTGGGAAATTTTAAGTGTTCATATAGATGTTAATGGAAAACTAGAGAATATATACTTCACCTCCATACCTGTTTTCTGCTTTATGTGGAGGTTCCCAATATGCACACAGAGATAGTTTTGTGGAACAAGTTATCTATTTTACTCTTTTTCCCGTATAATATGGGGATGGTATCAGGGTTTGTTGATAAGGTTATAGACAGGGTGGTGCCAGTGAGTTCATCCCCCACTCCACTGATAGAACTACATAGCAACACATTATTAATTTTTCTTAGGGGGAAAAAACCCCTTCATTCAGTGGAGTATACTTTTTGTTTTGGTCAAAGATGGAAAGTCTTGTTTCACTTCTTCCAAAAAACTATTTGATGAAATACAGTCTTTGTTCGAGTAATATTGTATTCTTACCTCCAATGACTGCAATATCTGTGCTTGTTGGAGAGCTTCCAATATTTGCACCTAGAAATAAAATACACAAAATTTAATTAGACAGGAGATTTCAGGTAATAAATAATCACAGCTACTCTACACAGACTAGAGCAAGGATTTCTTTTACCCCTTCCTTTCAGGTTTTTCCTGTGAACCTAAGAATGTGAAGGATTGGAATGGCAAAGAGCAGGATTTATTTATTAAAAAAAACATTGAAGTTGTACAATATTATACCACATGAAACGCCATATTTAAGCAGTCAGTCTTCACCCCAAGAAAACATTTATTAAACAATCACTTTGCAGGTCAAGAAGACTCCTAGAAAATATTACAAAACTTTGCAGGAAAAAGTTGTGGGTGCAATTGTGTCTGAAAAGAAAGACAATATAAGAGAGACAGCATTTCAATATCAAGATTCTCATAACTTTAGTTTTTGACATTTTGAGCCTCCTAAATAATTTGAGGGGGCGGGGGCTGAAACACATGGTGGGGAAATGGTATATGGCCCTTAGTCTCCGGGTTGTTGACCTGTGTTCTATACTCTAAATGAAAGAAGGCACTTATCTAAGAAATAAAAAGGCACGCTCCACCCACTAAATTCTTGAAGGCATTTCTAACAGCAATCTAACCTGCTAGCTTTATTTCTCCTATAATGACATGCATGACAAGAATTCTAAGTACAGAGAATAGAGATGGCTTCCACAATAAACAATTCCTGAAGGGCTCTGAGGACTGGCAAGAAGGAAGTGGCAAAGAAAGCAGGGTTGAATGGGAGTTCATTCTGCCTGCCCCTATGCATACTTCTAGGCACTTGGAGTGAGGGTGAACTTCTGAATTGGGTGTATAATAAGGAGAACTCTTCAGACCTTTCCTTCACCACAGCTTTCCAATTCCCTAATCAAGTGTTATTAGCAGAGCACTCAAACTTGTGAGATCCCCTCAGTTCGAAATGAAACAGTCCAACTGCAGATATGCCATCTTCAATTGAACAATCCTCCCTCAATTGATTGTGGAAAAGCAATGAAGAAGATGCATATCTGTGTCATTTGATGTAAGCAGCTTCAGAGGGCTCTGCTTCTTCTTTGTCTTCCTTTTACACCAGTGGACCATTTGCCTCTCAGAACCCCAATTATACTCTCTACCGGATTATAATAATGCCAGAATAGATAATTTCACAATTTTCAAAGCATATGAAAAATCCAACTATGGCCTTTTAAGAATCTGTGATAAGAAATTCATTTGAGTTATTAGTGCCTAAAAAAAATAAAGCATGAAATCTCAACCTTAATTATAGTTTTCACAAGAAAGGGGAAACCCAAACTAATAAAAAAGCAAAAGCCTTTGCAGCAAAGGAGGGGAGAAAATTTCAGACAATCCCCCTTTTCTTTTGTATCTTACACAGTAATAGGATACTTAATGCATCAGTAAATTGAGAGTCTTTCATTCCCTTAGACCTCCCTTTTCTTTCTGCTGAGATAGCCACAATTAAAATTCCTTTACTTGAGGAAAACTGTATTTGAAAAATGGGATCACTGCCCTTTTTTGGTAGTTGCAACCAGAACTACAGAAAGCTACATTTTCATAAAAGCTTCTTGAATCCTGTACAACAGGGGCAAGCAATCTGCTAGGGCGAGGCTTCTCACTCCCCTGCTCACAAAAGACCATCATTGAGGGTGGGTCACTGTTCTAAAAGGGATATCATAGTGAGCGTGGCCAGTCACAAAACACCCATTTATTAGCAAGCTAACTTTCTGGAGAGATTGATATTGACACTGAAGAGGAGGGGAAAAAGCAAACCTTAGATTTTGTTGGCATTTTGTCTCAATAAAAAGACAGTTTTGGTCTAACGGTTAAGGTGCTGGCCTAGAAACCAGGAGATTGTGAGTTCTAGTCCCACCTTAGGCCTGAAAGCCGACTGGGTAACTTTGGGCCTGTCACTCCCTCTCAACCCAACACATCTCACTGGGTTGTTGTTATTTGGGGGGGGGGAATGAGGCAGGAGTATTTATTGTAGCTATGTTCACTGTCTTGAGTTATTTATAAAAATGATAAAGACAGGATATAAACAAATACATTAAATAAATAAAGCAGCTATTTCTTCTGAAGTTGTTGATGTCCCTTTTAAAAAAAATATTTGTTTTTCACATTTCTGAACTGGTCACCTTCCTCAAATAAGGACTCTTTTCCTCCTATTAAGCTGTTCTCCCTGATTAACATGGGAAGCAGTTGCCTAAAGGACTAAATCTAACAAGTGGAAACGACAGATGCAGTTTTCTGCTAAAAGTTGGAAGCTTGTCATGAGCTATTAGAAAATAGAATAGACTAACTTAATTAAGGAATGATGGTTTCTCCTACTGGACAGCTAAATTGGCTGGTTTATGACAAAAGAAAAGGAGTTCAGGGAGACGATTTTTCTGAGAATTATAGCAGAAAACTTCCTTCTTATATAACATGGGTGCATGTAAAAACATGCATGGCCTATCAATTATGCTTTACATTTAGTACCAGGACAGAAAGTATGTTTACCAATTACTGACTTGTTTTGTGTAACAAACTGCCAGCTTTTGATCCAACCCATTGATCGCTTAGATTTTGAATTCTGGCAACACAACTACCTTAACAATAACAGCTGCCCAATCTATACAATACCTAGGAAGAAAAATAGAAGGGTGGAAAGCAAAACAAAACACCCCTGTGTCTTAAAGAAAATATAGCATGTCTGTATTTGGAAAATATAAGCTTAAGTGATGAAATACCGTACATTTCTTACACTGTTGCAATCTGCTTTCTCTTTTGTATGCTTCTGTTCTTTCAACACCTGAGCTTCATTAGAAAACACTAATTTAATTCTATTGTAAAGTTTTAATTCTCAAACTCACACCAGAGAGACTACCAAAGACCTCTTTACCCTGTTAGATTCCAGGAGTGTAGCAAAGATGTTTTCAGTGAAGAGATAAAAACATAATTTACAAACATAATGACCATGAGATATTTGGTTTGTGATGCTAGAAGACACAATTGGCTGCAGGACTGCACACTCAATGGCAAACTCAGATTGGACTTGGCATCTTGTGTGAAATGACCCAAGGGAAATTTATTTAGAGGAGAAAGCCTGCAAGCCCTCTATTCATTTACATAATATTTCCACCCAATGTTACAGTTATTTGTTGAAACTGCCTCTTAAGCTTGGTAGGTTAACTCTTCACCAATTACCTGTTTAAATACTTGTTCCGAATTTGATTCCCACATTAATAATTGGAGCAACACCAGCAACTTCACAATTCACCTAGAAGAACCCATTGTCATATGGATGCTGAAACTAATACTTACAATAATTATTGCTTAACAATGGTCTGAATTACCAATGGCCGAGGGGGGAGGGGGAGACACACAGTCTAAATTTGAACTTAACAACTATTACACTATCCCCATAGTTAAGATTGCAAAGCAGATACTTGGCAACCAGTTTGCATTTATGACTGGTTGCATCATGCCAAAGTCATGATTTGCAATATTTTTTTTTGCTTGTTTCTGGTAAAAAAAATACTATTTGGGAAGTTGGATTCAGACCTGCCACTGTGTGACTTGAATCATGTCTGACGTAAAAATGGTTGTTATAATCAGGACTGGTCACCTGTTGATTGCAATTGGGTCCCTATTGTGGCTGTAAGTTGAGGACTACCTGTACTGTTCTTTAAAAATATATGTATTTATCTGTCAGTTGGGATAGTAGACAGAATACTATGGTGTTCATATGTATGTCAAATACTAGGAACAATTATAATTATTACAAGTATTACGATAATGAGAAGTTTGGAGGAGGCAACTGAACCACACCAATAATTTAGGCGATTTTAAAGTTATTTTCTTAAAAAAGATGAAATTAAAAGGGATGAGGAAAAACTGTGAAGCATCCTAGCTGCCCTATAATCAAAACATTAACGGCTTGGTATTCATCATTTAGATTAGATCTCAAATTGCATTCAGATGCAAATATTTAATTGCATTTGTACCAAGTAAAATTATAGATCCTGGATATCTATAGACTGTTTCTCCACAAAAGCAACACAGTTAAACTGTGAGAAGTTTGATGAATTAAATTCATTATGTTAATGCTCTCCCTATAATCTAAGCAACTCACCTTTGGCATTAAAATACTTTGAAATTGCCTGGGTTTATTCTTGCTGCCTGCAATACAACAATGAGTTTGTCTAAAAATAAAAGAGGAGGTTAATTAACCTAGGGATTAACAGTTTTCTTAATGCATTCTAAAACCAAAGGGAAAAAAACAGTATTTGCTTTCTGCAATGGCACTGTTATCCATGCAGTACCATTACTTACTGATCCAGGCGAGAGGATGTGCTTTGGTACATAGTTCAGGAGCACAGATGCTCTTTTGTTAGATGACAATAGGCAAAAATATTGAAGTCAGGAAAACAACAGCAAAACAGTAGTTTCTTGTTTATATCTCATACTTATAGATGCCAGCTCTGATGAAATCTAGTGGCTTTCAATATTCTTCCTTGTTTGATTGGCCTTTGGATGCTATAAAGCAGGGGTCCTCAAAGCTGGCTCTTTTATAACTTGTGGACTTCAACTCCCAGAATTCCTCAGTCAGCGTGTCTGGCTGAGGAATTCTGGGAGTTGAAGTCCACAAGTCATAAAAGGGCCAAGTTTGAAGACCCTTGCTATAAAGCATCATGAGCAGGTCCAAGTATGTTCTTCCACTGGCATCCAAGTGAAGCGTTCAAATCCACGATTTGGAAGACACTGTGTAAACGGCTACGTTCAAAGGCAATTCTCACTATGAACCCCTTCTTTGAGATGTTGCAAATTCTAAATCAAATCAGCAAGGTGATGCTAGATAAATGGGAAAAAGTTGTTTTGGATAAAATGAAAGCAGCAAGAGGAGACACTGGTAGGTATGAGGAAAGAGAGGAGATAAAAGCTAGAGGGAAAGTTATTCCTTAAAAAAAACAGGAAAAGATTTCTGATATATTACCAAAGGCTTCTTTCTGACTGTTATTTTCCACTAAATAATATTGATGCATGCAGTAATAAAGCATTTTCTAGAAAATTGGAAATATGGGCTGCATTTTTAATGCACTTGCAATATTTGACCTCTAACCCCTTCCTTACCTTTTTTTTTCTTTTAATTTCATTTCTAGACATATTCTGATGACAGAGTAAAACTCGTCAGGCAAAAATGCCAATTGTCCCTTTGACTGCAATCCACTTACGGTAATTGCTTTGATATCACATCATACTTTCTATATCCTTGAACTATGCAACAGAATTCAAAGAGGAATTTTGGATATCTTGCTTTTGTTTTATTTTCTCTTCTTTCAAAATGTCATATTTCAGCATACCATGGATTTTCAAATGATGCCTTTTGGTGCCAACCACATGGCTTTAGCTGTCTGTTGGAGTTCAGAGAAAGGGATTTGTGTGACATAAACAGAAAATGTGCTGTAAATGCAAAATGGGCACACTCACATGTCCGTTCACTTTATTCAGTTAAAGTGTAGGATCGACTTATCTCCAGCAGCATAAAAAAATGGAGATTCTCTCTCTGGGTACAATAAGATCTCTCTGATGGTGGCTTTTAGGGGTGGTTTTTTTCCCAGGAGTCATTCTGCCTAATGCTCCAAAATGAACACCTTTTCTGGAGGCTGCAGTTACCAAAAGCAGACCCTGCTACTATCCTACACATCCGAGAATACAAAAGCAAAACTTGATAAAATTATAACTAGTTGATTAAAGAAAGGGGGAGAAATACTTAAACATGCAGATTGAGAATTATAGCAGACAGCTGCAAAACTATCCAACTGAATGAAAATCTATTTGCAATCACCTTGTTTCCTTAACAGTGTTTTGGTGCATCTAAACATCGAAACCACAGCAGTTATTAACTTCTTCCAACTATCTTGGACATTAATCATTTTACCAGATTCATTTGGAGCATTCTCTTACATCTGTTCCTATTCTGTTACTGCTGCTTGGTACCCTTCTCATGTTAAGATTCCCCGAGTGCTATGAGTCTTTTATCTGATTCACTTCTAATTCAAGTCATTACAAATTATGAATTATAAGTATCATTTTGCATCCTATTGCAACCACCCTACTGTCTTGTTGAGAAAATGTTGAGCCAACCTTAGTTGGAACTCTTTAACTCCTTCATTGGGGACTATATTTAGTAAGACACATAGAAGTGGATAGAACCAAGCCCAAATAATGTACATTGAAAGAAATGATTGATTTCCAAAACAAATAGTAAAATGTGTTAGTGTGGTTATATGCTCCCTTGGAAAGCCTGCATATCTGAGCCATCTGTTCTTATGATGGGGGAAAGGATGCTTTTCTTTCTTTTGAACAGTATCAATCTTCCAGTTAGGAAAAAGTGGTGTAGATACTTGCTTTATTATCCCTACTCCTAATCAGTGGAATAGAAGACACAAAGAGATGATGTTTCTCAGGCTTCATCTCCCACAAGTACGTAAATCATGGTTTCTTAGGAATGATTAGCAAATCACCAATGATACTTTATGATACCAAAATGATTAGTAGAAAACTAAGTATAGAGCAGTAATGTAGAAAGAACTGGAAAATATTAAAAATCATAATGGGGAGAATGCCATTGGATTGGTCACCACAACCATATACACACACACAAATGGATACAAACACAATATGATATTCTAAAATTGGCACTGCTTGTAGTACTCCTTAATTCAAACATATTTGGGGAATGGTACCACATCCTTCTCGACTTACTATCTAATACCATAAAAATACTTAGGGAAGTTTTAAATGTTTTGCTTAATCCTATGGGATAATTTGCATCTTGAAAACAAAACCTTACAATCCAGAGGTTTGCAGGTTTACATCTCCTGAAAAATGTTGCACTGAATAGGAAGAACTTTATCTTTCTGTAGTCTCCCTGTCCTTTGAAGATAGTTATAAACAAAAACACCCTTATTTATCTTAAAAGAAAACAGCAAGGCTGTATCTTCATTCCAGGCTTCTGGAAGAATAGATTGTGCTCTCCTAGCCTCTCTATCTCCTATATCTGCTTAAACTGAAATTGTATGGTGTGTTTCCCATAGTGAAGCAGATTTTCTTTGCAAAGATATCTAGAAGTGTGAGTGCGATATGACAGGATCTTTTGTTACTGTGGGGAAAAACCCCCAGCTGATCCTCAAACTCATTCCCCCCTCAAATAAAATTAAAACAACTACAGATAAGAAATGTGTATATTACTCATCCTGTTGAGTACCTGCCTCATTGATGAAATAGAGCTTAGCCTTGGAAGGTAGTTATCCTGAATTACTATTGGTCTCTCTTCCAAGAATTCCTCTAGCATCAAGGAGACTTGCAACCAGTCACCCATATATTGTTTGTAAGCAGTGCTTTTTTTGTAAAAGAAAAAGGTGCCGGAACTCACACATCATATAACCCGCCTTGCCTACCCTACAAGGTTCCATCCAAAAAAGGTGCCGGAACTCCGTTCTGAGCGTTCTATGAGAAAAAAAGCCCTGTTTGTAAGTAAGTAACTACCTGGATATAGATGAAAACACTGAAACCTGCAGAAATGAAAATCACTGAGGTCTACCTTATTGCTGAAAGGTTGTGCGTTTATCTTGCCACAAAGATCATTTTGTCAAACTAAAACAGTGAAAGCCAGTTCAGTAGGAAGACATAAGTTTCAAATGAGCCAGGCCACGGGTGGGGTGTTGATGGATAGAAATGGATCTTCAAAGCTGCATTACTTCTGGAAAATTCTAGAAGGGTTCAGCAAATCCTGAATGTCTGCCTCCTATTGTTTTCCTTACGCTATTACAGATCTCTCTTACATTTTTGCTGTTCACTAACCACAATTCAAAAATGAAACCAAATTCATCTCAGGCTAATCTTTTTCACATTACCGCTAAAATATGCCAGGCTTTTATGCACATTATATTGTACGGCTATTGGGGAAGACAATGTAAGTTCTATTGAGTTTCAATTTGAGATATGAATTTGCAGTACTTGACAATCCACAATGGTCACTGAATTTAATTAGTGTTGTTGGATCATAAATTGGTTTTTTTCTGGATTATGCTACTATTGTACCAAGCTCATGGCATTAACAAGCAAATATTCTTGCTGCCTTTTCTAGAGTTAGGGAAAGTTGTTCAGCAATCATTTTCACAGTCTGTTATATGATTTTCTTATTTGGAGCATAATATTGAATGCCTTTGGCATGGTATATTTTATTTCAGGGTATATTCTCTGTGTGTGTGTTTATTGCTTTAAAGCAGAAAATGAAATAAAACAACAGTTATGAACTATGTTTTAAAAACTAATCTATGCTTCTGCTTTTTTTAGAACAGGTTTTTTAAACCATACTTATCTCCATTTAAAAGTACAATGGTATCAGTTCTCAATGTTTAATTATAATTAATATATCATTAATTTAGAGTTTAACAATCCATTATTTCTGGACTAAGTTAATGATGGGCTCACACGTGCCTATAAACAGAAGCTCATTATGTACCTATACAAAGGATAAATAGTATATATTAATTTCATTGTTTTTAAAGTTAATGATTTAATTATTAGAATAAAAATGACTCTTGACTTGGAAATAATCATCATCATGACTACTTGCCTCTTGAAAATGCCTGTTTAGATAGACTCCTAGGGTTCTGTTTTGTAAATATTCAGAACTCAGTTCATCCTTAAAAGTTCTGGAAGTGAGCAATACTGGAAAAATATTGGGCAAATTTCAAGGTGTTACATACAGATCATATCTTATATTTGATAAATTTTTGATTTTTGTTAAATAGACAGATAAAGCCTGATTTTCTTTTCCAGATTTTTTTTCATACTTGGTTCTGACATTGGTTAAAGGTAAAGGTTTCCCTTGTCCAGTTAAAACCAACTCTAGGAGGTGGTGCTCAACTCCATTTCTTAGCTGAAGTAGCCAGAGTAGTCCAAAGACCCTTTCATGATCATGTGACCAGCACAAATGTACACCTAGGTCAGAGGTAGGCAACCTTGGCTCTTTTATGATTTGTGGACTTCAACTCCCAGAATTCCTGAGCCAGCTAGGAATTCTGGGAGTTGAAGTCCACGAGTCATAAAAGAGCCAAAGTTGCCTACCCCTGACCTAGATGCACAGAACACCTTCCTACTGAAATGGTACCTATTTGTCTACCTGCATTTGCATGCTTTTGAACTACTTGGTAGGCAGGAGCTTGGGCAAGTAGCGAGGACTCACCCTTTTGCGTGGTGCTCAGCTCTCGAACGCAGGCTATCAGCTTCCCAGTGACCAGCTCAGCTTTTTTAACCATAGTTTGAATACTATCAGGGATTGTATGGACAAATGCCTACTATTTTGACATTTCTCACAATAGGTTGTAGCTCTTAAGATCACTTTTTTAATCGTGTTTATCTACCTAATCTCTTTTCCATCTCACATCACATGTTTTCAACATATGCTCAGAATGCATGAGTTTCTATCCTCTATTCCAGGGAAGAAAGAATTTATATTTGATTCTGGACTGATAACTGATTCTTCTTACATTCCACGCTAAACACATTTGAAAGTATGGGTCTTTTTCTTCTTCTCATTCTTTCTGTATCTTCAGCTTTTTATAGCTGAAGACCATTATTTTTTATTCTTTTTATCTTTATCATAAAAATATGATTCATTATCTTCTCTCAATAATGTCATTGCAATCTTGCCTAGATTAACTTTCTTTACCACACCAGTGCCCTATCCATATCTATTTACTCTCGAGCTCCATGCCACAAATTATTAATAATTTTTATTTCGTCAGTTTTAAGTTCAATAATCATGCAGGTTGAGATTATGTTTGCCTTCTTAATATTTAAACCTTTTTTGTAATGTGGGAAGTCAGCCCCCCTTCCCCAGAGAAGGAAATATTAAAAGGGCAGAAAAATATATTTCCTCAAAGGATCTTAAAGAGGAAGAAAAGCATGCCCAGTTTTCTTAATAGCCCCAAGACTCCCTTCCCCAAGCAGAAACCAGCTCTGTAGAAATGCAGATGATAATCTTGTCAGAAAGACTGCAATCAGGAAACTGGGATTAGGAAGAAAGATCACTGGAATCAACACCAAAAATCTAAGAGTCATCAGCCACAGCCACAGGGAAGCAGGATATGACCCTTGGCACATAATAGGATTAACCCACCACCATCGGAATACCAGAAAGGCACACTCAGACTCAGGTCAAAGTTCATGCCACAGGAACAACTCCAAACAAAAGGCTCCAGAGCATATAAAAACCCACTCCCTACATGTGCTCACTCTTTTTTCTTTCCGAGCCATCTTTCTGTCTGGCTCTCCTCTTCAATAAACTGCAACCTTCTTTCTAAGGCAGTCACCATGTTGTTTATTCCCGGCTTGGACTGAACCATGATGAAGACTTTTCCTTCAACAGTAACCTATTTTTTCTTTCATAATAAACTCTTTAAATCCTCTTTATTTCCAGCTAATAAAAGTTTCATCTACATATCTCAAAGTATTAATATTTTGAACTCAGATTTTGATTCTACTTTCATCTCTTATAAATCCTGCCATTCTTATAAGTCAAACAGATAAAATGATAACATACATCCTGGTTTAACTCCCTTTCCTCTTCAAAATTCCTTGGTTTCTCAATATTCTTACAGTTCTTACAGAAATGTTTTATCACAAAGAATAATAATCAGCATAGTGATTAGCCTTAAAATATTCACACATTCACACATCAGCTATACATTGCTACAGTTAATAAACAAAGGTTAGCTTCCTCCTTAAATATTCATACTCTCTCCGTTATCTCTCTTAAATTAGCCATTTGAACCCTGCGTTCTTCTGCCTTTCCTGAAACCTTCCTGCATCATGTCGGGATCTATTCTTCCTTGAAAGTTCTTAAAGAAAACTTGCTTGCACGAAGAATTTGTGCAGTGATTCTGTAATTTGTGCCTTGTCTTATCTCTTTATTTTCTAAGCAGGTTTCTGCTGATATATAGTTGCATCTTCAGCTGCATCTTTAAACAGTTCAATGCACCTGCTGCACTATTTCCTATTTCACACATGACTTATTGCTTGTTGTTCATTATTTTCTAATGCACCCAACTCTAGATTACATTTTGTATATAGAGGTTTTTGTGATACTATAATCTGATTTTAGTACAATATTTTCCTCTTCCTTTTACTTCAAATACCTCTAACACATGACTCTTCCATGTTTATTCTTATATATATTATATCTGTAAATTCTTCTGCGATCCCTCTGAGAATCTTAAAAAGAGCTTTCAAATTCCTTTTCCTATTATTTTCTCTATTTGTTGGCATTCATGATTAAGATTCCTACGAGGCTTTCTTGCTTGATGTTTTGATGGCACAATTGTAAATTGCAGCCTCCCAATTCTGTCCTATTTTATGGCATGGAACCCTGATATATGCACCAAGACTTCCCTGCTGATAAGGAACAATGTCATGAACAACTCAGATCCAGTACTGTCATTGGAGTATAATCAATCATCAACTTGTCTACCCAGCAAAGCTGGGATAAGGTGAGAGATAGGAACATTAAACATTCTAATGGAGGCCTTTCAAGGATCTTTCAGACCTGTTGCCTTCTGAACTAAATCTAATTTCACCATCTTAGGTTTCTGTACACCTCATCTGACCAGGTTCCTGGGGTGGTTTTAAGGGATTCTCTCATTCTTATTACCACTATTTACCCTCAAGGCTTCAAACCACTTGAAAAATGGTTTGGGGGAAGAAGGGGAAAATTACTGGGGGGAAAGTTTGCTTTTGGCAAACTTCCTGTCCAAATCCTCTCCCTTAATCCATTAAACCCCCAAAAAACTAGAAAACAGGCCAGAAAAATTGGCCAGGGTATATTTGTGTTTGTTGCAATACAAGTCAGTGGTGGTGCCAGTCCAGTTAAAGTAACCTATCTAAGTTATGGTCTTCTGCTTGACCCTTATGTCCTCATGCTGATAATGAGAGAAGCTGTGTTGTCACAGTAAACCAATGTTTGGTCAATACTGTGTATTAGATTCTGTTACTTTGCTGAAATGCAGATGTTGGAAAATATTATCCACTTAAAGTAGACGTATTTATTGAGACACTCCTAAGGCCTCTCCTTGTCCTAATTTAACAGTGGCTTGTTAAAGTTAATTTTTTTTGTGGAGGAGCTCTGGTGGAATTAATAATCAGCATGATCTTTAATTACAGGACATGTGCAGCAGATGCACCCTGGTGATAGCAACAATTAACCATCTGACAAAAATAGTCATGTCACGCTTCAGACAGGCAAGCTACTTCACCTTTACATATACCGATTGGTCACCTCCAGGCAAATGTCAGGATATGTAAGTCACAGCATTGGTCTGTGCATTGTTTTTTTTTTAAAGGGGGGGGACAAGGGCAGAATGTGCTTAGTGCACGCTACCTCATTGATTTAAGAGAAGGCTTTGCTGAAAAGCAATACCCATTAAGACACATGTGGAATTCATAATTTCATCCACTCAGTTTCGGCCTAGGGGTTGGGTAGCAGAGATCCTGCAAGCACAACATAAGGATTGAATCCTTGTCTGGGTAATGCTGTTAAGAGCACAAGATAGAAAACACTGCCCTTCTCTTTCTAGAAAGGCTAAGCCTCCAAGAAAAGAGGAGAAATGTTCCCCTCAGGCTATTTCTCATTTAAACCATTCTCACATATCCTCTCTCTGTCGGATCTTAGATGGTTCCTTTGCTGAAGCCTCATCTATCATGCTTTTATTCAGACAGGAAGCATACCAAGCAAGCATTCATTCAAGATCATTATAAGCCCTTGGGTCAATCACAAGTCTGTAACCAGAAGAATCAGATGCTTTTGAAGCCTTAAGGCTTGATTTGATTCTAATTAGTATAATAGTTCGCTACAATCATCCTTGTGTCATACCCTGGACCCCCATCTTCCCCCCCCCCTCAAAAAGGATGAAAAGATTAAGAAGATGTCACGGAAGAAAAAAAATGCAGTGGGTGGGGAAAAGCAATATACAGAACCAAAAAAAAAGTTGCACATGCTAATTTAGCATATAAATGCAGTTTTAATTTATTAGTATAATTTAAAATAGAAGTGCCGTAGGTATGAATGCTATAAAAACTATGACTGACCTGTGTTCTTGTTCAGTTTGGTATGTGGCTCTAAACTGTTGATGAACAATGCTAGATTTTTGCTATTTTCTTCTTATATCTGTTTATCTTTACCTGGATATGGACTAGACCAGGGGTAGGCAACCTTGGCTCTTTTTTGACTCATGGGCTTCAACTCTCAGAATTCTTGAGCCAGCTTGGCTGGCTCAGGAATTCTGGGAGTTGAAGTCCATGAGTCATAAAAGAGCCGAGGTTGTCTACCCCTGGACTAGACAGAGGGCAACTTTAAAAAAAGGATTTAGGATACCCAGGAACCCTAGATGAAGCTGCAGAGGAAAGTGGGCAAGAGTCTTGTGCTGTAGATTGAATTAGGAACCATTAGTTGCTATAAAATAGAACTACGAATTTTCCTTAACAGGCATAATATAATTTCTTGCCAATCAATTTTTCGTTAGACTAAAAAATTAGGAGCTCTTTTTCTTATATATTCTTAAACAATTATTTAAGGATTAGAAGATCCTGAAATCAAATTCAGATGGTTAAGATAAGAAGGAATGTTGAACTAAAAGCTCTTGGAATAAAACAGTAAAGATATTTGGAGGGAGAACAATGTGACAACTTGAGGCTTCTTCTCTCCAGTATTATACAAGGGGGAGATATATATCACTCTATAGCAGACATGTCAAACTTGTGACGTCACGTGACCTCGCACTACGTATGGGAGCTTTTTCTCCATTGCCGGCAATGGGGTGGGCGCGGTTTCCTGATGACGTGTCTGGCCCGCGGGCCGGCAGTTTGACACCTCTGCTCTATAGTATTTATATTTTTATATTATAGCATGTCCCCTTTCCGGTAACCATTCTCCCCTCTACATTCAGATGTAGTTTGTTTCTAACTATGGATCCACCAGTTAATCTAGTCCTGAAATTAAATTCTAGGAACTACAACAAGAAGCCATTATTGCACTACAATATGGAACCAGTATTCATTTTACACATATTGATAATCATTTACAAGTTTATGCATTGTCATGCTCTATATTTACACACAAGCCTTTGTCTATTCTTATACCATTTGGATTTATTGGGACTATGATTTTTGGAGAATGACTACTAACTATATGGTCATATAATGGTCTGGACATACACAGTTTCAATATGCCCAGTGCACACCAGATTGATTTAATTTGCTGTGCATTGTGATTCATAAAACATCTGGCAAGTACAGGTGAAACTCGAAAAATTAGAATATCGTGCAAAAGTTCATTTATTTCAGTAATGCAACTTAAAAGGGGAAACTAATATATGAGATAGACTCATTACATGCAAAGCAAGATAGTTCAAGCCGTGATTTGTCATAATTGTGATGATTATGGCTTACAGCTCATGAAAACCCCAAATCCACAATCTCAGAAAATTAGAATATTGTGAAAAGGTGCAATATTCTAGGCTCAAAGTGTCCCACTCTAATCAGCTAATTAAGCCATAACACCTGCAAAGGGTTCCTGAGCCTTTAAATGGTCTCTCAGTCTGGTTCAGTAGGAATCACAATCATGGGGAAGACTGCTGACCTGACAGTTGTGTAGAAAACCATCATTGACACCCTCCATAAGAAGGGAAAGCCTCAAAAGGTAATTGCAAAAGAAGTTGGATGTTCCCAAAGTGCTGTATCAAAGCACATTAATAGAAAGTTATGTGGAAGGGAAGAGTGTGGAAGAAAAAGGTGCACAAGCAGCAGGGATGACCGCAGTCTGGAGAGGATTGTCAGGAAAAGGCCATTCAAAAGTGTTGGGGACTTTCACAAGGAGTGGACTGAGGCTGGAGTCAGTGCATCAAGAGTCACCACACACAGACGGATCCTGGACTTGGGCTTCAAATGTTGTATCCGTCTTGTCAAGCCGCTCCTGAACAACATCAGAAGCGTCTTACCTGGGCTAAAGATAAACAGACCTGGTCTGTTGCTCAGTGGTCCAAAGTCCTCTTTTCTGATGAGAGCAACTTTTGCATCTCATTTGGAAACCAAGGACCCAGAGTCTGGAGGAAGAATGGAGAGGCACACACTGCAAGATGCTTGAAGTCCAGTGAGAAGTTTCCACAATCTGTGTTAATTTGGGGAGCCATGTCATCTGCTGGTGTTGGTCCACTGTGCTTCATTAAGTCCAGGGTCAATGCAGCCGTCTACCAGGAGATTTTGGAGCACTTCATGCTTCCTTCCGCAGATGAGCTTTATAGGGATGCTGACTTCATTTTCCAGCAGGACTTGGCACCTGCCCACACTGCCAAAAGCACCAAAACCTGGTTCAATGACTGTGGGATTACTGTGCTTGATTGGCAAGCAAACTCGCCTGACCTGAACCCCATAGAGAATCTATGGGGCATTGCCAAGAGAAAGATGAGAGGCCGCTATTGAAGCATCCTGGTCTTCCATAACACCTCAGCAGTGCCACAGGCTATTTTCTTTTGGCAGGGGTGGTTGCTAATGCCTGGCTCTGCTCCAAAAATCCCGGAGCAGGGGCGCTGCGCAGCTCGGAGCAACCCAGGCTTCGGGGGGGCTCAATCCTTCAGCCGCCCAAACTCTCAGCTCAGGCGGCCCCGGAGAGCTCAACCCCTACCTGGGGCCTCACCCCCTCCTCTTCTCCCGAGGAGGGGGCTTCAAATCCATCTAAACAGCTGATCGGCGCTGTTTACGATGGAAAAACACAGCTGCGGAGCAGGCAGCCCGAAAACGGCTGTCTTCGGCATCGCGTCGCCACCGGAAGTCCACTCCTTGTTTTATTGATTGCATGTAATATACTAATTTTCTGAGATTGTGGATTTGTGGTTTTCATGAGCTGTAAGCCATAATCATCACAATTATGACAAATCACGGCTTGAACTATCTTGCTTTGCATGTAATGAGTCTATCTCATATATTAGTTTCCCCTTTTAAGTTGCATTACTGAAATAAATGAACTTTTGCACAATATTCTAATTTTCCGAGCTTCACCTGTACACATCTAATATTAAAGCAGTACAGTGCTAGGATTTCATGAAATGTGTTTGCCTGACAAGTTTCTTCATTAGTACCTAATTTAACTATGCTTTACTCAATTAACCCATTTTCTAGGTACACAGAATACACCAAATGATAAATAATCACAGAAGGTAAGTTCACACAACATACTAGGTTTAAATATAGTGGCTATTTTATGGTTCAATATGCTATGAGAATTCAAGTCAATTAACTTTGCATAAAATGAAGGACCATGACATGTTTTTACAATCTAGCTGAACAATAAAATGATGTTTAAAGCCAATTACCACTCAGTGAAAGGCCTAAGTAATAAGAAAGTTGTGTCTCATGCTAAAAATAGTCATTTCTGACTTCCGGTGGCGACGCGACGCCGAAGACAGCCGTTTTCGGGCTGCCCGCTCCGCAGCTGTGTTTTTCCATCGTAAACAGCGCCGATCAGCTGTTTAGATGAATTTGAAGCCCCCTCCTCGGGAGAAGAGGAGGAGGTGAGGCCCCAGGTAGGGGTTGAGCTCTCTGGGGCCGCCTGAGCTGAGAGTTTGGGCAGCTGAAGGATTGAGCCCCCCCGAAGCCTGGGTTGCTCCGAGCTGCGCAGCGCCCCTGCTCCGGGATTTTTGGAGCAGAGCCAGGCGTTAGCAACCACCCCTGCCAAAAGGAAATACTTTTGATTATCAAGATGCAGGCAGAGCGGTACAGGAGGTCAAGGTGATGTGGACTCTTATTTTACTCTCTAGCTCAATGGATTTTATAGCTTTAAAGTGAAAGTGTGCAATAAGTGAAAGTGGGGAAAGATGGCGGCTAAAACTTCTAAAGCTCTTCGGAGTGCGGGGTCTTCCCTGGTGCAACAGACCTCATTGCAAGCTTTGCTTCCTCCTGCACCTCCTCCGGCATTGACGCTTAAGGATTTACAAGATGCTCTTGGAAAGCATTCACAATTGATGTCTGACATGATGGATGAAAAGTTGAAAAAGCTGGAGGAGAAAATGGAGGAGAAAATGGAGAAATTGGAGAAGAAGATGGAAGAGAAGTTTAGAGCAATGAGGGTGGACATGTTGTCTATGATTGAATCTGTAGCTGAATGTGTGCAACAGCTGGATGTAAAAGTGGAGGATCTCAGCCAAAAGAACTCTATATTAGAAGCAAAGGTATTAGAAAATGAAAATATAAGGGATAAAATGGACGGAGAATTGAGCCTTGTTCAGTATCATCAGATGCAGTATGCTATTAGAATCAGGGGTTTAAAGGAGAATTGTAAAGAAGATTTAAAGCAGCTGATTTCTGAGGCTCTGGAAGGGGTACTGGGCCAGCCAGCATCTGAAATTGAGGGAAATATGGACAAAATTTTTCGTGTAAATTCATGGATTGCAAGACAGAGGAAGTTACCCAGAGATGTGGTGGTCTATTTTACAGAGAGTAATTAGAGATGAAGTCATTCAAGCTGCTTATGATACTAAATTGGTAGTGGCTGAGCAAGAAGTCTTGGTTTTAAAAGAGATTCCTCCGAAGATTTTAAGGAGAAGGAAAGATTTTGCATTTCTAGTACAGGAACTTAAGAAATGTGATATTAAGTTTAGATGGGAGATTCCAGTTGGACTGGTGGTGACGCACGAAGGTAAAAGACATCGTCTGGTTACTGTGGCCCAGGCACGTGATTTTTATGTTGTTGTTGTTGTTAGTTGCGAAGTCGTGTCCGACCCATCGCGACCCTATGGACAATGTTCCTCCAGGCTTTCCTGTCCTCTACCATCTTCTGGAGTCCATTTAAGCTCACGCCTACTGCTTCAGTGACTCCATCCAGCCACCTCATTCTCTGTCGTCCCCTTCTTCTATTGCCCTCAATCTTTCCCAGCATTAGGCTCTTCTCCAGTGAGTCCTTTCTCCTCATTAGGTGGCCAAAGTATTTGAGTTTTAGCTTCAGGATCTGGCCTTCTAAAGAGCAGTCAGGGTTGATCTCCTCTAGGACTGACCGGTTTGATCGCCTTGCAGTCCAAGGGACTCGCAGGAGTCTTCTCCAGCACCAGAGTTCAAAGGCCTCAATTCTTTGGCGCTCAGCCTTTCTTATGGTCCAACTTTCACTGCCATACATTGCAACTGGGAAGACCATAGCCTTGACTATACGCACTTTTGTTGACAGGGTGATGTCTCTGCTTTTTAGTGTGCTGTCTAGATTTGCCATGGCTTTCCTCCCCAGGAGCAAGCGTCTTTTAATTTCTTGACTACAGTCCCCATCTGCAGTGATCTTGGAGCCCAGGAAAATAAAATCTGTCACTACCTCCATTTCTTCCCCATCTATTTGCCAGGAATTGAGAGGGCCAGATGCCATGATCTTGGTTTTCTTAATGTTTAGTTTCAACCCAACTTTTGCACTCTCCTTCTTCACTCGCAACAAGAGACTCTTCAGTTCCTCTTCACTTTCTGCCATTAGAGTGGTATCATCTGCATATCTTAGGTTGTTGATATTTCTTCCAGCAATCTTAATTCCAATTTTTGACTCCTCTAGCCCTGCCTTTCTCATGATGTGCTCTGCATATAAGTTAAATAGGCAAGGCGACAGTATACAGCCTTGCCGGACACCTTTCCCAATTTGGAACCAATCAGTGGTTCCATGTCCAGTTCTCACTGTTGCTTCTTGGCCCGCATATAGGTTTCTCAAGAGACAAATAAGATGTTCTGGTACTCCCATCTCTTTAAGAACTTGCCACAGTTTGTTATGATCCACACAATCAAAGGCTTTAGCATAGTCAATGAAGCAGAAGTAGATGTTTTTCTGGAACTCCCTAGCTTTCTCCATGATCCAGCGTATGTTGGCAATTTGATCTCTAGTTCCTCTGCCTCTTCGAAATCCTGCCTGTACTTCTGGTAGTTCTCGATCCACATACTGCTGGAGTCTAGCTTGTAGGATTTTAAGCATAACTTTACTAGCATGAGAAATGAGTGCAATGGTGCGATAGTTTGAACATTCTTTGGCACTGCCTTTCTTTGGAATTGGAATGTAAACTGATCTTTTCCAATCCTGTGGCCACTGTTGAGTTTTCCAAATTTGCTGGCAAATTGAGTGCAGTATTTTTACTGCATCGTCTTTTAAGATTTTGAATAGCTCAGCTGGAATACTGTCACCTCCACTAGCTTTGTTGTTGCTCAGCTTTTCTAAGGCCCACTTCACTTCACATTCTAGGATGTCTGGCTCGAGGTCAGTGACCACCTCATTGTGATTATCAGGGACGTTAAGCTCATTCTTGTATAGTTCTTCTGTGTAATTTTGCCATCTCTTCTTAATCTCTTCTGCCTCTGTTAGGTCCCTGCCATTTTGGTCCTTTATCATGCCCATTTTTGCATTGAACGTTCCCTTCATTTCTCCAATTTTCTTGAAAAGATCTCTGGTCCTCCCTATTCTATTGTTTTCTTCTATTTCTTTGCACTGTTCATTTAAGAAGGCATTCTTATCTCTTCTAGCTATTCTCTGGAATTCTGCATTCAATTGGGCGTATCTTTCTTTTTCTCCCTTGCCTTTTGCTTCCCTCCTTTCCTCAGCTATTTGCAAAGCTTCCTCAGACAGCCATTTTGCTTTCTTGCATTTCTTTTTCTTTGGGATGGTTTTAGTTGCTACCTCTTGTACAATGTTGCGAACCTCTGTCCATAGTTCTTCAGGCACCCTGAAGATTTTTATAGTAATGTGTTAAAAGCAACCCCCCTATCATTTTTGGAAGCTGTAAGGGGATACGGCGAGGGAAAGCTTCAAGATGTTGCAGATAGACAGACAGAGGACAATGGTGTTGGAGGGGATCAAGTTACAGTCTCATTGGTTGTTGCAGGAGGCCAGAGGATGACGCGTGCCGCCCTAAGAAGAGCGAGACGAGAGCAAGAGCAAGACCAGCAGAAAGTTATGGAATCTCCAAAGCGTACTTACAGTGAATCTGTGGAAGGGGCGCAGTCCAAAGAAGTTATGGGGGTTATGACAGACGTGCTCCAAAAGCTTTGGGGCGTCAAGATTGGTGATTAAATTTTTAAATTAGAATGTCAATGGATTAAATTTATCATAGAGGAGAAAGAAAGTTTTTTAAAATATTTAACACAATTTAAGATTGATGTTATTTGCTTGCTAGAAAAGTATATTAGGGTTATGGACTAAAAGTATGTGTTGAACTAAGAATGGGTACGCAAGCTCCTAATTAACAACAAGTTGTCTTAGAGACTGCCTAAACCTTTTTTTTTACTCTTTTTATTTGAACTCAAGGATGATCTGGAACTGCGAGACATTTGGCGTGATACATGCAAGAACTATTTTTTTTTTTTATTGAAAAGTTTTATAAAATACAATTTTCCTTTAAAAAAACCCCCCTTCCCCCTCCCTCCTCCCCTCCCTACCTCCCCCCTATCTCCCCCCCTCCCCCTCCCCCTCCTCCCTCCCCTACCTCCCCCCCTCCACTTCCCCTCCTCCCCCCTCCCCCCCCCGACTTCCCAGAGCAAAATACAAGGTATATATCTAAAAGGCAATCATAAACAATCATATACTAACAATTATAAACTCTAAAATCCATCACTCTCTAGCTTGTATATAGTAAACCAATCCTTAATAATACTAAATATATATAAAAAACTAAAATAAAAGAAAACTAGCATCATTCCCATCTATGTTCTTCCACAATTCACTATTACCTTAACATATTCTCATAGATAGTTCTTACACAAATTAACCCACATTAACCCACAAAACTTTCTTCCTCTTCCTCTGTAGTAAGTTGTCCATTAATTCCAAATTAAAAAAAAAAAATCTATTACCATACATAGCATCCCAAAACTTTTTTTTTTTTTTTTTTTAAAAAAAAAACACAACTACCACTTAACTATAAATATTTTGTGGAAGTTCCATAGATTTCTACTGGTCTTATTTTTTTTCCTTTTTTGAGCGTTTTAAGGCAGCACGCGTCACTCTCTGTTCTCTAAGATCATCCAAAAGAGTTGCAGCTTGAACTCCTCCTGTACCCTTCTCGTCTATCTGTGCATCTTCATCCTCTTGATGTTCTCCTTCTCCAGATCCCTCTGCAGCTTCCAGAAGTGTTGATGGGGTTACTTTCAAGACATTATTATAAAAATCATGCGCTTGCTTCACATTACTCAAACAGTACCTTTTGCCATCATACATGAAGCTCAACCCAGCTGGGATCTCCCATCTGAACCTTATATCTCTTTGCTTGAGCTCTTGCACAAGAAATATAAAATCCTTCCTTCTCTTTAAAATCTTTGGAGGAATTTCTTTTAGAACCAAAACTTGTTAACCAGCAATCACAACTTTAGTATCGTAGGCAGCTTGTATAACTTCATCTCTAATTTCCCTTTTTACAAAATAAACCACCACATCTCTAGGCATCTTTCTCTGTTTAGCAATCCACGAATTCACACGAAACACTTTGTCCATACCTTGTTTTAATTCAGATGCTGGATGGTTCAATACTCCCTCAAAAGCCTCAGAAACCAGCTGCTTTAAATCTTCCTTAATATTCTCTTTTAGGCCTCTAATTCTCACAGCAAACTGCATCTGGTAAAATTGGGCCAAGCTCTGTTCACTGTCGATTTTGTCTTTTAGATCTTCAATTTCCAATACTTTTGCTTCTAATAAAGCATTCTTTTGAATCAAATCTTGCACTTGATCATCCAGCACCTCCACACATTTAGCAACTTTTTGCACTGAGGACAAAATGTCTACCTTCATTTCTCTAAGTTTCTGTTCCATCCTTTTTTCCATTCTCTGCTCCAATTTCTCCAATTTCTCCTCCATCTGTAGAAATTTAACACCCATTGACTCCAAAATTAACTGGGTATGTTTTTCAAGATCCTTCGATGTCAATACATCAGGAGAATGCAACGCCTGCAGCAATGATTGTTGTTGCACTGGAGAATTTCCAGCACTCCGAAAAGTTCTAGGGGGAGGTTTAGCCGCCATCTTTTACTTACAATTGTGACGCACTTTCACTTTAAGTTTTAAGCAAAGTCCATCAAGCTTGAGAGTAAAATAAAATCTTCTTCATCTCTTCATCTTTCCCTCTTGTACTGCTCTGCCTGCTCTTTCCCTTTCATAGTCTCTCCTTCAAGCAGGGATGGTCGCAGACGCCTGGCTCTGCTCCATGAAGTCCGGAGCAGAGACGCTAGCCAGCTGGGAGCAGCCCAGGCTACGGGGGAGTTCAATCCTTCAGCCGCCCAAGCTCCAAGCTCAGGCGGCCCCGGAGAACTCAACCCCCACCTGGGGGCTCACCCCCTCCTCTTCTCCCGAGGAGGGGGCTTCAGATTCGCCCGAACAGCTGATCGGCGCTGTTTCGGGCGAAAAAACACCAGCTGAGCCGCGGGCAGCCCGGGAAGGCTCCCTCCGTCGCCGCGGAGCCACCGGAAGCCAAGAACTATTTTTGATCATAGTTTAGTTTGGTTGGAGATTATTAAGGTTAACAGAGATAGGCGCTTTTGGCGCGTAACTGAGAATTTGTTTAGAAATTAGAGAAAGGTGGGAGAATGCAAATAGTAGGTGAAAGTTTTTTTTTCTTTTTTTTGAAATTAATATGAATAAGGACTGGGATTAAGAAAATCTATTCTGAGTAAAGCTCTTTTTCTGTTTTCCTCTTTTTCTTTTTTACTTTATTTGTAATATTAATATTGTTTGTATTTATTTTATATGAGCTAGAGGGAGATAGAATTAATAGTTTATTGTTGATAACATAGGGGTGCTTATGTTTGTTTTTCGATTTTATACCCTGTATTTAGCTCTGGGAAGTCGGGGGGGGAGGAGGGAATGGGGGAGAGGGATAGGGAGGGCTAGATAGGGGTGGGGGAGGGGGGGATTAAAGTCAAAATGTATTGTAAAACTTTTTAAATAAAAATAGTCATTTCTTTGGGCCCTGTTTTAGAACTTACTAATCTAATTTGATTTCATGGACTTATACGGACATTGGAACATGGTTATCATTTGGACTATTTATTTTTTTAATGTTTTGCAGTTTAGTTTTCCCAAAAATAAAAAAGCACAAAAAGAGAAAGGTGTATACACAAAATTGCATATTTAGAGATATTATTTTCCTTAATTGTAATGAAGCATGAATATGGCTTTAATGGATTTAAGCCTGAATCATGGCTATCTATAGTTATGGTCTTTGGTTTCCAATGGGGAATATGATTGGGTAATCAAATATCTACCTCTTTTTAATGTGTACCATATGCACTACATAAACTTTAAAAGAGCTTTACTTATCTGGTCATGCCTACCATTTTACAGATAGTTCTGGCATGAATACTTGTAAAACTAGTTATAACTCTCATCTGTCTCTTAGAAGCTATTTTTCTTATCTTAAAATGGCCAAGGGCAGCTTGAAGAAGGCCTCCAAAGCTGAAGACCAACTTTTATTTAATAAAAGTAGGGATCTATGTGTCTACTGCCAAAGTTCCTAGCTTTCCAATCTTTAAGCTGAATCAACAGCACTCTGATCTATGCAACTTAAAATATAGTTTCTAGTCTCTATGTTTTTCAATTATTTTATCTTGTGGAGATGCTTCACTCTGCAACTAATCCAACTAAATCCAACTGGACATGACACTTCACCTCATGGTACTGATGTGACCCATTTTGGGAATTGTCTTAATCAACATCCTTGATTCAGGAAGAGTGGATTCATCACAGTAGTTATTCTTACAGTCTCATTTTTAAATGGGGTAGTCACCGAACTGCAATGCCAGGCTTATTTTAGTTAGCATCAGAACTAAAACTTGGTGGAGGCAAAACTTTGATAAGTAGACTTTCTTGTGAGGAAAAAATAATGAAATACTAAAAGAGAATTCCAGTGACTGTTATGAATCAAGTGCAAGCCCCATTTATATTGAAATCAAGGTTCAAATCCCTGCATGTTTTTCTCCTGCCCATGAGGTGACTTTCTTCTGTGGGTGGGACAGATTTTTTATCTATCCATTGTTTTAGTAATGTTCTAGTCTGGTTTCAGTCTGTTTACTCTTGACCTAGCCTGAACTAGCTTTCACATCCAATTTTCAAAAGCAGGACATTGCTTTGCAACATGCTTTGAAGAGGAACTCAGTGAAAAAGAGCAGCCCTTTGAACAATTGTGTAGCTTTAATATCTTGTACACCTGATTCTACTGCTATTTTGTCCTAGCCATGTTTCCAATAGGTTTTCAGTAAAGGTTTCCATTCTTCTGTTATCATCTCTTGCTGTATATCCAGCTACATGAATAGAAGTACAAGTAGTCCTCACAACCTCAATTGGGACCAGTGACCATTGCTAAGCAATGCAGCCATAAAGTAAAACGTAACATGACCACACTGACTTACAATATCAGTTCCAGCTGCAGTCATTAAGTGCAACATCATATGACCATGACATGCAACTTCCTGTCAGCTTCCCCATTCACTTTCCTTGTCAGAAGCTCTTTGTGAAGGACCATAAATGGCAGTCATGAGTATGGGACCTGCAACCACTGTAAAGCACCCAAACTGTGGTCATGTGACATGCGGAGGTTGTGACAGCTGCAACTTTGCGGATCTGTCTTAAATATCCTTTTTCAGTGTCATCTTAACTTCTAATGGTGGTTACTAAGCAAGCACTACCTGTGGAGGAATTCAAATTGGAAAGACAGAGAAGGATACAGATTGGTGAGTTTTCAAAAAGGACATTAGGAGGAGATGTGTAGATCATATCTGAGAAGGAGTCCCTTTGGCATTATGAGAAATACAATAGCTTCTCATGATGAACTAATGCAGGAAATCCTGAGGATAATCCACATTGCTGAAGAGGAATTCCTGATTTTTTCCCCATAATAGAATAATAGAATAGAATAGAATAGAATAGAATAGAATTTCTTTATTAAGTGCTGTCCATAGTGCACACTACACACAAGAACCACAAATAAACACATACAAAACATACAGTAAAACAATTCAGTGCAATAAAGCTCATTGGAAAAATATCACAATACAAATTCCACTAAAGTTTACAATACCCCTTTGCCATCAATTAACAGAATTCTCCAGACCTAGAAATACACAATTTAGTTGAGAACCAAGCATCATCAATACTTAATTTTGAAATGGAAATAGCTATTCTCCAACGTCAGCAACAAAATTAGCAATTGTTGCCCTTTCTGCTTTTTTACAGGGAAAAGTAAAATTAGTCAGGCCAACTAGATTATCTGAGAGATTATTCCTAATCAACCTTGGCAACACTGACTTCTGACTGAAAGTATTTGAGAATATTTAGGTATCCATAAAAACAAAAGAAACCTGGAGAGCACAGTGAAGCTGCAATTAAAATCAACTTAGGGTTGTTCCTGCAGGTCATGTTAATGCACATTCCACAGATCTTTCAGCCAGCAGAAAAGTAAGCTTGTGTAATTTTCACTGCCCTGGATGCCAAAATTTAATCTGCCTCAGTAACAAGAAGAAGGCTCCTTACAACTTTAATGAGGAATATTTTAACGGAGGTGATTGGTGGATTTTCTTGGCTTTGCTTCTCCTACTATTTAGTAGAGGTAATCCTAGACTAACAACCATCATTGAGCCCAAACTTTATGTTGCTAAGTGAGACAGTTGATAATTGAATTTTGCCCCATTTTATGACCTTTCCTTAACACCGTTGTTAAGTGAAACAGTGCAGCTGTTAATAACGTTGCGGTTAAGTGAATCTGGCTTCCCCACTGACTTTGTTTGCCAGAAGGTCACAAAAGGTGATCACGTGATCCTGGGACACTCCAATTGTCATAAATATGAATCAGTTGCCAAGCACCCAAGTTTTAATCACATGACCATGGAGATGCCGCAATAGTCATAAGCATGAAAAACAATCATAAGTCACTTTTTTCAGTGCAATTTTAACTTCAAATGGTCAATAAATGAACTGCTGTAAGTCGAGGACTACCTATATCTCCTATTATCTAGTAGGTAATACAGAAAACTTACCACCACTTTTTTTTAACTAATGTGAGGTAGATATAGACAAGTATGGGGATGGCACCTTCAACAATCTTATCTGAATGACCAGGTCACCAGTATGAAGATCTTGCACCCTATTTCATGTTAACGCTTTAGTTTAGTTGAGACAGATTCATGGCCTGACCTACATGTAGCTCAGCTGAAGGCCATTGAAACAAGAGGAACCATGGATGAAGTGGGAGAGAGCTCTCTTAATGCACTGTTAGCCGCCTCCTTTTTTCAACCTACATCGTTCAGTCCTACCAACCTGTTAGCTGAGCTATTTTTGTAGATGGGTTTACTGGTCTTCCAGAAAACCAGTATAACTGTGTTCATAATTAATCCAAAGACATGTCACAGGCATAGTAGGAAGCTTATGAAGAATTATCAGGGCATTCTCTTTTAACTCATCCCATACTCTTCTCTTATGCTTGTGACTGGTCATTCAGGCTAGAAGGCAAAACCAGCTGAACTGGTACCCCAAAAGAAGAAATTCAAAGATGTTACATTTTATCAGCAACAAATTTAAGGGACAGAATAGAAGCAGGAGTACTCTGAGATGCAAACTATTCCCATCCCTACCCCTAAAGACCCCTCACACCCAAACTAAGAAAAACGGTTCAAAATTACCCTGGAAAATGAGGAATCAAAAAGTGCCTTAGCCATGACCTTCCTTAGCCATGAATGGAACACATTTTTTTATTTTTTTATTTTTTTAATTCCATTTATATCCCGCCCTTCTCCGAAGACTCAGGGCGGCTTACAAGCTTAGCAGTAGCCTTCATTCTATGTATATGCCTGCTTATTAGGGCTTTCATACACCCCCCAAGCCGCATTATTACAAAGTCAGCTTAATTGCCCCCAACAATCTGGGCCCTCATTTTACCTACCTCGGAAGGATGGAAGGCTGAGTCAACCTTGAGCCTGGTGGGATGCGAACCTGCACTAATTGCAGGCAGCTGGTGTTACTTAAGGAGGCATTAGCCCACTGCTCCACCAAGGCTCATGATTTTCCTCTAAGTATTATTTTAATCAGTGACTGAAAAGCTTTTGATTCTGATTCTCTGATGGTCCTTGTGACTTGTGTCCACTGGAAATTGCCATTAGTTTTTCTTTAATCCTTGACTGAGACAGAGGCACAATCAATTGGGCAGGAATAAATCTGGATCCGAGTTGCCACAACATGACAGAATTAATTTGCATTAATCCTGAAACAATTTTTAGACACTCTATTTGTTGTTCTGTCATTAGCAGGCAGCATTATGTTTCCTCAATATCTTCACAACATTTTAAAGTTGAGGTTACCAAAGCAAAGAAGCTTTACTAAAGTAAAGCCTCAAGAGAAATAATAGAGACATTTTTACTTTTGTTTTGTTTGGTTTTTTGGCCACACTAAGTGGCTATGGAGAAGTGTGTTTCCACAGAAGTAATTTTCTTCTGAAAATCAGGGATGTCCTGTCATCCAGAATATACTTGTTCCAAAAATAGATCTTTATTCTTGTCACCTTCTTCACAAAGACAGACTTCTGCCTAAAGGCCTTCAAGAATTCCCAAAGAACTACAACATTTCTGCATTAGCTGAAAGACCTGAGGTTTTAGAACGTGGGTGGCTTTTGAAAGGATTGTACACCTATTTAGTTGTTGTTTCCCAGCCAAGAAAAATGAAAAGCAATCATCCAGGATAGTAAAGAATAAGTGACTGCACATATTTATGTGTTGTGGGACTCAGCTGAACATTCATCCCCCCACAAGCAGGAAAAAAGAACCACCACTGGATGATGTGGAAATTGAAGACTCATGTGGTATTAGAGGAAATTATGTAATTCCTATCTCTCTCTGCTATCTGATTTTTGACACTTAGGAATCTCTACAATTACTGGCCTCAAAGCAGAATAGGAAGTAGGCTGTTTTTCAGGACAGATGGCTTTGTTTTAATTTGTACTCCACTCAGCTGCTATACCTCAGGACAGTTTCTACTACAAGCTGGTTTCTACTGCAAGTAGTTATGCTGGCTGCAGTGTAGAAGTGTTAATCATTGTCTAGTTCAGGAGTCTGCAACCTTGACAACTTTAAGACTTGTGGACTTCAGCTCCCAGAATTCCTCAGCCAGCTGGCAACTGGCTCATATTTATGATGGTTGCAGTGTCCTGGGATCATGTGATCATCTTTTACAACTTTCTGACAAACAAAGTCAATGGGGAAGCCAGATTCACTTAACAGCTGTGGCAGGAAAGATCATAAAATGGGACAAAACTTATCTAACTCACTTAGCAACAGAAATTTTGGGCTCAACTGTAGTTGTATGTTGAGGACCTGTAAGGGGAAAAATGTCATATCTAGCACCTGCAAAAGTAGGAGTCAGAGATCATAAATATCTACAGCAAATATTTTATTTTTATTTTTTAATTTTAATTCCATTTATATCCCGCCCTTCTCCGAAAACTCAGGGTGGCTTACAAGCTTAGCAGTAGCCTTCATTCTATGTATATGCCTGCTTATTAGGGCTTTCACACACACCCCAAGCGGCATTATTACAAAGTCAGCTTAATTGCCCCCAACAATCTGGGTCCTCATTTTACCTACCTCGGAAGGATGGAAGGAATATGTTTGGAGAAAGCAAGTAACTTTTGCACAGATTGAGAAAAACCCAAACTAACAAACAAGCAAACCCTCACTTCAGGGTTGAATTAAGTTGAAAAGGAAAGATTTATGCCTTCCTTCCCAGTGGTAATACTTTCCTTAATTTTCTTATTGTTTACTGTGCTTCTAGAACACCTTGGAAGAAAAGGAAGCAGTTTTAAAAAGTGCATACAATGTTCAAAGTGAAACTGTGAGATTTAGTGGAATAAGACCGGAGATATGGAGAGAAAGCTCCACAAATCTCAAGCTAAAGTTTGAATGTTTAATGCGTTCTACTCTATTTTTCCCTCCAGACAGATCCCAATGCTGTAGAACAGTAATGACCCTGTCTTACTATGGATGGCTTAACCACGAATTATCTTTAAAAAGAAAATGACACAACTACAGGGACCTTTGTGTCCCTTAAAAGCCTCAAATGCACACCCAGAAACTTCTAAATGTTGTTGCTAAGCGATACATTTTTAAAAATGAGAATTCCAAGAAATCAAGTTAAATATTTACTAAAAGGTAATCACTTTAGCTATAAGTGTTGTGCAGTGCTTTGGATTTGGGTTTGAAAAGGGCTTCAAAGCATGTAGGACATGAATGTAGCATCTGGCTGCAACTTTTTAAAGTAGTGGTGTCTGCTCTTGGGATCATTTGGGAACAGCATAGGCCAGCTGTGCAATTCTGGGAAAAGAATGCAGACAAGATGTTAGACTCACACTTCTGGGTGCCTTGAAGAAACCATCTTTCCCAAATGGTTTCTGAAGCACAGCTCCATTAATTATATGTAATTTTAATTATAGGAGTGCTAAGTTGATGAACCAGATCTCTTCACTGGCTTTCAAAAATATACATTTTAAACCAAGTTTGACTTCAATATCCACGGTTTAACCCTGGCTTTTATTTTATTATCATCAGCCACTGGGAATTGTTAGCTTTTAGCAGTGTACAAGTGAAATGAATATGACTATGAATGCTATGTGAGAGGACCTTTGAACATGCCTTGGATGCTTCAGAGTTCAGACTGTCGGTGGATAGGTCCCAGTTACAGGTAGTCCTTGACTTATGACCACAATTTGGACAAGAATTTCTGCTAAACAAGGCGATTGTTAATTGTATCCTAATTTACAACCCTTTTTGCCATGGTTGTTAACCAAATCACTGCAGTTAAGTGAATCATGTGGTCATTAGGTGAATCCAGCTTCTCCCACCGACTTTATTGGGAGCTGGGTGGGAAGGTCACAAATGGCAGTCACAAGACCTTGGAGTGCTACAACCATTATAAATACATGCTAGGTTCAAATTTTGATCATGTGATTATGGGGATGCTGTGATGGTCATAATACAAGGACCAGTTGTATGTCCTTTTGTAATATTGCTAAATGAATTCGAGGCTGAATTTGGAAGACTACCTGTACTGCAGAATAATGCCTATTTTATGGATCCTACAACTGTTGTCATTAGGCTTTTGGGCCCAATGCAATATGCTTATGAGGTAAAAGAATAACCACAGTGATCACCATGTTCATAAGGATTCTACCTATTCTGTCATAGGCAGAGACAAATGAAATAGACAGATCCCACCTCTCCAAGAAGCAAAGGGGATACAAACTAAAAGTCAGACCTTCTCAGGTTGACTTTGCCCACAAAGGTATGGTTTTTTATATGTTCATTCCACCTTTTTATGAATAACTCAAGACAGCAAGCATAGCCAATATTCCTATTTTTCATACAACTTTAACCCTTTGCTCCTGGCCTTCAGAAAATTGTTTTCTTTTTAGCCAAGCTTTTGACAGCTTTAGCATCTACTGAGGATGGAAGATGGTTGTCTGATTTTATGGTCATTTAATTTCTTTTGTTGCTAATTGTGTCTGAGTAGATTGCTTTTTGTGATTCTTCTATGCAGTATAATTCCCAATGAACTTTCATGGATCCAGCAGCACTTTTAATTATGATTATGATCTATGTATTATATCTGCTCATTTATTCCTTCATAAAAATATTATTTGCTTGCTTTTCTATAACATATTAAAAGCTTGAATAAAGCTTGGTGCAATTCCATGCTTTTCACTGTTCCATTTTAGAGTTCGAAAATCACTTTCAATTATGTTACAAAATTAAAATACACTGTTTATACTTCTGATGGTCTCTTCTTGGAGGTACTTCTTTCTCTCCAACTTCAGTTGAAGGAAGAAGGGGCAATTTCAAAGTTGCTGAAAATTGAGGGATTTGGTCTCCTGAAACCAGCCTGCAGCACATCATTCAAAGACCAAAAGTAAACCTATAAAAATTGCATATTCCTATTTCAAAATCTTACAGAATCCCAGACTCTCAAGGATGAAGGTATATCTCTGGAAAATCTTTGAAAATGTAAGTGAATTGCAGGGAAAAACCCTTTGGCATTATTTGGAAGTTAGGAGAACATTATCTGTTGGAGAACCTTCAAGCCAACTTTGTTAAAGGTGAGCCGTTGAGACTGGGGAGCCAGAAGAGTGGCTGCAGACTTTAAAACAGTTTCAAGAGCTGAACCAGTCTTGATTCCTCAGATTTTGTAGGAATAATAATAAAATATTTTAAAAATGTCCCTTAAGTCTGGAGTCATTCGGGTTTTTCCCCACATAGAATTGGAGGTATCAGGGCAACGTTTCGACGAAATCTCATCCATCATCCTCAGGCTGGTGACTTCAGAAGAACGTTCTTCTCCCAGAAGAATGAAGCTGAAGTCACCAGCCTGAGGATGACGGATGAGATTTTGTCGAAACGTTGCCCTGATACCTCCAATTCTACATGGGAAAAAACCCGAATGACCAAAGATCTACACACACACACACTCATTCTGGCATAAACTGTATAACTAGAAATAGGCAATTAATTATTCTCAGCTAAAAATTAAGAGCAGCCTCTTAATATTCTATGGTTTCCTCAGTGACTTGGACAGTCATATACACAAGTTGGAAGAACTATCTACATTTGAAGCCAGGAGAGAATAAGTCAGTTAGAAAGAAAATAAGGGTCTTGGATTTTCAATGTGTACTATCCCATACAAGAGCAGTGAACTGAATGTCATTTATGATATCAATATATATTGTACGTCTTCAACCAGGATGGGCAACTTACAGCCCTTTGAATGAATGTAACTTTGGAAAGACTGAATCGCCAAATTTCAGTTTTCTCCCATTGTGGATGAATGCTGGAGTTGAAACTAAGCCAATGCAAATTAAACAATAAAAACTAAAATCCCCAGTTCCCCCAAATAGGGGAAAAAGAAAAAAAGAGAATTTCCCTCCCTTGCATTTTTATTATTTCTTTATACTGCTCAATAAGACATGCTCCCAACTACTTTGCATCATTAACCCAGCCCTCTTTCCAAAGGAAGTGTGTACTCTAGCAAAAACAAATAGTACTCACTCATGTTGTGATATCCCAGTAGAACTTTAGTGTGTAATATAATTTCATCTATTTCTGTTTCAAGAAAATATCTAGAGTATAAGCATCTATTAAAAGTGTATGTACTTTCAATTTCATGCGTAGAAATATTAAATAAACATTAGCAATAACAAAAAGGTTTCCCATATCAAGTTACTATGACATACTAAGCATATTTCCTATCTTTTTATCCAAAGGGGCTCCTAAAGGTGGTCAGTTTAAAATAATATAAATAAAAATTAATTAAAACGTAACTAAAAACAAAGTTAAATAATACATAAAAATAAAAGATACTTAAAACATTTTTAGGGCTCAAGGGATGGAGGACAAGGAATGAGTCTCTCTCTAAGTAAGCTTAACATGAAAAAGAAATGGAAAATGATGTTTATGGTAGAAACCCACTTTTCAGCAGTAATGGCATTTTTTTTTATAAAAGTTTTCAGCAGAATTTGTCATTTTAATTTGGAGAGATCCCTGTGGCGAAACATATGTAGCAGAACAAATTATATGAGAGGCTGCCCTACTTTAGAGATTTTGCAAAGTCAATTGGCTTATCTGGATGTCCATGTACCTTCATTCAGAAAACAAGCAGTCATTGTTTCAGAAACGGATTTAATGACAGTAATTATGGCAATGTCTTGGGATAGCTTATTAATATGGATTTCTCATATTGTTTCCTGCTGGTTTTATATGCCAGGTGGTTGGCACTAGAGATGATCTGAGTTGGGGGTGGAAATAAATCATTCTCCAACGCTGCTTCTGTTGCTCTTACCACCCTCACAGAGTCCTAATCTACAAGAAAGCTTTTGTTATTCCTTCACCAGATAATACTGTACATTTGCCTGAATTTTAAAAATTATACTGATGGTCATCTAAATTAGATGACGTGTTTCTGTTCTTCTTTGGGGAGAAGTCCCATTCATCAAATCATAGCCAATTGGTGTCCAACCATTCATATTTGTTCTATGTTAATCAGAATAATTGCATTCCAATTATGCAAGTGAAAATGTGTTATGTACTCTCTCTTCTTTGGCTTTATAATATCTTCAGAAAAGAGACACTTTGACTTAGGGAAATAGGTTTCTATGGAAATCTCTCCCAATGAAGCTACAAGTGCTGTGCACCAACAACCAATTTTCTTTCCCATTGTATGTTTGAAAAGTCAAAAGCTTAAAAGGCAGCTTGGTACATATCACAGATTTGAAACAGCCTCACTAGCTTGTTAAAACTCCCATTGGCAAATCATAAATGCATTTGCGTTGATCTTTATTTGATTTGCACAGGTGGGAACTAGGACATTTCACTCAAGTTAACTATAGAAGTAGTCTTCATTTGGGATTCATTTAGTAACCATACATAGTCACAGGCCATGATGAAAAAGTAACTTTATGACCAATCTTCCCATGTACAACCACCTCAGGTCTGTAAACCAAAGAAAAACTGAAGTAAGATCATAAGTCATGATTTCACTTACCGTAGCAACCGCCTCGCTTAATAATCCAATTGCCAGACCCAACTGTGGTTGCTAAACAAGGACTACCTCAATACAGAAAGCTTGTTTAGAAAGCCTTTAGAAGACAGATTCTTCTATCTGTTAATATTTATTCAAAAAATGAATAGTTGTGGATCCTGGATCACAGTACTATCCAACATTTTATCTGGGTTGTATGACAAAATGACTTGAAATTATTTGCTGTTTTAAGGTAACCTTTTATACATATGAATGCTACGCATTCAATAACTGGCCTAATTGAAAGTCTAGCTGAGAACATTCTATCTTTTAATTTAATCACATATAGTTAAAATGAAAAATTCATGATATTTCTATATATATGGCACTGCTTAATCACAATGAAACATCTGAGTTTAATAACACTGCATGTTTTGTTTGTTATAAAACACCCACATTCATATTCCACTGTTATCAACAATGGTTTGTATTTCTCTGCTCTTTTGAGAATGAGAATATAGCACTGCAGAGGCAAGATAACAAGCTGCAGGATTAGGTCCCCACAGCCAGAAAGTTTCCAAACAACAGCACTGCATCAGCTTTCTTTCTTTCTTTCTTTCTTTCTTTCTTTCTTTCTTTCTTTCTTTCTTTCTTTCTTTCTTTTTCTTTTTCTTTCCTTCCTTCCTTCCTTCCTTCCTTCCTTCCTTCCTTCCTTCCTTCCTTCCTTCCTTCCTTCCTTCTTATAAAAAGATCCAATGAAACAGCTTGTTTTCTCCATTGGAGAAATGGTGGGAGGCAAGAAGGCAGATATTGTTTCCACAAGATCAAGCTAATTGTTCATTTTTCAAGGAGGAAAAATAATCAGGGAGGGAGAAGATATTTCTTCCTTTCCTTCCTTTTATGAAAGGAAGCAAATGGAATCTAGACTTCTCCTGTTTATCATGAGACAGGCTGCAATTATTATTTTTCTCCCTTTGTTTTTAAATAATGGGAAGTGAGGGGGAGACAGCAGGATATCATTCAAAAAAACTTCTCATAATGATTGCCTCCAACACAGTATCATCACTAAACGGTGTTCATAACATCCCTCATTTTTACCAGATGAAGGGCAGCAAGAAGTATGGTTTCCTATGTGTGCAACTCTCTACGGGCTTTTGGATAGGCCAGAGGTAAGCAACCTCGGCTCTTTTATGACTCATGGACTTCAACTCCCAGAATTCCTGAGTCAGCATAGCTGACATAGACCTATAATCCCATCCAGCAAGGCAATTCTTAATGATTTCTCATATATTTCTCAAATATGTCTGTATTGTCTTTGGCTTCAAAAAAATTTTTTTTCAAAAAAAAAAAAAAAAGCAATTCACAACAGAACACTTGCTGATTTAAACTTTTGTTTGCATCCTGTGAGGCAAACTGTGAGGCAAGAGGTCCTTCCAAAGAACATAATTTTATCAGCAGTAATTTTGTATATTTGTGCTTTAAAAAAGAACTACCTAATCAATAGCTAAACACATATTAAAACCCACTGGAACAAAATGTCTTAAAGGACTTTCTTTTGGGGACAGCCAACTTATGAAAAACATAAAAATGTAACTTGATTGCCTCCAGGTCATCATTTTTATTCGGTCTTTATTTTTCCCCTTAATGCAAGATGAGACACAAAATCTCTCATAGACATTAAAAAATGGACACAAGCAGAGAAATGTTTTTCCAATATGCTTTCCACAATAGCAGAGCATCAATTCTGTGTTAGACACAGTCCTTCAGTTATGGTGAAATTTCTGACAGTAAACCAAATGAATGTATGTGACCCTCTTTGATTATAAGGACTAAAGGTAGTCCTCGACTTATGACAATTGAGCTCAGAGTTTATGTTGCTAAGTGAGATATTTGTTAAGTGAGTTTTGTCCCTTTTATGAATTTTCTTGCTACATTTGTCAAATGAATCACTGTACTTGTTAAATTAGTACTACGGCTGTTAAGTGAATCTGGCTTCCTCACTGACTTCATTTGTCAGAAGGTAGCAAAAGACAATCACATGACCCTAGGCCAGGGATTTTCAACCTTTTTACCCACTGTACCACTTTTAGGATATGGCAACATCCGAGTACCACCAGACGCCTAGCAAGGTGTTAAAAACTTGATGACCAAAAAAAAGGAAAAAAAGTGATGAAGTATAGGTAGTCCTCGACTTACAACAGTTTGCTTAGTGACTGTTCGAAGTTACAATGGCACTGAAAAAAGTGTCCCACAAGCCACAGCCGAGCAAGACACCTGCCTCCCTGCCCGGCGGAGCTCTTTCTCCTGTCCGAGGTTTTCATTGTTGTGAGCATTTCTGTTGAGGATTGGCAGCGGGGGTGGAGTGAGGGGGGGTTGTTTGGTTTTTATTCCCCATCTGCTGGGTGGTTGCAGCAGGTTTTGGTCACTTCACATGATCCTGGAACACTGTGACCATCATAAATATGAATCAGTCAGAATGTAAATCACAAGATCCTGGGGATACTGTAACATTCCAGCTGATCGGCGCTTCTTCTGGGCTCAGAAGCGCCAGGATCAGTGCCGAGCTCCAGCTGGAGCCTGGCGCTGATCTTGGCACTTCCGCTGAGCCCTGACAGCCCTGCAGCTCCAGCCATCTCTTGTTCAGGCTTGTGCAGTGCTGCCACCAGTTCAGCTCATTCCCCTCCCCCGCTACCACTTTTCTAGGATGGTTGCGTACCACCTGCCAGGTGCCAATGTACCACAGGTGGTATCCGTACCACTGTTTGAAAAGCCCTGCCCTAGGACACTGCAACCGTCATAAACATGAACTTGTTGTCAAGCATCTGAATGCAAATCACGTGAACACAAGGGTGCTGCAATGGTCACAAGTGTGAAAAATGGTCATAAGTCACTTTTTTCAGTGCTGTTGTAATTTTGAACCGTCACTAAATGAACTGTTGTAAGTCAAAGACTACTATCTGTATGCTGTGGTGAATGTTACCTTCTTAGTGCAAATGGACTGGATTTTAGATAATGTTGGATTAGATGACCTCCTGTGCTTTTGTGTGCTTGCAGTTTTATGATGCACCTAATCATATTGATGCTGGATTAATTATTCCAAAGACAAAGAGAAATCATGGCATCAGTACATGGCCTGGCCTGGCAAAAGCTTTTTATTTTATATATTGGAATAGACAGACAGATTTGCCTAATAATCTATGGGAGGGACCCTTTACATATTTTCTCCTATCAGTGGCACATTTTTGCATGGAAGCCAAGAGCCTGACCCTCCCAATATTCTGTATTTAGTATGACAGCAAAAGAATGTTAGTACCACAGCAGGTGGAGAAGGCAACGTAGAAGGATTAAAGGGATGCATCTTGACACTTTAGATACTGAAGCTTATATCAGAGCTGGGGAGAAGAGAAACCAGTATTTTGAAAGGGCCCATATCTCCTAGTGAAATGAGGTTTTGGGGGGTCAAAGCAGTATCATAACTCCAAGGTTCCTCCCCCTTCTTCTTAAGAATTGTTCAAGCCATCAGAAAGCCTGAAAAAGAACCTTTTTGACCTTTTGAGCCCCCAATTACGGTTATAACGTGGGTAACATGACCAGACTTAATTTTATAACTTTTTGGTGGCAGTTGTTAAGCGAGCACAGCACTTGCAAAGTAAATGTGGCTACCGATAAGTGAACCCATTTTTTGCTATGGAGCATTTTTTTGCCCATAGCACATATGCTATATTGCAAGTAAATACCAGTTTCTAGCAAAAATGCCATAAATTGTGGTCATGTGACCAGAGGGCACTGCCAATGGCTGAGCGTCCAAAATTTGATGGCAGGCAGTGGGGGTGGGTGGGGGAGGAAGCAGATGTTGGATCATCAAAACAGGAGTCTTAAATAACTTTTTCAGGATCCAGCATAACTTCAGTAAGCACTATGTAACTGGCCTTAAGTCAAGAACTACCTGCAATTCCAATTCTCTTCTGGAGCAATTTGTTCTTTAGGAATTGGGGAAGGCAAATGGCAGTTCCCTTGCTGTAGCTGCATAACACTCCTCTGTAAGCCTCTACTGCTAGGCCTATTCTGTGCTCAAAGTTCAGGAAGTCCGCATAAATTAGGAAAACTTGGTGGAGGGGAAGCAAGGCAGCTTGGCTTGGATCTCTTCAAACTTGGAGCTGACACAGCTGCTTCAAGGGTAGAGAAAAGCTATGCCTGAGGGGTGATATCAGCTGATATACCCTGTCAAGCAGAGCTGCAAGCATTGAAATTCAGGTGTTAAGGGGGATGCTGCTGCCTTCTTACATTAAAACAGAGGTGTCAAACTGCTGGCCCATGGGCCAGGTGCCTCATAGCAAAACAAGCCCACCCCATTGCCGGCAATGGCAAAAAATGTCACGCTACGTCGTGACACTTCATGTGATGTTGCCAGTTTAACACCCCTGCATTAAAAGGAAGCCTGTGTATTTCCTTTTTTCTCAATCAATCCAAACTCCTACGGAATTTATTTTGCACATAATACAATGTTTTGATAGCTACACTGACAATTATTGAAAATGTGCAATCCAATTTATTTTGGATTCCAATAAATGTGCAATCCAATTTATTTTGGATTCCAATCAGCTATAATGAAACACTGCAAAATAAGAGGAAACCCAATAGAGGTCACTGGATCATTGGTCTCTCCTAAGCACTGGTGATTCTGTAGCTCTGCTACCATGGAAGTCCCACGTAACAAAGTAAACTTCTTTCCCCCCAAACAAGTAAAATCTCTGTTTTCAGCAGAAGTGAACCAACTGCTTTCTCTCATGGGCTACATTCATTTAGAAAGATGGAGCTTAAGTGAGCAGTGGATGTCTTCAACACCAAAGTGAGGCCATTGGTACATCTTGTCTCAGACACCTCTTAAATCCTCCATTTCCCGTTTCTTTTTTTCCATATCTGTATCCTTTCCTCCCCCTTTTTTTTACATCCATGAGTTCTAGAAATGGGACAGGTTGGTGCCATTGCTTATATGCAAATAGATTTAGGAATTAATCCAAGGGTGCTTGTGTACCCATAGGATCGCAGAGTGGCAATTATTTGCACTTTACTTTAATAAGTCGAAGTGGTGCGCTTGCAAATATTTATCAGAGGAGGAAAGGCAGCAAAATATCTTACATCCTTTCCCTTGAAACTCCACGTAACAATCTGAAAACAAGCTTACGCATTTCCACTGAAGCAGGATAGGGCCTCTATGCCATCATTTGGCAATCTGATAAATTTTGGATGAAGTCTAAACTTAATAAACGACATTTAGTTTATGTTAATATGTCTGCTCTCATAGACCTTCACCGTCTGTGCCCTGAACACGTGACAGGAACGAGAGATACCGACGCTCTGCACTGCGATGGACTTACTCTTCCCCTGTATTTTGTTTTTTTCTGTTGGTTTTAAAGTGGGAGGCGGGGCCTAATTTTGGTGTAAGGTAGTTCTGTATAAGCCAGATTGCCTGATATTACGGGTAAAAATACTAACGGTATTGAACGTTATGAAAGTAGCTCCCGACAAGTCCCCATCCTTCTCTAACTTGCAATATGATCTCGGCCTAACTTCTCAGTTCTCAGGGTCGGGTTGAGGATCAAGTGTTGGACTGGTATTTCACCCGCCCATGAATCTCCCAGGGCTAACTCGGTTCCTGCTTTAACTTTTCACCAAAGCACATAACATTCTGCAAACAGGAAACACGCCCACCCACTTTCCCCTTCAATCTGCTGTCATTCAGCGACGGTACACCAGTTCTGAGGAAGGTTTAGAAAACAAAAATGCATTGTGGCTAAATATAGACCGACAGTTTGGGGCTTGGCTCTCATGTTACCGAGAGACAGTTCCCTGTCTGTATTTGAGCCAGGTGGTAACACCTCAAAGAGGGCACAGAGAAAGAAGCAAAATGCAGTTAAACAACTGCATTTTCTCTAGCTTTGGTGAAAAAGGAAATCAACCTCCTTAATCGCTCTTCTCAGCTCCCTTTTCAATTACACTTTCAGCTACACCGTTGGGGGAAAAAAAAGCTTGATCTTTGTAAACGAGCGTTGTAGTTAGATTCCTGCCTTGTCCCAGGCACACGTGCACAAATTTCGTGTTGTTTTTTTCACACCCACCAACATTCGCAAATGCAGGCAAGAGAGGAATAAAGTTTACAGAACTTACTTTAGAAAGTTTTTGGAGAGAGAAAGAGAGCAAGGCAGCGATTTCCCCCCTCCCTCCTCCTTTTTTAAACACACAAAGCGTTAAGAGTTGTACGTTTGTCATTTTGCACAAGGAGGGGGGTTTGAGTACTCACGCGGAGCAGATGCTGTTGTACTGTTATGGAAATTCATCCTGTAAGCATTCAGAAATGCTCCCCCCCCTTTTTTTTTTTTTGCACTGACTGTGCTTTCCTATCCACGTCCAAAGATGAATGAAGCAAAGCTGCAGCAAAGACTGGGGAAGCAAACAGGAGAAAGCCCTGCTTGTTCAGATGCTTCCAGCATGGTTCTTGACCATTTACCACTGGAAAGGAAACAGCACATTCAGCTCGCTTGAAAAGGGGAGGGGCCTTGCTTTTTAGATAAGCCCCAACTTCTTTTTTTTTTTACATGCAGTCTTCCTCTTCTGTCAATATCTACTGTGGGACGTTTCCACCGTTAGCAAGGGATACGAAGAAGTTTCCTTGTTCTTTTGCCTCTGCCTCAACAAGTTCTGCAGGGTTTGTAGTCTTTCTAAAACTTTTTAAAAAATTACGAGAGAAGGAGTAGAAAAACCTTAAAAAACGAAGCACAAAATGAGAAGTCCCTTATTTTAATTTCTAGCTTGTAAAATCTTGAGATGAGCTTGAATTCATTTAAAATTTTATTTACTCTCCGTAATAAAGCAATAATAATGCACAGAATACTTCCCCCTACAAGATTGTTTTCAAGATTTTAGATAATCCTCACGTTTCAACCCATAGTATTAGGTATATACGCTGCCTTGAGTTACTTGCAGTAAGGTGGGTTAAAAATCTAATAAATTGTGTAGATAATTATCATGAACAATGACCATAAAGAAGATCAAGTCCCTCTGAAGATAGTTCTTGTAAGGTTTAAAAATGTTTGTTATCGTGAGTAAATTTTTGTGTTCATGTTTTTAGCAACTTATTTTGAATACATTGCTTTGCCCTGATACTGGAAACACTATCAGAGATCCTTTTGTTTTCTTCTGTTTGTTCTTGGTTCTCTATCAGTAATTCTGGTAGTTGATAATGTTGGGTCATGTCCTTCTCTTTCTCTAGCATTTAGGAAGACATAATTTCCTGGCAGGAATATTATTGTAATTCATTTATCCATTCCATTTTTAATGCATCCTTTCTTTTCACAGTCCATGATTTCAAAAAAGTATACACAAATCTTCTCATCCATTTTATTTTTATAAATGCCTTGAGAGATTAGATAGGTCAGAGGCTGCAGTACAAACACCTCCTAAAATGATAAAAGAATGTGGGCAATCCCCACATTTCTCTGGAGTTAGGATTGGGCAAGAAATAAATACATAATTTACTTTTAATAATTATACTTTAATCTCAGGAAGTCTCAGCCTTTACAGATCAAGTGAGGAGCAAAGCCCACAGAGAATTTTCATAGTCACTTTACCTATGCAAACCAAAATAGGTTTTAAAACTAACTGCAAACACCCTACAAGTTGCTTTGCAAGCCCCCTTCTTCCTGGTGTGCCAACCCATAGTTTACAAACCTCTGTGTAAGGCTGCTAGATAGTTACTGAGATGTGCTGCACAAAAGCCTAATGAGAGACTTAAGACTTCCAGTTTAAAGCAGATTTAAGGTTGCCCGCAACTGCCTTTAGCTGTCACTACATACCCTACACTGCAAAGGTTGATGGGCAAGCAGAGGTTGCATCAGGCTGCAGATGGGCTGATGCTCAGCCCTCCTGAATTTCAATTGTGCATTAGTGTGCTCCCTGCATGCTGATTGGTTCCAACCTTCTGCTGGGAGGCGGGTAAGGCAAGGTAAATTCAAGCGGTAAACATTAAATTCACTGTATAAAAAGATTGTCTATGCATCCATTCCTGAACACGTTTTCCGTGCAGTGCAGTGCAGTGCAGCAGATGTTAACTCCAGCCTTAAAGATGACACTCAAAACCACTGTACCAGTTCTCTTAATCATAATATAAAAGTTCAAGCCCCTACCTACAACTGATGCCTGATTGAAATATTTCAGGATGTCTAAATTACATGATGAGACAAAGTGCTTTTTCCATTTTTTGTTTCTTTTGAAATCTGCAAACTGAAAGTGGGAAAGAAGGTATAACAACACAGTGTCAAAGAAGCTACCAAATTGTTTAAGAATGTTCTTCAGAGTGCACTTTTTATGCATGTTTTGAACAAGAATAGTTTTGATGTAGCATATTGGCCTTTTTCCTCACTTTCTTACCCAGTTTCAAAGAGGACACTATAGTAAAGAGATGTAGGGACGCGGTGGCTTAGTTGGTTAAGACGCTGAGCTTGTCGATCAGAAGGTCGGCAGTTTGGCAGGTCGAATCCCGAGTGCCGCGTAGCAGAGTGAGCAGCTGTTACTCGTCCCAGCTTCTGCCAACCTAGCAGTTCGAAAGCACGTAAAAATGCAAGTAGAAGAATAGGGACCACTACGGTGGGAAGGTAACAGCATTCCGTGCGCCTTTGGCGTCTAGTCATGCCGGCCACATGACCACGGAGACGTCCTCGGACAAGCGCTGGCTCTTCAGCTTTGAAACGGAGATGAGCACCGGCCCCTAGAGTCGGAAATGACTAGCACGCATGTGCGGGCAAACCTTTACCTTTACCTTTATAGTAGAGATTCATACTCAATTCCTTTAGCCTAGGCTAGGGTGTGTTATCCAAACATTTCATTACTCAAAAATATTTCTGAAAACCAGAACATCAGGCAATACATTACCATAATAGAATTAGCTCACATAACAGAATAACGGAAGGAACCCTGGAGGTCTTCTAGTCCAACCTCCTTGTCAAACAGGAGGCCTCATAGCCATTCTGCTGATTAATTGTTCTCACTGTCAGGAAATTTCTTCTTAATTCTAGGTTGGTTCTTTCCTTGGTAAGTTTCCATCCTTTACTTCTTGTCCTGCACTCAGGCACTTTGGAAACTAAGTTGATCCCTCTTCTCTGTGACAGCCCTTCAAATATTGGAAGACTGCTATCATGTCTTCTTCTCTTTATTAGACAAGACACACCCAGTTCCTGCAACCATTCATTGTATGTTTTAGCTTCCAGCCCCTGCAATGATCTGTGTTGCTCTTCTCTGAACCCTTTCTAGAGTCTCAGTATCTGTTTTGTATCATGGTGACCAAAACTGGTTGCAGTATTCCAAGTGTGGCTTTACCATATCATTGTGAGAATACCAACTGAGAGTCCTACCTACACGGGTTCATTGGCTAAGGAAGAGATGGCTCTGGTGGGCCTCGGTATTATATCTCCCCCCCTCCCCCCCTGCACTACAATTTTCAGAAATGAGTTAAAATGATTTTATTTCATTGGGCTTTTGGCCCAAGCTGATTAGTGTTGCCATGATGTGTTTCTTCCCATGACTCCACCTTGTCCTCCACCCCATAGGAAGCTTTACTGTATTCATTGTTTTGATAGGGTTGTTGTTATTTTCTTGTTTTCCAGCCAGAATCTGGGTAAAGTGGAACAGCTTAAAAAGGCTGCAAACAAATAAATAAACGCTAATCTCACAACAATGCTTGGATGCAGTGCAGCCTGATAGCGCAAACTCTCTGAGAGTAGGCATTGTTGGAAAGTAAGCACAACCCACTGCATAAATAGTGCCCAAAAAGATAACATTGAAAGAGCTTCTAGAGTCATCTAGTGCCAATTGGCATTTCCATGCAGGCTTTGCAGTTCAGAGAGCTGCTACAGCCTCCTTGGTGCTAGAAGGCTGGCTGGCCTCTGTTGAAATGATTCTACCGAAAGGAAGACATTGACTCCTTTCACATTGCCGATACGGTAGTTCTTGTTTCTGAAATGTTTCCATAATAGTTAACCCAAATCTAGTTTCCATAACGAGGGGATCTTGGTGGTCTCTCAGTTTGGTTGTTTTCTTGCAGACATTTCATTACAAAAACTAGGTAACATTATCAGTGCTAGTCCCAATGAAACATTTGCAAGAAAACAACCCAAGTTCAGAGAGCATCAAGCACCCCTCATTTCAACCCTGAGCTACGAATGTTCTCCTTTAATTGCCGTAACATTGGAAGAATCCATGGGCTCAGACAGTGTAGCATACCAAAGAGTATTCTGCAGGATTTTGTTGGAGAATCTTCCCAAGGGAGAGAATGAATTGCAGTCTGCATACATCAGTGTGAAAAAAAAAGTTTGAGGTCACTAGCCTAGGACATAAATGTGTCCATCTCACCCATGATTCTAAAACTGAGGAAAAAATACAAAGTGGTAAGAGGCCAATAGGTCTATATAGTCTATTACATATGCATAGATGGGAGGAATGGAATGGAACTGCTTGGGTAACTGCTTTGAACTGAAGTACTGGTCATGATGTTGAAAATAACAAAATATTTAGCTAGGACCCTCAACACTACTCTCCTTCATATTACTTTTATAATATTCAGAGAAGTGTAGATTTTGAGACACAACTTTATTCCAGTTTGCGTATAACTGAATAATAGACTTTGCGGTCCTTGAGATATGGCTGAATTATCTCTGCTGTGAACAGGGATCATGATGTGTTACAAAGCTCAGTTTACTGGATTCCAGGTGAAGCTCAGAAACCCAGCCTAAATATCAGGACTAATTTGTTTACCTATTATTTATTTAACTTGTTTGCTATCTGTCTTGTCTAGAAGCAACTGTGGGCGGCTTACAAACATTAAAAGCTGATAAAACATTGAACAATAAAAAGTCACAAACATATTAAGTTACGATTTAAAAAATTGGGAGGAAGGGAGCAGGGTGCTCGCGGTAGAAGGTGGGGTCTTATCTTAATCCATCAGCCACTAATACTGGGGGTGACACATATTTGGGGCCATAGATGGCCAAGGCAACAGTGCACATTTTCAGATGGAGATGCAAAGAATACCTAGGTAAGCCATGTGAGTAAATGGAGAAACCTTCTTTTCCTAGTGCAAATGAAAGAAGCAAGCAATATTCTACTCATTTTCTTTAAGGGAAACGACAGGAGTGAAGCCTACTTCCTGCCATAAGTCTGTGATGTAATTGTGTCTTTGTTGTTTGTGTTGAGAGTGTGATTCTGCTTCCTTTGCAAATGAATGAAGATAGAATATTTCATTCACTTGTAGAGAAGAAAAATTGCAAATGGGACAAAATACGATATGTTGCTATTCCAAACTTTTGTCAAAAGATGATAAGCTATCAACTCTTTCATTAGGTACAGATACAGTTGTCCCTCTAATCATTTTAAAGTATCAAGAATCTCCTTTATTTATCATTAAAAAGATTCATGAAGAATCTCCCCAGCACTCAAAGATCTTTATTTGTTACAAAGAAGATTAGAAGAGGCATATTCACAGTGTCATTTCACCTAGACTACACCAGGAAGAGGGTTGAGAACTGGGAACAAAGCAAAGCCTAATTTTCCTCTTTTCTTTTTGCAACTGCCCTGAGGGTAGGCAAGAAATGGACAATAAGGAAACAAGAAAAGGACTGTGTCATGCCCTTTAATTATTAGATTCTTGTGTGAATTTTTCCGGTTAGAAGCTGTGGGCAGTAAAATAGAGATGACTAAAACGGTTATCAAACAACTCCTGCCTAAAGAGTAGTCTTTTGTAGTCTTCCCAGGAGACTACAAAATGGCAAAGATTATTTATGGGGAAGGAATTTGTAAATGACCATCAGCTAGACTATTCATCAAATTTCCCAATAAATAAGTATCCATGTTGGGATAGAGAAAAAGGGATGATAATGTGAATAGATATCTTTCTCTTGGGTGAAGGTGTTTCCATAATTTGGTGGAACTGCTTATGTGCAGTATACTCTAGTCAGTCTGAGGAAAAGGTTTATGGAAATCATGGTCTCGGCATAGCTAAAATTATTCCAGCTATTAAGTGTTTTTTACATATTCAGATGACTAAGCTGAGATTGAACTACTTGAAAGAGAATGAACAACCATGACTTGTCTATTTTTCATTCATGAAATTGTTGGAAGAAAAGTCTTCATCATGGTTCCATCCAAGCCGGGGATAAACAACATGGAGACTGCTTTAGGAAGAAGGTTACAATTTATTGCAGAGGAAAGCCAGACAGAAAGATGGATCCAGCAGAAAAGGAAGGGGCACGTGTGGACTCTGGACTCTTTTGTTTGGAGTTGCTTCCTGTTCCTGTGGGAGGCTATTTCCTGTGTCACGTATTCTGTCCTGAGTCTAGGAGTGCCTTTCTGGTATTCTCAATGGTTGTGGGTCAATCCATCCTATTGTGTCCTGTCTTAGAGTTTGGGTGGGGTATGTAGATTTTAGGTGTCTTTGTCTTCCTAAGCTTCTAGCCTCCAACCTTCTTGATGGCTTACATGTCTATAGAACTGGTTTTCTGCTTGCAGGGAGGAGACCTGAGACTATTAAGAAAACTGGGCATGCTTTCCTGGTTCTACAATATCTTTTTAGGAAATATATTTTTCTGCCCTTTTAATATTTCCTTCTCTGGGGAGCTGACTTCCCTCAATATGTAATTTTGAAACTATAGCAGGATGTCTTGTGACACCTTGAAACATCTCAATTGACTGCTATCATCTACCTGCCACCGACCTTAGCACACATGACTGATTTTTAAGGAGACATCTAGAGAACTGCACTGTTTTGAGATCTATAGGAAGAAGGATGATTGCTAACATAAAATGGAACTTCTTTAGCATGCTGATGTCTGACAATTTTTGTAACTTTGTATATTGTAGCTTTAACATGAGCAATATTGGTGTCCTTTTTCAGTCTCTTCAAAGTCCCCCCACCCATCCGCAGACCTATATCTTTTGATTGCAGTTTGAGTAAAAGGTTAGCAGGGCGGTTTCTAATAATAAAGTGCATACCGATCATTCTTTGTCCAGAGGCAGAGGCACATACAAGTTGTATCAGATTGGCTTCCATTCAAGACATGGTAACTTTGGAGAAGCCCGAGAACAAAAAATTTTGCACTGTGCGCAGAGTGTTTATAACCACTGCCTAAAACAAATCAGCCTCCCAGCGGCATCAAGTTAATATTCATAATAGTCAACCCAAGGCCTCTCTTGACGTGGATGTTTAGAGGACATTAATTCTGAGAACTTCCTGTTTTTCATCTGGTGTACGATGAAGAGCTGCTGACTCCACTTGTCAATGAAAGCCCTGCTAAAACATTGAGCACATTGTTTATGACTTTAGTACAGGGTTGTGCAACCTTTTGGGGCCAGGGGAGGCATGCCAAGAGCTACAATTCCAAAATGTCAGTGGAGCCAGGACAAAAACAAAATGGAATGGAAATGTCAGTAAAATAAATAAATTACATATATTCAGTAGGATTCACACCATGTGCTTTAACATTCCCCCCCCCATCTCTCAACCTGTCAGTGTACGTCTCTTGGGGAGATGCAGATAAAGTCCAGCGTAGGAGTGAAGAAACTTTTATTTCTTACAATAAATCCACTTTTCCCAAAGTTTCGTTGTATAGATTTCATTATCCATTTGTGTTCATTGTGGTGTTTGGATTATTTGGCGGATTATTTGGAATTAAAGGAGTGTGTGATGGGAAAACATTTAAGAAGCCCTGCAATACAGGAAGATTTCTTTGAGTTGAGCTTGATGTTTTATATGAATACATCTATGTCATTTTTGGGAATAATTCACAAGTAGTAGTTTCCTGTTACTTTTTACCAGTTTAATTTGCAGCCCTGGGACTTACTACGGCTCTCCCAACGAAATATTAACCAGGTCTAATCTATTTAACTTTCTTTCAAGATCCAGTGAGACAGGCAGGATGCTACAACCTGCTGTGACTCTTTTTTTTTTACTTTGTGAATCAGCAGAATTTGGGAAGAGGGGGTAGTTTTTAGCGGGCAGGGTTGAGACACTGTCTAGCCGGAGCCCGAGAACAGGAGATACCAATGTGACCACAGGACTTCACATACTAACTTGGCTCTTTTGCTAGAGTGACCTGTGCCAGATTTTTGAGGTTAGCAAGAAGAGAAAAGCTCCTCCAAAGCATATTCAACATTCTTGCCAAAGTTTAAAGGACTGTCCTTGGATCCTGAAGGTGCCAAAGATGTTTTTTTTTCCAGGAGACAAAATGTCTTTTGAAGACATTTTGCTTCTCATCCAAGAAGCTTCTTCAGCTCTGACTAGGTAGTGGGGAGTGGATGGATTTATATTGCTTGCAGACAGATGGTCATTTGCATTTCTTGAGTTGTTGAAACCATTTTGGAGGTTTGCCTGTGTCCTCAGGGTCACCTGAGAAGTGCACGTACGTGTGTGTGTGTGTTTGTGTGTGTGTAGCCTTTTTGGCTGCAGGATGTTTTCTGCCCTGTGTCCCTTGGCTGTTGAAAACAGGCACAGGCTATTGGGAATGACTAAGAATCTCCATAGACATCCTGAAGGTGAAATAGTCTGTCAGAATCCATTTATATCATATTCATAAATGTATGTTTAAAACATTCCATGGATTCTGCCATCTCCCGAAGAGAAGAGAATGGATGTGTATTGAACCGGTATTAGGCATTTCAAAGGAAAGGAGAAGCCTTTTGAACTGGGGAAACAAAAGGGGGGGCTAGCATCTGGCTTGTGTCACGGAAGAGAGCAATAAACATGAAAGGTCCTAAGTTCCTTCTTCCCACGAGAGGGATAATACGAGATAAAGGATGGGGGACTGACCAAATGGGGCTAAGGGGGGTTAAACCGGGAACTCTATAGAAGGGTTTAGTTCGTGGAATAATATTAAGTCCTGTCTCATTTCCTACAACCAAGCATGTCATAGTAAAGATTCTTTTTGGAATAAATTTGACTCCAAGAATTTTGTCTTCCTAAGACGTGGTTTGGGGTGGGTCCTGACATAGTCAAAAATAAAGGGGAAAAAAGCAATTGGCCCATAAAGTGAAATTCTTATGGTTATGTTTTTTTTAATGGTCCTCTGTTTTTTTTAATTGCCTTTCTATCGTTCACAGCTAGGATGTGGTAAAGTTATTTAAAATTTAGCAATTCTGTATTATGCATAGCATAGGAATGTACAATGCAAAACGCTGGTCTGATTCACACAAATCCTCTTTGTCTATAAGATATCCCTCTACAATACTTAGATTAGGTCTCCCCTGCTTTTTCAGAACAGTTAGAGGAGGACCAAAGGTTGTCTTGTTTTCAGTAGATCTGCCACCCAGTTGCTTTACATGACGAGGTTGAACTCTTTTCAGAATTGGGAAGTGTCTGCCAGAAATATGATCCTTAGATTATAACTAAAGGTAACTGGAAGGCAAGGAAAGATGTGGGCTTTTCATTGTTCCAACTGTTAGATTAGGATTCATAAATAAGAGATTGTAAAGATTGTTCCCTGATGGAATCTGGGCCGCCCTTCCTCTGATATCATGCAGATTGAAGTAAACAAATGGGGGAAGGAGGTATTGCTGTTGCAGATGTTTTTTTTAATCTTGACTCTCTTGGACAAGTTGTCTGGAATTTATGACACACACTGGCCCTCTCATGCAATCTTTCCTTTGGCCTCCTTCAGAAAAGAGCCACCCTATCCTTCCTTCCCTCTGCCCAAAGTGAGTTAAATGGAAAATAAGTTGAAAAACAACAGAAAACTTGGATAAGATGTTTCTCCTCATGTAGGTCAGAGATCAGGGGAAAATATTAAGTGCAGTGCACAAAGGAGAAATCAAAGATCAGAACTACATGTTTGTAAGATCCTTTTTAAGACTAAAAGCTCCACAGGCAAAATATCCATTTGAACGATTCATCTCCTATAGGCACTTTCTCACTGTATTCATTGGCAAGGCATTTTTTCCTCAATTGCTTTTGTCCACTTAAGTCAACAAGCCAGTTAACTTCAAACACTGGAATGACTCAGAGGTTCAGCCCCCCTCCAGGATCTGAAATAACTATCTCTTCTTTTGCCTCCTGCTTGCTATCTAAAAAGCACACTGATGTTGGTTGAGAGGAATCTTACTGGCACGTAGCCCTTGTGGATGGGATGAGAATTCAAGTTGGCATATCATAACATTAAACTCCCTCCACCATTTTGAAGAAAACCCATTAGACTGTTCAACAGCTTCTGAAAGGAAGGAAGACTCATTATAGTAAGCATTACATGGGATCAAATATAATGGAAAATGTTTTCTTCCTCTGCTTGGGGTTACATGAGGGCCTCTGGCATTGGGCTGGCCTCTATTGGAAACCAGATGCTGAATTCAGTTCAATTGATTTTGATGTGATATAGCAGTACGTGGTGTGTGTGTGTGTGTGTGTGTGTGTGTGTGTATTTAGATTTGCAGCTGTTATACAGTAACTGGCCTTGTTGGCCATTTCAATTTTCATATCCTGCAGCCTATGTAGAAGTGAACATCTCATTAAAGGGACTGGACAAGGACAACAATTAAATTAATTAAATTAAATTACCCTAATAGCTTATATATTAGTGATAATGAGGTAATATTGCACTAATAAGGAGGACTGGGGAAGGTTTATCATTCTCCCTCATCTACCTTGTCAGAAACATGCAAAAAGCTGTTAATTCTTCTAGCAATCCTTTTCAGTGCTACCTGCTTTTGCTAGTAATACCTGTGGTGGATTATCTATTAACTCCTTTTGTATGTAGTCTTTTGTCCTATAAGTTTTAATTTATAGAAATTGTTCAAAGTAGGGCCACTTTGTTTTCCTTGGTCAAACAGTGAGGTGATAAATCTGTTCCATATGGAATGAGTCTTGATGACAACCTTACCCTTATCATGGAGTTACAGTGCAATCCCACTGAAGTTTATTTTTGGACACCAGAGAACTATAGTGTCGTCTTGTGTGATGGCGATAACCATCTTCCATGAATTTATTTTATTAAAATCAGCCAGATAATCCAGTCACATGATCTTATCCCTGAAAGCTTCCCTGTTCTTGTTTGAAATTTCAGGAGAGATTCTTCACAAAATAAGAACTTTTAGAAGTTTTAGATCAGCCAAAATTGACTAGATATGTCAACCGCCTGGATGCCTTGACTGAAAATATACTCGGTTAACAACAACACTTTTTTAGTCACAGGACTATCATTACTGGCGATAAAATAATATAACTAAGTTGACAGCAAAGAGATGCAGCCCAGACTCATTAACCCCAGAAATCACAAAGGCCTTATAGTACAGATTAACAGATTATCTACTAATATGCATATTGTAGCACTAATCATCTTATTAGGCCACTCAGAAGTGCACTGATTTAAAGAGAGAGGGCACATATCCTGTGAAATGATTTAATTAGCTGACCTAGCCAAGATACTTGTATCTGATATGAAGGGAAACATTTGTATAATAATAAACTTGATAAATCTTCCTTAAAGAAGGAGGTGTACTTCAAATATATAAGACTTTATGAAGGAAGGTTAAAATTCCTCAATATAAAATTGGGCCAGGCTAGGACAAACTATATTTTTTCTTATTGATTTATTGATATCCCACCTTTATTATTTTTATAAATAACTCAAGGCAGTGAACACACACAATAGTCCATCCTCCTCCTATTTTCTCCAAAATAACAACCCTGTGAAGAGGGTTGTGCTGAGAGGGAGTGACTGGCGCAAAGTCATCCAGCTGACTTTCGTATGCACCTATTATTGTTACATTTTATTTTTTCTCTAAAATAGTCTTTCCTCTCTGGTATTATTGGACTGCCTCTAATTCCCAACTAAGCTACTGGCTGGGAATTTAATGTTCTAAGGAGTTCATAATTCTACCTTTCCCATTTTTATCCTGCAAAAAACCTTTGTGGTGTGTTAAGTTGAGAAATGGGGAGTAGGTTTTAATATAATTCAGAAAGTTCCATGGTTTAAAGAGAAATGTGCACTTCAGGTTTTTAATCCTCTTTGAAACATTAAACATTGCATTAATTATTATTACAATATTTTCTCAAATAATTTGCTTGCCTTACTGATAAACACAAATAGAGATATTCTAGTTATAGAAGAGAAATAAATCAATAATCAGTTAAGGTTAAGATAGAAGAATTTATTGTTTGGTTAAGTTCTTAAATGATACCAAGATTCCCTGAAAATAAGCCTTATCTCAAAATAAGCCCTATTGTGATTTTTAAGTGTGTTCCCAATATAAGCCCTACCCCAAAAATAAGCCCCAGTTTTGGGATCAGGCGCACATGGAAAAATCAAGCTAGGGCAGGGGTGGAGGGGATGGAGCTACCCCACGTGGCTTGTGATCGCTTACCTTAGGACCACTGTAATCAGGCCTCCCATGCCCCGACACCTGTCGCACTGTTGCCTGAGTTCTTCTGTAGCTGCTTGCGGACACACACCACAAGGTGTATCAGCTGCAAAGCGGGGCTGATCCTTGTGCTTGAGCCCTGGAAGCACAAGCGCCAGGCCACCACCTCCCTCCCAGCCTCCTCACTGGCCAGGGCTGCCGCCGGGAAGCCATCAACCCGCCGGGATCCCATCTGCGGAGGTCGGGGCTGGCCGTATGGAGTTGCCAGCTGATCAATGCATACGGCCAGCCCCAACCTCCGCCAACGGGCTCCAGTCCACAGAGAGCTCCCGGTGGTTCTACGCAGCAAGGTTGGTGCATGGGTGCGACGCGGGGGGGGAGGAAGGCAATGACGCGTACCACCAGCCCGGTGCTCGCGTACCACCGGTGAAAAGCCCTGATGTGTATTACTGGCCACCCAACCAATCAGAAGAAATAGATGAACTCTTTGCCAACCAGTTAACAAATGTATGTAGGAAGCATACCACATTAGTAATGGGAGACTTCAACTATCCAGATATCAACTGGGAAACAAACTCTGCAGCAAGTGGGAGATCAAGCAGATTCCTAACCAACCTAGCTGACAACTTTGTCATCCAAAAGATGGAGGAGGGAACTAGACGTAAAGCCATACTGGACTTAATTCTAACTAATAGAGAAGAAGTGATAGAGAGAGTTGTAGTTGCCAGAACCTTGGGTGAAAATGACCATGTCATACTGGAATTTAATATAACAGAAACACAAGCAACACTAGAAAACAATCCAATCAATGTCTTGAAATTCAAAAGAGATAATAATAATAATAATAATAATAATAATAATAATAATAATAATAATAATAATAAGAAGAAGAAGAAGAAGAAGAAGAAGAAGAAGAAGAAGAAGAAGAAGAAGAAGAAGTTGAAAGGGACCTTGGAGGTCATCTAGTCCAATCCCCTGCTAAGGCAGGAAACCCTATACCATTTCAGACAAATGGCTGTCCAGTCTCTTCTTAAAAACTTCCAGTGTTGGAGCATTCACCACTTCTGGAGGCAGGTTGTTCCACTGGTTAGTTGTTCTAACTGTCAGGAAGTTTCTCCTTAGTTCTAGGTTGCTTCTCTCCTTGACTAGTTTCCATCCGTTGCTTCTTGTCCTGCTTTCAGGTGCTTTGGATAATAGCTTGACTCCCTCTTCTTTGTGGCAGCCCCAGAGATATTGGAACACTGCTATCATGTCACCCCTCACCTTTCTCTTCATTAAACTACACATACCCAATTCCAGCAACCGTTCCCTATATGTTTTAGCCTCCAGTCCCCTAATCATCTTTGTTGCTCTTCTCTATACTCTTTCTAGAGTTTCAACATCTTTTTTACATCGTGGTGACCAAAACTGGATGCAGTATTCCAGGTGTGGCCTTACCAAGGCATTGTAAAGTGGTATTAGTACTTCACGTGATCTTGATTCTATCCCCCTGTTAATGCAGCCTAGCACTGTGTTGGCTTTTTTGGCAGCTGCAGGACACTACTGGCTCATATTGAAGTGATTGTCTTCTAGGACTCCGAGATCCCTCTCGCAGTTACTACTATTGAGCAAGGTACCACCTATACTATACCTGTGCATTTGATTTTTCCTGCCTAAGTCTAGAACCTTATTTTTTTCACCATTGAATTTCACTTTGTTAGAGCAAGGTACCACCTATACTATACCTATGCATTTGATTTTTAACAAACTCAGAGAGATCCTAGGAAGTTTCCATGGATGAAAATCCTAAAGGGGAAAATAACCCAAGAAGCATGGGAAACTCTGAAAATGCGTTCATAAAAGCCCATACCAGCACAATACCACTGAAAAAGAAAAATAAGAAACTCAAGAAGAAACCAGCATGGCTGCACAAAGATCTCTGACAAACTGAAAGACAAAAAAAAATGAAAAGAGGAGCACATAACTAAGGCCAATTATCAGTAGACAGCCAGTACTTGCAAAGATGAAGGCAGGAAAGCAAAGGGTCAGAACGAATAAAGACTTGCAAAAGAAATCATGGATAATAAAAAAAGAAAGTTTCTTCCAATATATTAACAACAAGAAAAAAGTCAAGGAAATTGTACATCCACTAAAGAGAGAAGATGGCAAGGAAATAACAGGCAACAAGGAGAAAGCAGAGCTGCTTAATTCATACTTTGCATCAGTCTTCACACAAATAGAAACTATAACCCAACATACCAAAAAACCACTGCAAAAGACAAATTAGAAACAAAAAATAAAATAAGCAAAAAGTGGTAGGAGAACGCCTATCTGACCTTGACAAATATAAATCACTGAGACCTGATAGATTACGGTACATCCCAGTGTTCTGAAGAAGCTGGCAGATGTTATTTCAGAACCACTGCACCATATCTTTCAAAAATCCTGGAGTACCAGGGAACTACTCCAAAGTGGCCAAAGGCAGGACAAGAAACAACGGATGGAAACTAATCAAGGAGAGAAGCAACCTAGAACTAAGGAGAAACTTCCTGACAGAACAATTAACCAGTGGAACAACCTGCCTCTAGAAGCTGTGAATGCTCCAACACTGGAAGTTTTTAAGAAGAGACTGGACAGCCACTTGTATGAAATGGTATAGGGTTTCCTGCCTGAGCAGGGGGTTGGACTAGATGACATCCAAGGTTCCTTCCAACTTTATTATTATTATTATTACCTGAGAATTGGAAAAGGAGTGATGTTGTTCCCATCTTTAAGAAAGGAAAAATAAAACAGACCCAGGAAACTACAGACCAATCAGTCTAACATCAATACCTGGCAAGACCCTAGAAAAGATAATCAAAAAATAGATCTGTGAAAAAAGTTATAGCTAGTAGCCAGGACGGGTTTGTCAAAAACAGATCATGCCTAAGCAATCTTACTTCAATCTTTGACAAAGTGATTAAACTAATAGATCAGCAAAACACACACACGCACATATACACATCACATATACATATAGACATATATACATATATATGTGTGTGTATGTATATGTATGTGTGCATGTGTATGTGTGTATGTGTGTATATGTATATATGTATATGTATATATGTCCTTGTGTGTGTATATGTCTAAGTGTTTCTGATGCACCCGGTCGACCCAAATATGGGAAGAAAGCTTATATATATATATATATATATATATATATATATATATATATATATATATATATATATATATATATATATATATATATATATATATATATATAAAGATTAACAAACAGCCACTACCACATGCTTCTCCCAGAAGAAGGAAGCTGAAGCCACCAGCCTAAGGATGACGGATGGGATTCCGTCGAAACGTTGCTCCTACACCTTCAATTCTACGCAGGAAAAAACCCGAATGACCAAAGATCCACATACAAACACCCGCAAAAACCTCAGAAAACATACACACACACACACATATATATAGATAGATAGATAGATAGATATATAGATGATAGATAGATAGATAGATAGATAGATAGATAGATAGATAGATAGATAGAGAGGGGGGGAGGGGGGAGGGAGGGAGGGAGATATCAGATCTGCCCTCTGAAAGTTAAGATGAATTGTCGTTGCAATGTTATGATTTGAAAGGGCAGATAGATTGGGGTGGAATATCGTTATGTCAGGGCACTGTTCATCAAAGCACCACAACTTCTGGAAATGACATACTCCTTGTCCAAACGCTCTCCATATTTGGCAACTGAAGTAAAACTGATAAGTCAAACTGATGTGGTGTGAGGCTGGGGTACAGGAGTTCCACCAAATGACAAATCTAAGAATAGAATGAAAATGATTACCTATCCTATAATAACAATAATTGAGTTGGAAGAGACCTTGGAGGTCTTTTAGTCCAACCTCCTGTTCAGGCAGGAAACCCTATACCAAAAGTCCCCAACATTTTGGGCACCAGATCTGATTCCAAGAAAAGATGTAACTATTCTAATGACTTATAGACAGGGAGTATATTCTATATCAGGGGTTTTCAACCAGTGGCACAGGTACCACCTGTGGTACATTGGCACCTGGCAGGTGGTACGCGACCATCCTAGAAAAGTGGTAGCAGGGCAGGGGAATGAGCTGAACCAGTGGCAGCACTGCACAAGCCTGAGCGAGAGATGGCTGGAGCTGCAGGGCTGTCAGGGCTGAGCGGAAGTGCCAGGATCAATGCTTCTTCAGGGCTGTCAGTGGAAGTGACAGGCTCCAGCTGGAGCTTGGTGCTTATCCTGGTGCTTCTGCTGAACCTAAAAGAAGCGCTGATCAGCTGGAATGTTGCAGCATCTCCAGGGTCTTGTGATTTACATTCAGATGCTTGGCAATTTATTCATATTTATGAGGGTCACACTGTCCCAAAGTCATGTGAAGTGACCAAAACCTGCTGCAACCACCCAGCAGAGGGAGGGGGAATAAAAACCAAACACCCCACCCCACCCCCCACTGCCAATCCTCAACAGAAATGCTCAGAAAAATGAAAACTTCGGACAGGAGGAAGAGCGCCACCGGGCGGGCAGGCAGGTGTCTTGCTTGGCTATGGCTTGGGGGGCACTTTTTCAGTGCCATTGTAACTTTGAACAGTCATTACATTAACTGTTGTAAGTTGAGGACTACCTGTACTTCATCAGTTTTTCCTTTTGGGGGGGGTCATCAAGTTTTTGACAGTTTGCTAGGCGACTGGTGGTACTCGGATGTTCCCATATTCTAAAAGTGGTACAATGGGTGAAAAGATTGAAAAGCCCTGTTCTATATTCTCTGAAGCACCTTGTTGTCTTTGTGTCTCTAACAGTGCATGTAGAGACGGAGGTCAAGGTTAAGGGGCCGTGTGCAGCAAACTGTCATGCCTCAGTATTTTGTTTACCTCATGTCTATGAGCTCACCCCAATTAGCACCACCAGGGACTGCCAGGAACCATCAAGATATGTGAGACTCTACCCTGGCTGGGATGTTCAAAAAGATGGACAAGGGAATACACCAATAACCAGGCTGTTGCTGTGTGCTCTTTGCTGCTTGTTAAAACTGAATAAAAGTAATAAATTCTGCGTAGGCAGAGAGACATTTTGGACACCCTGCGATGACTGGTTTCTGAATCCCACAAGTGCACAGTCCTAATGTGACCTCTGCAACAAAGTGGGCTATGATACAGTTACAAGTAGTACTCAAATTACAACAGTTCATTTAGTGACCATTGAAAAAAGTGACTTGACTGTTTTTCACACTAACAATCCCCATAGTCACATGATCAAAATACAACCACTTGGCAACTGGCTCATATTTATGACGATTGCGGTGTCCCGGGGTCATGTAATCAACTCTTGTGACCTTCTGATGAGCAAAGTCAGTGGGGAAACCAGATTCACTTAAGAACTGTATTACTAACTGAATAACCGCAGTGATTCACTGAAAACTGAATAAAAGTAATAAATTGTGGCAAGAAAGATCATAAAATTGGGCAAAATTAACAACTGTTTCACGTAGACAGGCTCAATTGTGGATGTACAGGTAGTCCTCGACTTATAACAGTAATTGAGCCCAGAATTATGGTTGTAAGTCATTAGAGTCATTAGTCAAGACACCAATGAAACTGGAAATAATTTTCTGGCCTTTTTCGTGGTGGTCATTAAGTGAACACCACAGTTGTTAAGTGAATGTGATGGTTGTGGAGGAGAGAGAGAGAGAGAGAGAGAGAGAGAGAGAGATGTTCATACCAAGAAGAGCACTGTGTTTGTAAGTGAAACACGGTGACAAGACCTCTTAAAAACCTGGTGGAGTTGTTTCCTGCGTGAAAAGTTCCAAAGAAATAAAGGTTAATACTGTGTTGTTACGTTGTTCTTTGCTTGTGGCTCTCTTCTTTTATGCATCAGGATTCCCAGCTGCATATCGCCACAACAAAACTAGAAGTGAAAGAGGCAACATCACAGAAGAAAGAGAACTGCTACTGCTCACTAAAGCTATCGCTGACATTTTGGAATCCTCTGCCCCCCCCCCCCCCCCGTAGATGTTTGCTGTTCCCTGAAGAGACAGCAGTGCTTGGCATGCTATTGATGGATCTCCTAAAGCTGCAGCAGCAGCCTTTGGCCACAGCAGTTTTCTCTTTCTGCCATCTCCAAAGGGAAGTACTGCGTGCATTTCAGACAAAATGGAAGCTAAGCCTGATCTCGTTCTGACCCATCCAGAGTAAGTCCAGAGCCATCTTTCCAAGCAAAAGCTGCGGATGAATTGCCAGTTCTTCTGCTTATGTACATCACAACCTCAAACAATAATAACAGTAACAATAATAACTTTATTGTCACTTTGAATGTACACCAAACAGCATACATCAAAATGAAACTTTGTTGCATACAGCTGTCAAAAGGGCACCACCTCTGATATACACTCCTTGTTTGTGGCCAGCTCAAGTTTCAGATCATCCATTTTAGTGTTTAGGGAAAGAACGATGGCAAACAGGACAGATGGAAATGGAGCTCCATGTGGATTAGCCCTCAAATTAGCTTGTATTCCTGCACGATAACCTTGCCTCCTTTCCTTTTTCTGATCCTGTCTCTTCCACCTTTTCCTTAAAGAGGTCTTGCTCCTTTTCGCCCCTGGAGCACGCTGCCGCCGCCTCCAACTCCTCCAAAAGCCTCTCTCCCTTCTTCTGTGCCTGCCAACAGCCTCATCCAGTTCCTTTGCTCCATAAGCCTCGGGACCTCTCCTCTGCCTCCTTTGGAAATAGCTTTGATTTGCAATAGAATCTGTCGGTGGGCCAGCAGGCAGATCTTGCTGCTGGCAGAACAATTTCAAACAGCCCAACGACTTTTAACGGTCTCACCAACAGTTCCAGAACAGCTAAAAACTCACCATACCAGCAAAGATTGTTGGTCGTACATTACTTTACTTCCACCACATTGCTCAAACTCCTTAAAACCTTCCCGATCATGTGGCCTATATCCCTTATATCCTTCCCAAAACTTTTCACCTTCTAGAGCCAATGCAGCCATAGCCGATCGAGGCACCACCATCTTAGAATTCCATCTTAGAAATTGTAGATACATGCATGAAAAGCCATATGGTTAATGAAGCTTGCTTTCTAATGTTGATAATGAAGAAGAGCAACATTGTTTTTTTGTGTGTGCTTTAAATGAGCAAACATCAGATGCAGCGTGTCAGGTCCGGTTTCCTTAGATCTGGTGATTTGACCTGCCTAAGAGGCTTTAAACTACTAGCTTCAACAACCAGTTATCCCCTTAGCAAAAGCTGGAATCGTAGTTTGCATTTAAGCATCATTAATTAGCACCTCTACATCGTTGAGCTGCTGCACATATTTCAAATATGATCAGCATTTCAAATGCAGAAATGAGTTTTGAGGGCAGTTCCAATGAGGCCAACAGTATTTATAGAGGCCAACTGAGTAAGGGTCAGTTTAGATATGCAAACTCTTCCCCACATGCTGAAAGTGAATAATTCCCATTATGGAGTAATAGGTTGAATATGTGGCCACTGAAAATATGCAAAACAAGAATGAATTACCTTAGTGCTTTTGATCTGAACACGGGAGGGATAGAATTCACTTCCCTGCCTAAATATCAGAAGCAATCTGTTAGTACGGTTTCAGACTTAACAATTCTTATTAAAAGGGACATAAGTTTTTATGAATTACAGTTCCCTTTGTCAGATGCATGGAGTGGCTAAACTGATTTAGGATTTATTCGGGATGAGACAGGAGGGAAAGAAGGCCAGATTGGTTATACAGATGTAGGTTAAATTATGTCAATTAATAATTGTAATAAGTTAAAAGCCCATTGTACTTCTTGAAATCTTTTGTGATAGTTTGAAATCTTTTGATGTATTTCAGCAATCTTTCACTCAATTTCAATGTTAAAAAGGGTTTTTTCCCATCCAAAATAGCTATATTGAGATGTGTAACACAGTGTTTTCAGAGACTGAAATACACTGATATTATTTTGTTCATGTTCTGAGTCCTCATGCTGATTTTCTAGCCATTTTTGCACAACATCTGGCATTTGTGCTACTTAAAATTAAGGAGGGTTTCGCTGGAGGATGATGGCATATATCCCATTAGAAGAAGAATTTGCAAAGATATCTAATCTTTTGTATGAAGTTGTCACAGAAGTTACATCATTTGTTTCATGAAGCGCTGAGATGAGCCAGATCTGCCTTTTACTGATTGCTTTATTTCAGGGGCTTCTGCACATGTGCAGTGTATGTACAAATAATCATTGAAAAGCCAGCGGAATTGTTGAAAAGAAGCAGTCAAAGTGAAGCAACAAGACTGCTCCAATCTAACAAACTAACTTCCTATATTGGCTTTAATCAGCTCTCCTTGGAGCTGAATCACCAGAAATCAAACTAAACTCAACAAGATTTCCTTTTTATCAGCCATTCCTTTTGCCCTCAGAAATAGCATTCATTTAATGGCCAAAGTTGCTGGGAAATACATTGCTGCAATTGTGATGAGATTAGATTACATCAAAGGAAGCTGTAACTTTATCTATGGTTATCTTGAATCATGTGTTATATCCTACCTTCTACCCTGGAGAAAGCTGATATATTGCATGAGGAAATGTAATGCTTCTTTACTACTTCTCACAAAGAATGAAGCAAAGAATAGTTCCCCAAAGGATTTCCATGTGGCTTCCTACAAAGCAGCAAAAGATACATAGTGTCTGGATATAGGCATCTTTAATAGCACATCTGCAAACATAAATATAGTTTCAGGCTAGCAAATTCCCATGAGAATAAAGGGCTCCCACACTGTGACATTATCTTGTCTTAAACACAGTGCTTTAGAGACTCTGCTCTTATTTCTCTTGTGATCTTTAATGTGAATGAGTGTGCTAGACAGCAAAAGAGTAAATGGAAGCGTGACTCATTTTCCTGGCATACTGGGTATCTCCAATAATTCATTTTCCAAAAACACCAGAGATTTTAGGCCTAAAATATCTTTATTATTTTGTGGCGGTAGGTTCAGCAGTGATAGTGCCTTTCTTCTCTTTTTCTCAGAGTATTTTAAAGTCCCAGATGTTTTATTGACCCAAAGTTACAGCATACAAATTTCTGTAGGTAATATTTTGATTCTAAATATCTTAAATCTATAAAAATAACGTATGTTGTGGCTGATTCAGTGACAGGGTTTCAGGCTTAAGCTTATGGTTATGCTTGACTTTCCATCTCCACATATTATCCTAATAATGTCTTGTGTTTAGGAGATTGTGACATAGTTGTGTTCCCCATTTTCTGCCCCTTTACTAGTGGCGGCCAACAAAGAAGAAAGGAAATACTGAATGATTGATACTGAATCAGAAATCTTATTTTACTAGATGGTATGAGGAAGATTCAGGAGACATGAATGAATAGTGGTAGCCCCATTTAGCATTTTTCTTTGATCTATTTATTAAGCATTAAACATTTGAGAACAGTTGTATTTTGGTAATCCATAAACAGATAGTGTGAGATGCATATCCATGTGCGAACATGCAGAATGATCATGATGACATATAAAGAGATACAATTTTTCATCTTGTAGGGCCTAATTCTCATCTGCAACTGATGAATACCAATTCTGTAAACCAGCTGTCCCAACCTTTCTGGCACCAGGGACCGATTTTGGAATAAAAATGGTCTTCCATGGACTGAGGAGGGGATGATTTTGCATGCAACTTCACTCGCTCACCTGCCTGCCTACCACTTGCACGACCCGGTTCCTAACAAGCCATGGACCGGTACTGATCCATGGCCCAGGGGTTGGGGATTCCTGCCATAAACTATTAAGGATGTACCATAATATATACAAGGTTGTTTCATCTCTGAAAATGTGAAGAAATGTCTATTTGGGAAGAAATCTACTTACACAATGATTTGATGAGATTGAGCAAATGGTTTTAATTTAATAGTCATATTACAAATACCCATCTTTGCATATATGATATATTTCTGTATATTTTCTTTATGCAGGGGTATTTTTTCATATAGGATATTTTCCCCTTCTGCTCTGTAACACATACAGTATCTCTAGATAAAGAACTACAAAATTCTATGATCTCTAGATAAAGAACTACAAAATTCTACGATCTAGAATCGAATGATTCTCAGTATAAAATAAGCATGACAGATAAATATATCACTTAGTGTTCAATGGTTTATGTCTTTTTCAGGTTGCATTAAAATCTAAGCTTCTGAAAATCTTAAAGATTTGCTGAACTAAGAGGCAGAGAACAAGCATGGACATACGTCTGGTCTTTCCACAGTACAGAACAAGCAGCTCAATATCTCTGAAAATACAGACAACTTTTAAGATGCTCCATATTTTCCCCTGTTTTGCACTGGGACATTGCTAATATTAACATTGTGTGTAGCACAGTTGTTGGAACGGAGCAGGTATATGGCCAGAAGGTGCTCAAATTATTTGGCACATTGTTTCCATACTATATCAATCCAGGAGGCCAACATCAACATCAACATTTATTCCTGACTGCCATCTGCCTTTGCTGAAAATTCCTGGCTATAAGAAAATGAAAATGTTGGCTTAATTACCTGTTTGTTCCCTGATGGGTAGGTACTTGCCAAAGGTGTGAATGAATAGATCAGGGAGTGGACAGGCTGTTCCACATTATGGACCAGTTTGTAACTATGGTGAGCCAGAGGGCTGTGGTTAATTAGATGCATAGAATTCACAAAAGTGGCATTTCACTTCCATGAACTTAATAAGCTCCAGCTTACCTTACTGCACCATCCTCAGATGACTGAGATAGAGATAGACTCTGAAGTCTTCACAGATGAATTTAGAAATCTTGAGAGTTGGAAAACAGCCCCGTTTCCATCTAATGACTTGCTATCCTGTTTCTTATGCTTTTCTTGACATTTTTTCCTCTATCGTTAGAAGCAGATATCTTCCAAATGTAGTACTGATGATTTTCACAAGACTATAGAAACCACAGAAAAGAAACTTTGGAGCCTTAATATTTGTTTCAATGCTGAAATGAGAAGCAAACAACCACCAGTTGGCTTTGCCAGCTGCCTATGGCTTTGGACAGTAAATAAAAGCATCTACGGTTTCATAAGGCCAGTGACAAAGAAAATAGATGTACAGAATGTGAGGAAACTACAAATGACTTGCTCAGACTGTGAAGAATGCTAGTGATTATGAATCTAAATGTGTGAGACATTTAAGTCTAGAAGATTCTGATTATATTAAAACATTTGAATCAAATTTTCTTCAAAATGTGTCATTGGCAATACTAGAGCATAAGGTCACTTTCCCTGAGGTTCTGAAGTGAAGTAAGCTGGAAATAAAGAACCAAAAGATAAAGCAGAAATAAGTTTTAAAAGACAAATTGAAGTACAATCCATGGAATAGTTGAGAACTCAGCTCCGAAGATCAACCAACAGGGGTACATGAACATGCTAGAATTGAGGAAGATCTTGTCTGTTTTTAAAACAAATTATACATCCTATCATCATAGGACTGCAAAGGCAGAATACAAAGGGAAAGGATAAATAATAAATAACATGGAACTAGGAACCAACAGTCACCCAACAGCTGTGGAAAGGAGTAATAATGAGGTTATGTCATTGAGAAGATGTTATTTATATATTTGTTGTCCACAGAGAATGGATGCTTTTAGGAAGCATGCTTAATCCTTATTCACTGGGTATCCTTGCTAAGATCGAAGTGTTAACTTATTTTTTTAACAAAAAAAATGGAGATTATCTAGTAGTATTTTTCCTCCCTACATGAACAATGTTGTCCACGTATGCAGAATTGCTATCATTTTGAACAGGTATTGTTTGCCACAGAAGATGTGAATATGCAGTCACACTTGTGGTGTAATCAGAGATATGTGCTACCTTCAAATTAAATATGGGATATATGGGTTCAATTGTTCTTTATTCTGAAATTAAAATCATAGTGAACAAATGAATATAAATGAATATAATTTTTCATACTCATCCATGGGTGGGTAGATGGATGATTACATCTCTTTAGTAACAGAGAGAGAAACACAATCCAAATCCCAACACATCCTCCTAACGCTACCATCATTTACAGGGGAAAAAACAAATAAAGGAAAAGTAGTTAAATAACACAGAATAACAAAATGAATAAAATATTACTGAGAAGATAGAAACAAAACAAAAATGCTGGAAAAGTGATCTTGGTCTGATGTGTTACTTTTTCTTGTACTTTTTAATAAGATGGTCAGGGAAATATTAATACTGTATATCCCTATTAAGACTGTTATTTCTGCGTTGTTTGTCGATGTCTTACTGGCCATTTTCCTCAAAGGATTCTACATTTTAATCACTGAACAATTTCCAACTATTGTTAGCACAATGAAATCAGCCAGGCCATCCAAAATTATTTGCTTCCTGGTTGCTATTATGTTAATTAAAAATTAATTTATTTATGTAACTTAAATTTCATGCAACTAATTTTTATTTACATTATGCAGGCTTATTGATTTGAAGTTGGTGGACCATAAATACTCAAGGAAGGATGTAATATTTATGAATAAATGGAAAAAACAGAAAAAGTCATTAAGAAAATAAAATATTGAACATGCAATAGAAATGGAGTTCTTTCATTCCCCAAGTTGTAATATTGCACAACAATATTACCAATGGGTGAGTCATCAAGCAATTAATTCTTTCTACTTTTATCTTGCAGTACTTATAAATCCCACTCCTACCTCTAATCCCAAAGATATATGGGTTGTTGAACAACATCAAAACAACAACATCAATGATCTTTAATGATGAAAGCCTAATCAATATCGAAAATCAAAACCCAGGATAGGTGCCCACAATCAATTAACTAAGGCCAAAGTCATGCTGAAATCAAGAACTGCAGTAAATGGAAATTGTACATGTTTCCTGTGGAGTGTATATTTCTCAAGATGAGTCCTACCACATAGGTTGGATAGGCAGGTACAATTCTGGTAAACGTTACGCAGTGAAATGGTTTGTGGGAATGACCTTGGAAGGTAGGAGAAAAAGCCGAAATGCATTAATATAGTCTGATAAAAAAAAATCAGAAGGAGGTGAATGACTCAGAAGGGACACCTTCCCCCCCAATTTTCAGGAGAGTAAAAGTGAGGAAGGGAAGGGGTAGTTTGAGATTTGCTCGATCCTTTTAATGTAACCTTACCATAAAGATAGAACTAGTACTCCTGCTTGTCCTTCTTTTCTGGACTACCTTGCAAGGTTAACATCAGTATTGCGAGTCTCAAAGTACCTCTTCTGTCCCTCAGTTTTATTTTCCCCAAAACTAGGAAGTGTCCCTTATGACCCACCTCCTTTGAACTTAAATTTTATCTAGCAGACCTTTCTCTAGGCTGTGGTTCTTCCCCTTGCCTTCCAAGACCATTCTCATATACCATTGCATACAGGGAGATAACCACATGAGTGGTCCTTGGTGCTTTCTGAGCCTGGTTGTTTTCTTGCAGACCTTTACCCAAACTAGGTAACATCATCAGTGCTGTGGCATTATCGGGTAGCACTGGTGATGTTACCTAGCTTGGATTAATGAAACATCTGCAAGAAAAAAACCAAGCTCAGAGAGCAACAAGGACACCTCATTTTTAAACCCTAAACTACAAATATTCTCCCTTATTGGAGATAACTACATGCCGATGAGAAAGAAAAGAGGCTGTACAGAATTTGCAAACATTGGAAAGCATAGGAATATTTCAGTTATCTCATCAAGCACTGTGTCTGTCTTAAAAATGAAAGGAAAAAGGGTAGAGTATGTCAACAGACACCTTATCTCAAATGTGGTGGCATAGTAGTAGAGACTGGGGTTACATGATAGCATATTGATAATCATCTCTTTGTTTGTGACAGGTACTGTGAGCCACTGTATACCAGGCATTTGATCATCCAAGTGATTCATTATTCCTCCAAAGTGTAATATGGCTAATATCAAATAGGCCATCCAGACAATGAGTGTTAAAGATGCAAACAATGCTAAATCAAAGCAAACCAAATCAAGCAAAAGGTTCCGTCATGAAAGTTCTAAAAATTTCTTGGGTGATAAAATCTGATTGGTGAGACTCATGAAGGTGTCAAGTTTTAAACAGGTCCAATAACAGCACCAAGATGAAAATATTGTTAAAAATTCATGCATTTCCTTTTTTCTATTCCAATTATAAAGTAGACATTATTGTATACTTCCAATATTGCTGCAAGTTTCTTTTTTATCCTAGAACTGTCCAGGAAATAAATTCTTCATTGGTTTGATGAAGTAGTAGCTCAAAGTACCTGTTTCTCAGCTTAACTGAAGCCAATGGCAGTCATTTTGTTTGTAAAGGTAAGTTTTATTCTGCTGCTGTTTGTGCAAAAGAAGCATCTGCAAAGCTGATTTCATTAGAGATGAACGATCACCTTTTAACTCATTTGAAGTAAGCAAAGGAGTAGACTTTGTAATTTTGAAAAAAAAAGAAAGTAAACAAAAAGTATTCTTTAAAGTAAAAATGGTTGATAAAGATTATTAGGATAGATATTGATATAGAATTATTATTAACTGTATTGATATTTAAAAGGTATGGGGATGAGGGAACATGAGCTTAATGAGAGAGAGAGAGAGAGAGAGAGAGAGAGAGAGAGAGAGAGAGAGAGAGAGAGAGAGAGAGAGAGCTTTAGACTGAAAAGGGGACCTTTGAACCTCTGTGAACAGTGTTCACAATCATTTTAAGAGGTCTGGGAGGGTGATATAGAGGGAAGGAGGGAGAGATGGGTAGGAATAGGGATGGGATGGAGAAGGGAGGATGCAGCTAAAGGGATCAAGAAGATAGGGAGTGACTTATTTAGTAAGAAAATAGCACTGTAGTTTCATATATTATTTTTGGAGGAGTTTAATAATAAAGAAAATAATTTCCTGTTTCACATTGATTGCTTCTTCCTTGAAATACAGACCCAAGATTTTTGCCAGGAAAGTTGAAAAAAGATGTGATAAGAGCTAAGACAGTCAATGGATGATTAGTGTACAGTAATTTCCTTAAATGTTAAATGTTTGCATGTTATTAATATGGACTGGGACCAGCTAAGAGAGTGAAATAGGCAAAATGCTATGCTCCAAGCAAATTCAGTACAGTATAGCAAAAAAATACTGTATATCGAGAAATCAATTCATTACTTATTGAAGAAATGCCACCCCAACTCCCAGTTTTAACTTTCTCTTGGAAATGCTTCCTTTTGGGCAAAAACTGTCTTTTTGGTTTTGCCTGGTAGGTCATAATGGACATGTGGCATAGGAGTTAAGATGCTAGATTAGAAACCAAGAGATACCAGTTTTGTCATCTCTTAGTCCCAGAAGCCAGCTAGGTGACTTTGAGCCAGTCATTCCCATTCAATTCAACCTACTCACAGGATTGTGGGTAAAATAAGAGGAGGCAGCATTATGCATACAACCTTGAGTTCTGCAACCTAAAGATAGACTATAACTCAATCACCCACACACAATCATTCTGATAAGCAATGAAGAGTAGTATTATTCCTGGTAGACTTGTCCATAATTTAACATAGGAGCTGGCACAAAAAACACATTTTTTATTTTTTTATTCATTCATTCATTCATTCATTCATTCATTCATTCATTCATTCATTCATTCATTCATTCATTCATTTATTTTGCCACCCATCTCTCCAGTAAAGTGAGCAACAGTACACAAAATACATTCATTGGCAGCATACAAATCTCTTTGCTGGGGAAATTAACGTTTGGAGCAAAAAGTCCCTTTGGTTTTTTTAAGAGTTTCTTCATAGACTCATAGAGTTGGAAGAGACTTTGGAGGTCTTCTCATCCAACTCCCTGCCCAAGGCAGGAGACCTTATTCCATCCTGGACAAATGGCTGTCTAAACTTTTCTTGATAACCTCTCATAGTTACTACTGTTACTGTTACTACTGTTGAGTCAGGTACCTGTGCATTTGGTTATTCCTGCCTAAGTGCAGGACCTTACTTTTGTCACTGCATCTTGTTGGATAGTGCCCAATAATTTCCTTTATAGGAAAGAGCAGAACTCTCTCTCTCAAGAATGCAGAATTCATTTGTAGAAAGAGGTGTAGTGTGGGTAGCTTTCACCAGCAGCCAAGTATCATGTCAGTCTAATGTTACTAGTGCAAAAGGGCAGTGACCAGAGAGAAGAGGGAAGATAAGCTGCTAGGAAAAACAGCCAATAGGAGTGGGCAGATCACAACCTATGGAACATCATCACAGTTTCTTCTAAAGCCCAACAGATTATATATTATATAGATGATAGATAGATAGATAGATAGATAGATAGATAGATAGATAGATAGATAGATAGATAGATAGATACTGTAGATAGATAGATGGATAGATAGATAGATAGATAGATAGATGATAGATAGATAGATAGATAGATAGATACTGTAGATAGATAGATGGATAGATAGATAGATAGATAGATAGATAGATAGATAGATAGATAGATAGATAGATGATAGATAGATAGATAGATAGTGCTTTAGCGAAGAAGCAGGCGAGACAGCAAGTTGAGCAACTTAACTTTATTTATGAACCAGGCAAAACAATGGCTCCTATTTATACTGGCAGCTGTCAACAGGTTAGCCAATCAGGGCTGAGCCGGGTTCCCGCGCCGTTCGCTTCCGCCAATCGGAGTCGGCTGGTTTTGACAGCTCGGAGCTGTCATCGGTAGCGCGTGCTGTTACCAGGTGATTTTGACAGCCGAGAGCTGTCAGTCGGTTGGCGCCTGCGTAGTTCTGTCCGGCAGCTTTTGACAGCTGTCAAAAGCTGCCGCGGCTTTTACCTCAGCCCTGTTTAACATATATACAACATTATGTGAATACATAACACCCCTTACCCCTCCCTCTGATTGAGTTGATGTTTCCCCAACTGTTTCTTTTTTGGGTTTCCCCATTCGAAGTCTTCCAAGTAGGCGGGGGGTCTTTTTATTCTTTCGGAGCGCTGGGGGGTTGTCTCAGCTGGTCGTTCCCTTTCCCCAGGCGTATCGGGATCTGGCTCGGGGGGCATGGGGCATGGCTCCGTCATTTCAGAGTCGTTTTGTGCGGGGTCTTGCTGTGGTGCAATTTGATCGGGGGGGTTTTGGTGTGATAATGTTTGCGGCGGGGCTTCTGCCTGCATTTCGTCGTTCCCCCTTTCCCCTGTATTTTGTGGGCTGTGACGCCGAAGTTGGTCGATGTGTCTGCGGATGTGGGAATTGTGCCCTGTGTCTATGACGTATGATAGGGGACCTGTTTGTTCAATGACAACCCCCTGTGTCCATTTGTTGCCCCCTCCGTAGTTTCTTGCCCAGACAGCTTGCCCTGTGCTGAGAGTTCTGTACTGTAGGGGAAGTTCTGGGGTTGGAGGGGATCTGTCGGGATGTAAACGGTCCAATCTAGTAGTTAGTCTCTTGCCCCAGCAGAGTTCTGCTGGAGACTTCCCTGTAGTTGTGCAGGGGGTGGTGTGTTGTGCCAAAAGGAATTGAACAAGTCTGCGGTGCCAGTTGCCGGTGATGATTTTCCACAGTGCCTCTTTGGTCGACTTCACCATCACCTCAGCCAAGCCGTTACTGGATGGGTGAAACGGAGCCGTGGTGGTGTGCCTAATAGAGTTCGCCGTTGTGAAACTCTGGAATTCGTAGGAAGTAAATTGGGGGCCGTTATCGGAGACTATTACATCCGGAAGCCCATGTGTTGCAAACAACCCCCTTAAAACCTGAATTGTGGCTGCCGAAGTTGAGCTTGTCACTGTGGCCACCTCGAGCCATCTCGAATAGCTATCCACGACTATTAAGAATGTTTGTCCCTGGAATGGTCCTGCATAGTCTATGTGGATACGTGACCAGGGTGTTTTTGTAGTTTCCCATCTGTGTATGGGAGCCTGGGGCTGGGCTGCTCTGACAAGTTGACAGGGATAGCAGCCGGCTACATGTGCTTCTATCTGCTTGTCTAATCCTGGCCACCAGACGTAGCTTCTGGCCAGAGCCTTCATTTTGACGGTTCCTGGGTGACCTTCATGGAGGCTTTCTAACACCTTTAGTCTGTGCTTCTCAGGTATGATTACCCTGCTGCCCCATAATAAACATCCCTGATGGGTGGATAATTCTTTTTGTTTCAAAATATAAGGTTGGAATTCTGGGTCTGGCGGTGTGGATTGCCAGCCAGCCGTGACATAGCCTAAAACTCTGCCCAATGTTTTGTCCACAGCTGTGGCTGCAGAAATGTCCTTAACAGATAAAGGGCATTCAGGGAGTTCTGAGATAGCCAGTATCTTTCCAGCTGGTGCTGGGTCTGGGTCGATGATTGGTTGGGGCAGTCTGCTAAGCCCGTCAGCATGGCCCATATTTTTCCCTGGTTTATATTCTAAGGTGAATGAATAGGCTGACAAAAAGGTAGACCATCTCAGGATGCGGGGAGATAATATTTGGGGCGTTAGTTTGTTTACTGTAAAGATTCCTAATAGGGGCTTATGGTCCGTAAAAATGGTAAATGGACGGCCATATAGGTAGTCATGAAACTTTTTTACGCTAGCAACTATAGCTAATGCCTCTTTATCAATTTGAGCGTAATTCCGCTCAGGTTTTGACAGCGTTCTGGAATAGAACGCTACAGGGGTTTGCGTACCTTCCTTAGTTAGGTGGCTTAGGACTGCTCCAATGCCGTAGGGAGAGGCATCGCAAGCCAGACATAGGGGTAACTGTTCGTTGAACAGTGCCACCGTAGCATTGCTAGTCAGTAATTTTTTAGTAGATTAAAGCTTTTATCATGCTGAGGTGACCAGTTCCAGGGTTTGCCTTTATCTAATAGCCTGTGGAGGGGTTCAGCGATGGAGGCTTTATGAGGCAGGAAGGTATGATAAAAATTAACTAACCCTAGGAAGGCTTGTAGTTCCTGTTTATTTTTAGGGGTTGGTGCTGTTTTAATGGCTTTAATTTTTGTTTCAGTGGGGTGAATTCCCTTTGCGTCAATTTTAAATCCTAAAAACTCTGTTGAGGGCACCCCAATGGAGCATTTGTCTCGTTTTAATTTAAGGCCAGCCTCCCTGAATCTAAGGAGCACCTTTGTTAATTTGTCAGCTAAGTCATTTTCTGATTTCCCTGCAATTAGGATGTCGTCGAAATATGGACAGACCCCAGGGATCCCTTTAAGTGTTTTTTCCATGATTTCTTGGAAGATCCCTGGGGCTGCAGAGATGCCGAATTGAAGGCGGTTAATTTTAAATGCTCCTTTGTGGGTGATGATTGTCTGAGCTAATGCGGTGTCAGGGGTGACAGGCAGCTGTAAATACGCCTGCGCCAAGTCTAACTTAGCAAAAATGGCGCCTGACTTAATGGCTGCGAGGATGTCTTTGACAGCCGGGACCGGGTAGGCATGGGCATTTAATGCGCGGTTTAGTGTCGCTTTATAATCAGCACATAATCTTATTTGGCCATTTGGCTTAATTGGGGTCACTATGGGTGTCTCCCACTCTGCCCCTTCTACTGGTTCTAGGACTCCTAAGTTAGTTAATCGGTCTAGTTCAGTTTCTATTTTTTCTCTTAAGGCGAAGGGAACTCTTCTTGCCTTGATTCTGACGGGCATTACATTTGGGTTTAGTTTTAATGATACAGGCGGCCCTGTGTATTTTCCTAGCGAGCTGTCAAAGACGTCCGCGAATTGAAGGCAGACGGATTCTAAGTTTGACAGCTGAATGGCGTTGACGCCTGTCAACGCTATCCCTAGCGCCTCAAACCAGTCCAGTCCTAGCAGGCTGGTCCTGTTTTCCTGGGTCACTAGTATAGTGAGGGGTCCTTTAAATTGTTTGAACTCCGCTGGGACGGAAGCCTTTCCCCGGAGTTTAATGGGCGTTTTTTGAAAATCCGCTAGGCGGAGTTTGGTGGGGCGAAGGGCGGGCCGTTTTCTACTGCGGTTACAAATGTCCCTGTAAGTTTGCCAAGAAATGAGTGAGACGGAGGACCCAGAGTCCACTTCCATCTCACAGGGAATTCCATGAATCAGTACGTCCACCTTGACTTTGGGCTTAAGGGTGCTGTGGACTGTGTGTTCCCTCGCCCTTCCCTTCATGTTTAGCACTAGGGGTTTGGAATTGTGCCTGACCCTGGGTGTGTGCTGGTTCATACCTGCGGACGTCACCTCCAGTTCATGCAGATTTTCTCGGCTCTGGCTGGGGCACACGGCTTTGAGGTGACCTGTCTTTCCGCATCCATGGCACTTGGCACTGCGGAACCGGCACGCTGCTCTCGGGTGGCTTCTGCCACAGCTGGCACATTTAGCCCTGTTTGGCTGGTAGTTAGCGCCCCTCTGGTTGTTGGCAGGGCCCCCTCTGTTGTTGCGTTGCAGCCTGAGCTTTTCGAACCGCCGCTGTACAGCATTGATGTCCATGGAGACGTCGTCATCTTCTGGACCGCTGAAACCGCCGTCCACCTGGTGCACGGACCCGCTGGGCCCGCTGTCAGGGGAATGTTGGTTGTCACCGTGGCTGTCCTCGTAGGCAATGACTTCCCTCGCCACTGCAGCCAGTGTCAGTTCGGGCTTGGCGATCAGCTTCCTCCTCAGCCGCTCATCTTTAAGCCCTATGACGATTTGGTCCCGGATTCGGTCCTCTAAGTCCGGGAACCAACATCGCCGTGCGGCGTGTCTGACCCGGGTTATAAAGTCATTGGCGGGCTCGTCAGGGAGCTGTACTCTTCGGGCGAAATTTACCCTCCAGAAGAGCTCTGACTTGGTGGGCATGAAGTGTTTACTCAGCCCCTCGGTGAGATCAGCGTAGGAGATTGTGGCGATTGGTTCTGGACTGAAGAGTCCCACAGCGGCATCGTAGACAGCAGGCCCGCTGAGCCAGAGGAGGGCGGCTGCCTTCGCCCGGTCGTCCGTAATCTTCTTTACCACCAGGTATCCTTCTACCTGGCCCAGATGAGATTCCCAGCATTCTGGGTGGCAGGTGTTGAACTCTCGAATGTGGCCGTGGTTCGTCATGCTGTCTGTCTAGTCGTGGGTGCAGCTGCTTGCGTTGTATGGGAGTTAGGCTCCCGAGTGACTTCAGCGAGTGACTAGCTCAGGCTAAGGGGAAAAATCTCTTCTCCCCTTAGGCGGTGACTTCAGCTATGCAAGCAGGCATCCCACCTTCGTCGCCAGTGCTTTAGCGAAGAAGCAGGCGAGACAGCAAGTTGAGCAACTTAACTTTATTTACGAACCAGGCAAAACAACAGAAGAACATGGCTCCTATTTATACTGGCAGCTGTCAACAGGTTAGCCAATCAGGGCTGAGCCGGGTTCCCGCGCCGTTCGCTTCCGCCAATCGGAGTCGGCTGGTTTTGACAGCTCGGAGCTGTCATCGGTAGCGCGTGCTGTTACCAGGTGATTTTGACAGCCGAGAGCTGTCAGTCGGTTGGCGCCTGCGTAGTTCTGTCCGGCAGCTTTTGACAGCTGTCAAAAGCTGCCGCGGCTTTTACCTCAGCCCTGTTTAACATATATACAAGATTATGTGAATACATAACAGATAGATAGATAGATAGATAGATAGATAGATAGATAGATAGATAGATAGATAGATAGACAGACAGACAGACAGACAGACAGACAGACAGACAGACAGATGATAGATAGATAGACCTTTATTGTCATTTTTTTACCATGGACACAATGACACACATTAAAAATGAAATTTAATAACTTGCTCTCAAAGTGTACATATACATAATACACATTTAAACATACTATATACAACATATGTATAGAACTACACCTTACATATAAGTAACACATAAATATTAATCACTGTCCATCTTGAATACATAACAGAAGGAGGAAGCTTTAGAGTTCACAAGGTTAGTACTATATTGAACAAAACTGTGACTGAATCTGGATGTTCTGCTTCAGATACCACAAAGCCTCCTCCCAGAAGGTAACAAGGAAAACAGGTCATGAAGAGGATGTGTCGTGTCCCAGACAATCTTGCGGACCTGCTCAAGCAACGCTTCTGTGCTATGTGCTGGATGGAAGGGAGAGAACTGCCAATAATCTTTTCAGTCATCCTCACCACTCTCTGTACCACCTTCCTGTCTGAAGCAGTGATGCTTCCAAAGCAGACTGTGATGCTGTATGACAGGATGCTCTCAATCAAGGCTTATTTGGGAGAAAATGAAAAACACAGTTCTGACACTGGATCAGATAAATACAAAGTTAGTTAGCCTCAGCTATAGGTTCAAGATCAGAAGAAGATGCCATCATGCAGAGGAACCTTTCAACAATAGTTAGTGGAGCATTTTCAAGGCACAGTTAGAAAGACTTGCAGATGAGTTCTTAGATGGTCCTAGGGGCTCAACCTTCCCATTTAGATTAGGGACTAAAAGGTTTAGGAAATGGGTGGACCGGAGTGTAATTTATAAGGAAATTCAGTGTAACCACTGACAATGGAGACCATCTGTAGTTAGGTTTTTAGTTTTAGCTTCCAGTTTCCCATGTTTGGGGAATTTGAATGAAACTGAATGACACAGACTAAATCTAAGTCTCAAATTTTATGACATGGTAGAAGATGCACATTTTATCAGCCAGGATTGTTGTTGTTGTTGAAAAACTTCTAATTAAAAATGGCTTAGATGTAAACTTACAGATCTCATCAAAAACAATAATTAATCTGTCTAAATATCAGACTACTTCTGTCTTATTGGATGGGGGCGGGGGGCAGGGGCACTATGCCCAATCCTGATATTTTATTGGCCTAATCCAATAAACAGTTTCCCAGTGTAACTGTCTCACTGTGAAAGTTGGATGCAATCCCTCAAACATTTCTGTGCCATTAAATATAATTATATCCTTTGCTGGAATAACCAGATGTTTAGTACTGCTTTGAGCAGATGTCTGTGCTTCATTTTGGAAGGTTATAAACCTATTTATACTAGCAATAAGCTACATGAGTATTTAAATAATAACAGGAATGAGCCATCTTAACTTTTTTCCCCTTCAAAAGCAGTCATTTTTTGGAATGAATAACATTTAATGGGCGTGATGCTAGCACTAAATGGTGTCTACCTAGTTTGAACTTTGCAGCATCGTCATTCATAAATCTTTGTACTTATGTATCCTTTTCATGGCTTGCCTCATCTTCACTCCTTTCCCTTCTCCCCTTCTCCCCATTTCTATATCTTGGTAATTGAATTCTTCAGACAGCTTGAAAGTTTTACTGTGAATCTTTTTTTGTATTGCTGTGAAAATGAAAAGATACTAAACATTAAATAAATAATAGAAATGGTTTCCCTTTGAACCAGCAAAGATATCACCAGCTTTGCAAAGGGCTGAATTGGCTGTTGAAATTTCAGTGAGCAAGCTGACTTTTTTTTTCCTTTAATGACAAACTTTTAGTGGTTGTAGTTAATCTGTCTTGGAGAATAGCATTTAAAGGTTGCTATAAATGGGGCCATCACGTTGGCTTCTATGAAACAAAGTATTTATGCTTTCAAAAGACTTTCCTCCAGGCATAGAAAAGTTCCAGAAGTCAAAGAAATAAAGCTTCCTAGTTTGTGGGTAGACTAAGTGAAGAAAGAAGCAAGTAGGAAATATTTTCCTGCCTTCCAACATCTCTGGGTGGGTTGATAACTGCTTTCCTGCTAGAGAAGATCAGTTGGAAGACCAGGAGGCCAAATTAGAGCTACTTGGGCTGAAGTGGTTTAGACTAGGGCTTTTCAACCAGTGGTACGCATATCACCAGTGGTACTTTAGCACCTGGCAGCTAGTATGTGACCCCTAGCCAAGTGTAGCAGGGGAGGGAACAAGCTAAAGCAGCGTTGCAGAAGCCTGGAGGAGATCAGCTGGAGCTGCAGGGCTCAGCAGAAGCCCCAGGATCTGCATGTGCGGCTGCATGCTGGTTGGAGTTTCCAGTGGACCCAGAAGAGAAAAGGAGGAGGAGGAGGGCAGAGAGAGCTATAAAAGGAGCAGGTTTTGGAGGGAGAGAAAAAAAACACACAGAAAGAGAGAGAATAGAAGAGGCTTTTGTTAGTGAAGCAGTGAGGAGAGAGTGAGCGAGTGGCCTTTACAAGGGAAGGGTGAGTGAAAGAGCAAGAGAGAAGCTTCTGCGAGCAACGTGTGAGTCAATGACAGCAAGAGAGAAGCTTTTGCGAGCAACGTGTGAGTGAATGAGAGCAAGCAAGAAGCTATTACTAGAAAAGAGTGAGGGGGTTGCGAACAAAGGGTGAAAAAAAAGGGAAAAGTGAGGGGGAGAAGGGAAAAAGGAAAGAAAAGGCATTAACTTCTGAGTTCCACTGTTGCAGTAGGAAGGAAGCATTAACATTGAACTTCAACTTTTTACTTTTCTATAATATTTAAACTAGCCATTACTATAACAACAAATGAATCTAACCAGTAAAGCCCAAAATCCCCCACCCCCTCTTTTTTTAGTCATCAAGTTTTTGACACCTTGCTAAGCACTGGTGGTATTTGAAAATTGTCATGTCCTAAAAGTGGTGAAAAGGTTGAAAAGCCCTGGTTTAGATAACTACTAGTTTATTTGTTTATTTATTTAAATCCTACCTTTAGGGCTGTGAATATATAATACTGCTTTCTCCTCCTATTTCCCCCACAACAGCAACTGTGTGAGGTGAGTTGGGCTGAAATATATAGTTATAGTTATAGTTTATTTGATTTATATACCGCCCTTCTCCTTGGTAGGACTCAGGGCGGTTCACAGGGCATATATAAAAACAAAAAACACTATACAAAAATTAAAAAAGAATTAAACCCTTGCCCAATAAAACAGTAGTACAGATTAAAAACAATTAAAAAACCCATAATCCCCATCAGGCCAGACCAGCTAATTCGAACAGATGGGTCTTCAGGCCCCGACGGAAAGTTCGAAGGTCTGGTGCCATCCGGAGCTCCACCGGCAATTGATTCCATAAAGCCGGGGCCCCCACAGAGAAGGCCCTCCCCCTGGGGGCCACCAGTCGACATTCCCTGACTGGCGGCACCCTGAGGAGGCCCTCTCTGTGGGAACGCACAGGGCGGAGGGGAGTCGATGCCGGCAGCAGGTGGTCCCTGAGGTAACCCGGACCCATGCCATGTAGGGCCTTAAAGATCGTAACCAACACCTTGAACCTCACCCGAAAGACAACTGGTAACCAATGCAGCTCGCGGAGCAAAGGTGTAACATGGGAGTACCGGGAAACTCCCAAGACAACTCTCGCGGCCGCATTCTGTACCAGTTGGAGCCTCCGAGTGGTCTTCAAGGGAAGCCCCATGTAGAGAGCATTACAGTAGTCAAGGCGAGAGGTCACGAGCGCATGAGTGACTGTACACAGGGCATCCCGGTTTAGATAGGGCCGCAACTGGCGCACCAGGCGAACCTGGGCGAAAGCCCCCCTAGTCACGGCCACTATATGCTCTTCCAAAGTAAGCCGCGAATCTAGAAGGACTCCCAAGTTGCGAGCCCTATCCATGGGGGGTAAGAGCTCACCCCCCATAGAAAGAGATGGAACATTTGGAATGTCCCGGGATGCCGGAATGCACAGCCACTCAGTCTTGTCAGGGTTGAGCTGAAGTCTGTTCCTCCCCATCCAGACCCGAACCGCCTCCAGGCAACGGGACATCACGGCGAGGGCATCACTGGGGTGGTTTGGGGTCGAAAAGAAAAGTTGGGTATCATCGGCATACTGATGATACCCAACTCCAAAACCACGAATGATCTCACCCAGCGGTTTCATATAGATGTTGAACAGGAGAGGCGAGAGAACCGACCCCTGAGGAACTCCACAAACGAGAGACCTAGGGGCCGATCTCTGCCCCCCTGCCAACACCGACTCCGAGCGTCCCAGGAGATAGGAGGAGAACCACTGAAGAACTGTGCCTCCCACTCCCAATCCCCTGAGACGCCGCAGCAAGATACCATGGTCGATGGTATCGAAAGCCGCTGAGAGGTCTAATAGGACTAGGATAGAGGAATGTCCCCTATCCCGCGCCCTCCAGAGATCATTCACCAGAGCGACCAATGCCGTCTCCGTGCTGTACCCGGGCCTGAAACCCGATTGGTAGGGGTCCAGATAATCCGCTTCATCCAGGACCAGAGGGAGCTGATGCGCCACCACACTCTCAACAACCTTCGCAAGAAAGCGAAGGTTGGAGACTGGACGAAAGTTGTTCAAAACGGCTGGGTCCAGGACAGGCTTCTTGAGGAGAGGTCTCACCACCGCCTCCTTCAAGACGGCGGGGAAATAACCCTCACTCAAAGAAGCAGATATAACCGCCTGGAGCCAGCCTCGTGTCCTCTCCCTAGCTGCATAAACCAGCCAGGAAGGGCACGGGTCCAACAAACATGTGGAGGAGCTCAGCCTCCCCATAATCCTGTCCACTTCATCAGGGGTCACAGAATCAAACTCTTCCCAGATAACATTGACAAGACCGCCCGTGTCCTGATCGCCTGACTCTGCCCAGCTGGAGTCCAAACCGGTCCGAATCCGAGCGATTTTATCCGACAGATGATGACTAAATTCCTCGGCACGACCTTGCAAGGGATCCTCCCTCACCTCCTGATTGAGAAGTGAGCGAGTCACCCTAAACAAGGCGGCCGGGCGATTATCTGCGGACGCGATGAGGGTGGAGAAGTAATTACACCTCGCCACCCTCATCGCTGCGAGATAAGACCTAATATAGGTTCTTAACCGCAATCGGTCGGGTTCGGATCGGCTAGACCTCCAGCAGCTCTCTAGGCCCCGTGGCTCAAGGTCATCCAGCTGGCTTTCAAGGCTAAGGTTGGAAATCAAGACTCATAATCTCCTGATTTGTCAGCTTAACCATTAGACCAGGGGTATCAAATTTGCAATGTCATGTGACATGTCACGACATATTCCGACTTTTTTTTCCATTGCCGGCAATGGGGTGGGCACGTTTTTGGCATGACGCAACTGGCCCATGGGCCAGAAGTTTGACACCCCTGCACTAGACCAAAGTGGATCTAATGGTGTACCCATTGTCACTGTAATGGAGTCCACTCACTAAGTCTTCAGGTTTCTAGGCCAGCATCTTAACCAAACTGGCAACAAAAAGATAGAGAAAACTAACCTTGGATGCCATCTAGTGATTATTTTGAGTTCTGCATTCCTGATCTGTACCTACCCACAGGTATCTCCAACTTGTGAACTTCAACTCCCAGAATTCCTCAGCCAGCTGGCTGAAGAATCCTAAGAGCTGAAGTCCACAAATCTTAAAGTTGCCAAGGTTGGAGACTTTTGCCCTACCAAATCAGTGAAAGAGATATTCTAATGGAGCTCTTCTGAATAGATGTACCCATCTGTAATATAAGAAGGGTTTCATTTCAATTTCAACCTCTTTGTTACGTTTGTTTCAACCTTTTGCCATGGAAATGGCAGAGAAATTCAAATGAGAGAAACAAAGGGAAGATTGAATGGTAGGGAGAGTTTGATTTATTTCCTATAGTTCATTAGTTGGTTATTAAGACTATTGCATTCGAAACTGCTGAACCAGCTGGGCAGCAGAAGCAAAACACGATAACATTCTCTGCTGTGCTAATAATAGGAACCATTTACTTTGACTTCATTGTATTAGTTTCAGTGGAAGGAATGCCTAGAAGCTTCAGGTTCTTTCTAATGAGGATTTCCTCTTCCTCCTTTTCCTTTAGGTAGAAGAAATTACATAAAGGAAGATTTTCATAAATATTGTATCATGAGCAACATTCATGTAAAAAGGCCATGTAATATTGATATGTGCTCATATCAATAAAACACCAATGTTCTATGATCTACCAATGTTCAATTGATCAACATTGGTTAACATCTAATACAGCCTTTTACTTTTATTGCTATCTGTTGTTTTTAAAGTTGTGTTTTTTTAAAAAAGGAAGGTGGATGTTTGTTTCGTTTGTTTGTTTAACAAGGAATTCCCCCCATGAAGATTGATGATAACATTTCAGATATTTTAGCTGGGTGATGGGATATATTTACTACATAAGGTGATAAAAGTAGACACAGAACTCCGAGTTTTCTAATGAAATAAAATGCTAGGATACAGGACAAGTAAAATAAATGGTTTATTTTCATTCACAGAATTCATATCTGCTATTTTTGGATATAATCACTGTCAGATGTAGTGATGGTCAACAATTTAGATAAGTTTAAAAGGAGGTTAAATAAATTCATAGAGAGACTGAATGGCTCTCATTACTGCACATGTGTTCTGTTGTGGGGTTTTTATAGATCAGCAGTTCCTAACCTTTTCCTTTATCAGAGGCAACCAAAATTGAATGTCCAATAAATTTAAAATCATCATCATCTTTCATTTATTTGAAATATTCATATAGCCACCCATCTTATATCCAATTTGAAGCAGCTCCAACTCAAAAGTAAAAAAACAACAACATAAAAACCACAATAAAGCTATAAAACTGAACATATTAAAACATTAAAACAATATGCAAACATTTAGCAATTACAGTCACCCACTGACTGTACTACACATCAAATGGGGTTAGTTTTATTTCCATTCTTCTGATTTGTACCTGACGTCAATTTCTGTGAAGATGCAAGTATTTTTTTTCCAGTCTCAAAATAATCCAGTAACTCCATCAGCCTGTGATTCATTTTGTCTTGACAAAAGTATCAGGGGTTTGCTGGAATGAGATTGGAGAACATGTAGATTAAATCTTCCTTATCCTAAATCAAAAGGAGCTTTGGTTTTTTTAAAAGTGACTAAAGCTAAGAACATTTCCCTTTTTGTTCAGTGGAATTCAAGATTGCTTATACGTGTTTTTCATGAGATAATTAGATCTGATGCTGGTTTAATGCTTGTTTTATTCAACTTGGTGGAAAGTAGTAGCACAAAGAGGATTTGCATAAGGAAGGGTCATGTCTTTACATAGCTGACTACATCTCTCACATTTCTCCTTATCCCTTTCCAAGCTGGTTAATGTTTGACAAGCATACAGAATGTGCTTGAACTTCTTCAATGAGACCGGTCATGTTTAGATGCTTTATGCTTCATATGCATGTACACATACACATTTATTTCAGGTGGTTATCTATTCACACCAAGTCTCACGATCAGCATAGTTGGCTTCTGTGGAGGTGTCTATTCAGTTTCTGAAAGACTGCTGGGTGCCCTCTTTGCAAGGAGGCGAATAACATAATTTGACATCTGCTAATTAGCCCTGAAGTCCTTAATAAAACTGCTAAACTATGTTTATGCACAAAGTTCTCCTAAACTATTGATCTTAAGACAGTTTTAAAGATTAAGCATGTCTCACTCATTTGTCTGAACCATGCATCTCCTGTCTAAAAGCTCAATCTGCAACAATAATAACAATATTTTCCAGAGTATTCTCTAATTTAGGCCCAGCACACACCACACATACCACATAATGTTTGGAAAATATCCCAAGAGAAAGCTATGTACATTTTCTCAGCAGGAAAATTTCCTTTCCAGGATCTGTACCCCTTGCATCCAGCAGTGTCCATAGCAGGGATGGCTTGTCAAAATTAGCAAAATGGCAGCATAGCACTGTAACACCTGCTCTATCCCTTTTCTGTGTTGATTGCTGTCACATGCATGTTCAAAAGGGGCAGGGCTTGTATCGGGCCAATCCATTTTGTCTCAAGTTTTTAACTTTCCCTCTGCCTAATAGATGCCACTGCTTGCAATCATTTGCATACTATACACCTGGATTGTATCTGAGACTCCTGAAATATCAGTCCTTTTCTCTGCAGTATGTTCAAGGTAGACAAAAATATTCAGGTTTAAAAATATGGAGTGGGGTTGGAGTGGGGCGAGCCAATTTTAAAAATTAATTCATTGCCAGATTGCAGTGTAGCAAAATGTGTGTTCATTGTACCAAACTGACATCCTTCTTATCAAGAAGAGTAGACTCAGAGTAGGTTACTGTGGCTTTTGCTCCTATGCACTATAGGACAACCTCCCTTGTACTGCTTCCCTTCAGTCAATATGATCCTCATGACACTTTCTTCATTAAATATTAGTATCTAACTTTCCATCTGTGGAAGCTTCAAAGCAATTGTCAAGCTTGGAGCTCACTTTCCTGGTGCAACAATTATTGCTTCTTAGCTTGCCAACAAACTTGAGGGGAGGATGGGGAAATGGAATGCAGGCTACAATGATAAAGAAGGCAGACTGTGAGAATCAAGGATGATTCACCAGGTGCCTGGCCCGACTCAGAGACATTTTCTCATAACAATATAATTGCATCTAATTGGGCAATGTGACCTATACATGGATGGGAGGGAAAATTCTATTCTTTTACTATAGGGCTTTGGGAGGGGGTTTGCTAGATCTGGTTTTGCTTTCATATGTGCTGAAATGATGTACTCAATAAAATTTTACATTAAGAGATCGGAATGTCTTGAAGGTGTTTGCTTGGTTGGGTTTGTCAGTCGAAACCTTGACAGCAATAAGCAATTGAATTAAAAGTGAAAAATATTAGAGAGAGTTATTGATAAATTTTCCAGGGACCTTGAATAAGGTATTGATTATAAATATGAACTTCACTACTGAAAACTTTAATGGATAAGATCTGGTTCATGTATTATATTATGCCATAGTTAGCTACAGTACATTAAATAAATAGAGCACGTGCTGGTTTATTCCTGTGAAGCTGAAAGCAAATAAGGCAGATTGGAATTAGCAGGATATAACAATCTGTCTTTGAATAAGACCCCTTAATATATATAAACATGAATGAATAATTTTGGTCCAGGATTATATAAATTACTAAATTGATCTGTTCTCATTGAAAATGAAGAGTGGAGAGATAATTCTACTGTATAGCCAAATATGTTGTTGCTTTTGAATTATAAGTTTCTCTGCTAGCCATGAGCTAAAATGCACAGTAAATGTTCCACTTATTTATGGATTTAAAAGTTATACAGCAGCTCTAATGGGTTTATAAACATTTATAAACAATAAAAATAAATCTATCCATTAAAATTATAAAGGCCAGCATAAAAAGTAAAAAGATTGATGCACAGTGAAAAGCCTATATTAAGCCTATATCAAATATTAAGCCTGTATCAAATAATCTTAATTTCCTGAAGCCTTAATTCAGGCCATGCCATCCATAACCCAGCTGAGGTGAAAACATGATAGAATTTTCCTAAACAATAAAACAACAACAAATAAAAATGATTTTCTTAAGAGGTGACTGTTGTTGCTATGAAAGATGACCAGGATAAATCTCTTTATAGCATTAAAAATGTAGATATTTCATAGTATATCTGAAGAAATATTTGATTTGTCAGTAGGTGGTATGTGTTATGTGGAATGGAATAATGTTTTAATTATATCCAACAACCATCTAGGGCAATGATCTTGTTTAGACAAATTAAAGGCTTCTCCCCATATTATAACTATAGAACTGGGATTTTTTTAAAAAGGCCTGTTTATTCTTGTTTGCAAACAAGTCACTTCATGGATTAAGATTATGATTTTCCACTACTGTTTTATTCCAGAAGTTTGAGGTATTGTGGATGTGTGTGCATGTGTGTGGTTTAACTTATGAGTTGAAATGACTGCACAATTTGCCCTGTAACTGATTTTTTATTTTTCGTCTGAGCTGATCAAAGACCACACAGTGAATGTGATGGTGCCAAACCACCAGATTTTGGTAGTGTGGTAATATCACATTGCTGGTTTTAAGCAGGATAGCCATTGGAACATAGCCAGAGGGCGATTCATATGTGAGTGTTAAATGTATTGACATAATTTTGAGTGTGGGTTGTACTGCATTTTTTTAAAAGACAAAACAAAACAGGATCAAAAGTCTTAGCTAGACCAACTTAAGTAGGTTGAAGGAGAAATAGCTAATCCCCAAACTTGTAAATTTGCATCAAAAAGCAATTAATTCTGATGGAAAAGAGAACCAGGAGTAGGCTACTGTTTTGCTTCTGACAGCCTAACTCTATTATTTTTTCTTCCCATTTCTTGGCTGTCAAAATATGATCATCTCTACTTTTATCCTTGACCTTTCTTTGGCCCACAACATAATGCTCAACTTTTTGCTACCTATACTCTCTTGTCTCAGCCAGACTACCATCTCCAAATGGATAGTCAGAAGGGAAGACAGCTGCCCCACATTTTACTAGTCTCCATCTTCTGTAACAGAGAACTCACTTCATTCTGTTCAGATCTATTTCTATTGTGTGCTAACTGGTGTACTGCAAATTGTATTCACTCTGCATTCACACTACTAGTTGAAATGGAAAGAAGAGGCAGATGTCAGGACAACAGAAAAACAGTGTTGGAAGTCTTCTAGTCCAATCAACCATGTCAAGGCAGGCATTGTTAATTAGTCAGCACCTTTGGCCTACTTTGACTTGAAATTAATTCAGAAATTTGGAAGCATAGTAATTGGGCCACAAGCCATATGAGAGTCCATTAAACACTTGAGGTTTTTGTTCAACTCTTTGAATTAGATTCCACAGCAGACATAATTTTTTTTATTTTATTTGAAGTTATTGTGAAACAGTGAATCAACAGAGAGGAAGCAAATCAGTTCATTCACACAAAAAACAGAAACTTAGAATTCATTTTCTAATTCAGCCCTAAAGCCAAACAGCAATACATAATAAAAATATAAATAAACAATTTGACAGTCCCTCAGGCAACATCAAGTTCCAACTACTCATACTTTATTAAAGCCTGTTGCCCTAAGGAGGCTTAAATGGCAACAGGTAATTATAAAGATGGAAGCTGCAGTTGCTTTTAGAAAGTACAGAACAGTTTGCTTATAATCCCTTTGTGGCGGTCATCACAAAAGACATTAATTCATGGGCAACTGAATCATGGTTGACAGAATTAGCCCAATTGCCTGAGTATGCCCAACAGACTGAATCATAAACCAAATAAACCACTGGTTGGGTTTGCTGAACAAATCAACCCACAATTTAAGCAATAACATTTTAATGCAATCTGTTTGAACACAGTCTAAATGCTATATGTAGGAAAGTGAAATAAAATTACACTGTGAGTAGATTACCTTGAAAGATAGTGATTTGCTAGAGGTCTTCCAAGGCAGAGCAGGAATATGAAGCTGGATCTACCAGTTTTTGTATACCACTCTAACATCTTAGTTGTAGATTAGCAAACAGCGCATGTCTATAGGCTTGAGAGCCTGTGGATCATAGGTATTACCAATAAATAACAGGCAGTATTAAGATGCAGATCTTCTGAATCATGACAGAAAAATGAAAAATCCATGGGTCATCTTCACCAAAGTCAGTCCTCTCATAAAGTAAATAAATACAATAAAAAACAAACTATAACAGGTCTCTTCCCTATTTTTCAGCATTGTTCTTTCAAATTTACTTTTCATATTATTTTCACAATATATTCCTTCCAAATTGCAAAGATAATTTGAACTGAGCCCTCCGATGTTAGTCTTCTTTGTCGCAAACATAGTTAAGGAGTGCTTTTATTGACTCTTTTTTTTAAAAAAAACGACCACTTTTTAGCAAGGTTTCATCTTGCCTTGCTGGTTTTTTTTTCTTAGTGTTTTCACAGTACAGCTGAACCTTGATTTCTCAGAGGATTTTATTTTTTCCCAGAGAAAATTTAATTTTTTTTCCTCATCTCACTAGAAAATGAATAACAAAATGTAGTATTTTTTCCATATAGCGCTCTCTCTCTCTCTCTCTCTCTCTCTCTCTCTCTCTCTCTCTCTCTCTCTCTCTCTCTCTCTCTCTTTCAGTAGTCACATTTTGTCTCACCAGTTCTGCCCTGCCAATAATCTGCAGCAGCACTTGCTCTAGGCCAGGGGTAGGCAACCTCGGCTCTTTTATGACTCATGGACTTCAACTCCCAGAATTCCTGAGCCAGCCAAGCTAGCTCAGGAATTCTGGGAATTGAAGTCCATGAGTCATAAAAGAGCCGAGGTTGCCTACCCCTGCTCTAGGCCATTTGTATGAAAGCTGGAAGATTTTAATCAACACATAAACACTTTTATCACTGTTGCCATATTAAGCAGCAGAACAAGATCTTTAGGATCCTTTTTTCTTCCACTCCCTTCCCCGCCCAAAAAAGTGGTGCTGTCACTACTAGTAATAAATAGTGAGTCTCTCTTCCATGGAGCAGTACAAAAATGTGTCTTCTGCTGAAATAAATGCTATGAACTTCAGGATAAATTTCAAGATGCTCTGTATGCACATCTTTAATTTGGACAGAGAGATGAGTTAACATTTTGCAATTTAAAGCAAGCTGATGATTTGGCAGACAACTTGGTGTCTGAATAACAATTTGAATGGTAATAGCTTCTTTTTGCATTTTAAGAAAGGAAGGTTGAGAGACCTGGCCAGTAGTTTTACTCATACTTTGAATAAATAAAATTACGCCATCTACTGGAGATGAATTCTAAACAGATTAGAAATTGGACTTCAGCATTGAATTTAAAAGCTTTTGCCTTTTAACAATCTATTAATTTGGATAACCTTGTTGAACAATATTGATATAAAAACAAACAATACACTGAGTGTGTGCTACCGGTAGTTCACATCACCACTGAGTTGGTGGGATAGAGTCACTAGGCTATAATTCTGTAAGGCAGTCTCTAGATTATCAATTGTATGAAATTGGGCATTGAGCATGCTTGGAGCAAAAAATGGACTTTGGCTGCAATACTGGCATACTAGCTAAACTTGTTCAAATATGCAGGTATTCTTTTTAGCAGTAGCAGAGAATGCTGCACATGTTACAGTGTTATTAAAGATGGTTACCTGGTCTATATCTTCCCTATCTTACTAAAAGAATTATGTGGAAGCTTTGATTTGCCAAAGCCAAGTGATACATTTAATATCCATAGGCCAATCTGATGATGACAATGGTATGTGTATAGCTGTCATTTGGAATATAAGAACAGTAAATAAATTAAGTGTGAAATAATGAAAGAAATCAGAAACGTGCTGTGATTGAGACATCAAGAGAAAGGGAAAGAAGATATTAGATCTAAATGACAATGATCTGATCTTGTGGAGGTGAGTTGCTATACATGTGCAGAGAAGTGAATGTGTAGATTTAAGTATGAATGCAAAGGCTAAAATGTATGCCATATAACGGTAGTATGAAATGGTATTATATAGGTTGTTATAGGTTCACGTGGAAGTAGGAATCCATTGACTGGTGACAATTGCAAGTTGTATGATAATGGAAGAACCAGCAATAAAGTTTGGGAAAACCATGCAACTTTCTAAATGAACATGATCCAAGATACAGGACTATAAGGCTGGGTGTCTGCCTGAGAACATGAAATGTTAGATGGATTGTATGGTTGCCTGATTCTATGATCTGAAAATTAATTAAACCACAGGTTTAATGGAGTGAATTGTTGTAGGTTATATAAAAAGGTGAAAAACAAGAGCAAACTGATGATTTTCTAGAAAGTTTACCAAAGATAAGGAAATGGACGAAGAAATTCTATGGACATTTCGATAGTAGATATGTGGTAGGGGGAAAGCAATTATCTTTTGTCAAAAGAAGTAAAAACAGCTACAGATAAGAACATGCTTCTGTCTACTAATAAGTGTTGAATAAATGTAAATAGAATAAAATGTGACTGACTAATATAAAAATAATTTGAGTTGATTTGGTTTTATAAAGAGAATGATGGAAATCAAATTGAAAAAAAAAACATGAAAGAACAAGAATGGAGTGAGAGAAAGGAGGAAACATGAAAGAAAGTCATGGCTGGATGGAATTGATGAGATCTTGAAAATTAAGTGAAAAGTATACGAAGTGAAAGCACAAATGGTTTGCAAAGATAAAAAGATATAGAGAAAGGTAGTGAAGAGTTTGTGTAAATAGCATTTAGTTATACTTTATTTCTCAGTTGACCATTTGCAGATGCATAAAGCTTTATCACTTTGCTGCCACCATGTGGTTCTCTGGAATATGCCATCCAGATATGGTAGCCCCAAGCAGGACAAAGCAACAGTATAATGTCACCATAATTCTAAAAAAAAAAAGCAAAAGAGCAAATCACAAGTTTAAAAATTAACCATTGCTGATAACTTGTCCCCTTGTGGGTTTTCTGCCCCATTCTTAATAGCCCTTCAAATAGACTGGAAAAAGCTATGTCAGTAATTAAGTAGAGAACTCTTGATATGGTTGAACAGAATGAAAAATCTTAAAACCCCATCTTATGTGGCCAAGGATCTCTTCCATAGTTCTCTCACTTACACCAGTTACCACAATAAAATTATTGCCACATGTACTGTAGAAGAGCAGTCACATTATCAAGGTTCAGTGCCTTACTGTTAGTCCTTTGGGGTAATTCAGACAAGAAGTATAACTATGAGTACTAACTCTATCATGATTTTAATGTTACATTAACAGAATCTTGCAAGACTGAAAGTATTCTTTCCCTTCTCTCCATTTAGTCTCTGGAAAACTATGGAGAGTCCCTTCTGAACCACTCCCCATGCCTCCCACTTCCCTCTGTGGAGTGAGATATCCAGTGGTGGGATTTAGCCAGTTTGCACCACTTCAGCAGAACCAGTAGCTAATTTTTTTGTTGCCCAGGCCCAGAATGGACTTCCAGAAGTGGCATCCACACAGAGAACCGGTTGTTCACATATTTGAATCCCACCACTGGAGTCATCTCTTCCTTCTGTCCCACAAGGTCATTCCCACAGGCCATTATACTTATTCTCAATGCTGATGGACAGAAAGGTACCACCTCTTATGCAGAAGGTCTGACTCTGCATTTTGTTCCACTTCACTGCCCTCACTGTGCTCAGAGTACAGAACTCATAAGCCAGCTGCTTACTTACTGTGGGTGACCATTCTGCAATTAAAGTTTTTGACTTTTTAACTTGCTGAGTTCTCCATTCCATGTCTATACATACATTCATTCATTCTACTACCTGTTGTAGAGACCTCTAGAGTACTGTCAATAATTTCTTCCTCTTACCTACTTGTTGTTATGTTTTTGTGGTTTGAGGTTGTTCTCTCTCTCTCCTCTCTCTCTCTCTCCCTCCCTCCCACTCCCTCTCCCTCCCACATCCCCTCTCCCTCTTCCTCTTCCTCTCCCTCTCCCTCTCCCTCCCCCCTGTCCCTCTCCCTTCCCCTTCCCCCTGTGTGTGTTTTGGCCTCTGATTGTAAATTAATAAGGTAAATGACAAGTTTCCAATGGATTAGTTCTTCAAAGGACTCTGAGGCATTGTTTACCTTAAAAGTCTTTTTTTAGAGCCCTATAACATTGGCAATGCTTGCTAGGGAAGCTGGAATCTGAATTCCCCTCCCCTTAGCACAATAATATTAAGTACAATTCTCCTCCTTTCATTGCTGTCATTAATCACATTCTCCAATTAGTTTGAAGGGTCAGTTTTCCCTTCTGTTAGACAACCCGCCAAATTCTTCTTTTCTCTTATTTCAAAACAGCCTTGAGAGACATTCTTCCTCCTTCCCCCAGCACCAACTGATTCTAGCTCTAAAAGTAACAGACAAGTTTTAAATATGAAATAGCTGCGTCTTCATCTTTTGTCAAAGCAAGAACTTCTGATGTTAGCAGCATTGACAGTAAGTAAGTAAATCAGCATGAGGCTAGAGGTTAAAAAAAGCATATAAATATATCCCACAAAGTTAGACAATACCTTATAACCTAGATAGTCCCTTTTTTTGAACTTCACTCCGGGGTTCTAGATAGGTTGTTTTATAGATATATTTTAATTTTCTCTTCAATTTTATTTATTACCTATTAAGATATTTTATTTATTTATTTGGAAAATTTATATTGCCGCCTACTCACTCACGGTGACTCAAGGTGGCCTACAGGAAATAAAAACACAATATAAAAGAAATAACAATAATAAAAAGTAAAAATAATAAAAAATTACCCCCCACCCCATACATTATAATTTATAAGTATATACAGAGCATTCATGGACACATTGCTTATATTAGTCTAAGACTGTAATAAATTGTTCAACTATCCGACAATTAAACTGAAAATTTACTTAGTAGATTGAAACAAATGCTGGAAATTTCAGTGATATCCTCTTTAGCCATTTACAGTATAGTATTTTCAAAGATCACCAAACCATCATGGAAGAGATATAAAATCTGGCCTCTACTATTATATTGACACAATACTGACCCCATGATTCCAAAATATTCTTCAATGTTAATAATATTTAAGTGATTTAAGTTAATAATATTTAAGTGATTAGCAGGGAAATGTCTGTAATTCTTTTACTTCTACAATCTTAGAACAATAACTTTTAGCAATAATCTCTGACAATCAGCAGTTAAATGTTGGAGAAAGTAAAATATTTCCAAAAATTAAGATATTGGTGCTATGTATTGCTATTAATTAGCACCTGTTTCAGTTCTTCTCAAATTTATACAGCAGCACATTTTTTAAAAAAAACAAAAACAAAAGCACTGCAAGTGTTTCAAGAATTCATCGGGCAAAACTGTTAGGTAAACAAAGGAGAGAAAAAGTGTGACTGACTTGGAACAATTGTCTGCTGTAATTTATGTTATGTGATGGAATAAGGGAGTGCTTTCAAATAAGATCTTACCAAGTACCAAATTATGTTAGTTTATGATAAGGCTGTCAAGGGACGCGATGGCTCAGTGGGTTAGGGTGCTGAGCTTGTCGATCAGAAGGTCGGCAGTTTGGCAGGTCGAATCCCGAGTGTCGTGTAGCAGAGTGAGCGCCTGTTACTCGTCTCAGCTTCTGCCAACCTAGCAGTTCGAAAGCACGTAAAAATGCAAGTAGAAAAATAGGGACCACTCCGGTGGGAAGGTAACAGCGTTCTGTGCGCCTTTGGCGTCTAGTCATGCCGGCCACATGACCACGGAGACGTCCTCGGACAAGCGCTGGCTCTTCGGCTTTGAAACGGAGATGAGCACCAGCCCCTAGAGTCGGAAACGACTAGCACGCATGTGCGGGGGAACCTTTACCTTTACCATGGCGACCACATGACCACAGAGACATCCTCGGAAAAGTGCTGGCTCTTCAGCTTTGAAACGGAGATGAGCACCGGCCCCTAGAGTTGGAAATGACTAGCACACATGTGTGGGGGAAACTTTATCTTATGATAAGGCTCTCTCAAAAAGATGGAAAGCCAGCAATTCTTTCTAAATTCTTCATTTTGGGATCAGCATAACAATTTGTTTGTTTTTTGTTTTACAGGCAACAGGGCTACTACTACTTTTTATGAAATTTTTCTAAAGAAAACCTTGGAGCATTTGATATATTCAAATATGCTCTATATCAGGACTCTGTAACCTTTATGGAATTTTTAAAAAGGCTTTAAAGAAGCAGGATAGAAAGAGTTTTAATGTTTTTGAACATTGGTGCTGGAGAATATTCCCAAGAATACCATGGATAGCAAAACAAACAAACAAATGCATCATAAAATAAGTCAATCCAGGTTGCTCATTCAGAGAAAAAAAACACAGTTCAATGTTTCATATTTTGGACACATTATATGTTCCCTTGAAAAATCTATAATGCTGGAAAAGGTGGGAGGTAAAGAAAAAGAAGATAATCAGCAGCTAGGTGAGTGGACTCCATTACAGTGACAATGAGTGCAGCATTAGAGTCAGTCTGTTTTAGTGGTTAAGGCAGGGGTGTCAAACTCACAATGTCATGTCACGTGCCACGACGTATCATGACTTCTTTGCCATTGACAGCAATGGGGTGGGTGCGGTTTCGATATGATGCATCCAGCCCACAGGCCAGCAGTTTGACACCCCTGGGTTAAAGCAACAGCCTGGAAAACAGGAAACCTTAAGTTCTAGTCTCACCTTAACCATAAAAGCCAACAGAATGACCTTGAGCCAGTTTACTCTCTCTTGGCTCAACTCACCACAGAGTTGTTGTGGGGAAAATAGGACGAGGAAGGTGTGTTGGATATGTTTCCTGCCTTGAGTTATTTGTAAAAATAATAAAAGTGGCAAATAAATAAAGTTAGATGATCTGAAGGACTAGGTTGGAGACAGGTCATGCTGCAGAAAATCTATCTGTGTGATTACTAAGGGTAGACACAAACTTGATGGCACAGTATCGTCATCAATCATTAGGATGTCATGCTTGACGGGCAGAGGGCATCTCTTCAGTCAAAAGACTGCAGCAGCAACATCTTAAACCAAGCATAAGCAATTCTTGCACAGTTTTGGCTTGGTTTCATTTCCAGCATGTGGTCTTGAGGAAGTATGGTTTGAAACAGAGGTAGAAAGGTAAAACAGTTATTTCGCCACTCCATTATAGGGACACTGGAAAAAGGGATGAGAATTGTGGAAGATATTTCAGTTACATCACTGCCAGGCAGAGTTAGCAACAGAAATATACCTCTTTGGAGGAAAGGAGAAAAGTGTGATAATTACATGGTGAAATTGTTGTGGAAAAATGGTGTTGTCAACTCAGGATAAAGTGAGGTTTTTTAGAAGAGGCAAGTCTTTTTATGTTTTAGACGGTTTCCACTCAGTTGTATCTAAAAATACCTCAGACCTTCAGGCAGTCAAGTAATTTGGAGAAGGGGAAAATTCAATTTGCATTTAGCTGCCTGGAGAATTCATTAATCTTCAGAAAATAAGATTAACTAAGATTTGGATTTGAGAGAAGTTGTGTTACATTTGCTTGTTGAATAAGTACTATCTTTCAGATAATTAATGCCTTACCTGAAATCCTTGGTGCCCTGAGACAATGGCTATAGGACTTGGCCCTTGTGATCAGAATGATTTAAAATGAGCTGTTTATTTTTAAACCCCAAAACCCAGGACTATTTTTCTTTTTCACCCTTTTCTTGAACTTAGAAGTTCATCATTATTCTATCCTTTTTACCCTTGGATGAGCTGCCTCCTCTCTGCCTTTGAATCAGGAAGGTAGGGTTAATAGTCCATCTTCTTGTTAACTAAAGGTTGTGGTAAAGAATGCCACATATTGAAGCCACATTCTAAATTAGAATTAAAGGCTCTTTATAATTAAGAGGAAGTTGTAAATCAAATCAACCAAGAGGTAGCTGAATATTTTAATTATGCACAAATATTGCATGGAGGCTTGCCTTTCAGTTATTTATTACTCTAGCCTGCTGGACTGTTGTCAATTTATTTTTTTAATAAATTGTGTCTTAGACGTCCTATAATTTTTTATCAGTGCAATGGAGGACTGCTTCTAAATTGATGCCACGATCTCTTCTTTGTCCATGGAACTGAATGTTTCATCTATATTTATAGCTCTTCCTTACCACCCTGCTTTCAGCCATGGGCAAATTTTTCTCATAGCTATTTCCATTAGTTATATATAATTCTCCCTCCAATTCATGGACATATTAACACATGCACACAGCACACATACAGATACTCACAGATTCCTAATGGAGGCTTCACATTGCTCTCAGGCAATAAAACAAATTTATTAGCTTTTATGAAGAAAGTACTATTGGCTACTTTATGATCCAGTTTCGTAATAGTCTTCTTACGTAACTCTATACTCTAGGGTCCTAGCTGCAGGTGCTCTTCACACAAGAATGAGAAGTCCTTAATATCAATGAAGGACAAGAATGAAAAACATAACTTTTTCTTGCATAGTCTTTCTTCTTCATCTTCTTGCTTTCATGCCATATTTAAAAGAAAAAAAATTCCCTGACAGTGTAGAAATCTTGACTGTTCAGTTTTGAGGAACAACACATAAGGGTGTTTCTTTCATCATCTTTTGGACTATGTACGTAGGTACTGTCTATTTTTATCTCAGTAACTTTCAATGAGATGAAAACAGAAGACCAAAGAGGTCACTCAAGATATTTAGGTACATGATTGATTGGACTCACACATTGCATTAAGAAATAATCAGGTTTATTAGGGTTAGCATGACATGTTAAGGGGGGAGAGAAGAAAATCTTGGTTGTTTTAGGGCATTAAGCCAGTTTGATAGCATTGTTTGCTTATGCTGTAGTTTAGTATGATGAATAAATGAGGATGTATTGTTTCTGTGTTGTTTTGGAATGTATTTTTGGATGGCTTTTGTGCTGCATCTAAACCTCCCACCAGTTCTAGAGTTTCAAAGGAAGTATCCCCACAAAAGCAGGAAGAATAAACTAGGAATAGGCTAAAACAGGGGTCCTCAACCTTGGCAACTTTAAGGCTTGTGGACTTCATTTCCCAGAATTCCTCAGCCAGCTTTGCTGGCTGAGGAATTCTGGGAATTGAAGTCCACATGTCTTAAAGTTGCCAAGGTTGAGGACCCCTGGGCTAAAAAACATACTTCCTTTGCTCATAAACAGTACAAGATAAATTCTAGTTGGTTTTTGCCTTGTTCCCTGCAATCTTGTAAGAAAAAAATATGGTTTAAACTAATGCCTGAGCAGAACTGATCACTATTGTCATCAATTTAATTTGCCATTTAAGCAAAATATTGAGTGTGACAACCTCCAATTCCTACTTGCATTACTCATCAGAATTAGGAAATGCACCACAGGCTTCTGTTTGATGGCCTTTGTATTTTTTTTCCTTCAAAATATCTACTGTTTTGCTTCATGATATTTGGGACTTTTGCATTACTTTGGCTTCTTTTAATGAAAGGCCCAATGCGAAAACTTCAAAGGAAAACCTTTAGCAAAATCTTTGCAAGGAATTAGAAGGCCTGTTAATGAAGAGCTGCAGATGGAGGTGCTCTTCTCCTATATGATAGAATAATCGTGGAATGTGACAAGTATGATCTCCTAGACTTTGTGCTTTGCACTCTAGATTAACTGTTTGGTTGTTTTTTTTATCATGGCAACCTTTCCTGTTCTGAATAGCAATACAGTAAGAGATTCACAGCAGATTATCTTTGATTAATAACAGATTAATTTAAGGAAATTGTCTAAATTACTTCAATCCACACTGGCCTACTTGTCTTCTGTTCTGATGCCTGATTGGTTGCAAATACTTTCCATCCCCTCTTTCCTCTTTGCTTTTAAATTTTCACTAAGAATTCAGAGAAACTCTTCTGGAGAAGAATGGTATAAGAGTGGATTCCTGCACTGGAAAAAAAGTTGGATTAGATGATGCCCAAAGTCTCTTCTACTCCTTTCATTCTACAATTGTATTTAAAACAAATAACGAAAGCAAATAGAAATAGGAATAATAGAAATGGAAACAGAATAGAATAGAATAGAATAGAATAGAATAGAATAGAATAGAATAGAATAGAATAGAATAGAATAGAATAGAATAGAATAGAATAGAATAGAATAGAATAGAATAGGAAGGGACCTTGGATGTCTTCTTGTCCAACCTCTGCTAATCAGGAAACCCTATACCATTTCAGACAAATAGTTGTCTAGTCTCTTCTTAAAAACATCCAGTGTGGAAGGATTCACAACTTCTGGAGGCAAGTTGTTACACTGATTAATTGTTCTCACTGTCAGGAAATTTCTCCTTAGTTCTAGGTTGCTTCTCTCCTTGATTAGTTTTCATACATTGTTTCTTGTCCTGCCCTCAGGTGCTTTGGAGAATAGCTTGACTCCCTCTTCATTGTTGCAGCTCCTGAGATATTGGAACAGTGCTATCATGTTCACCCCTAGTCCTTCTTTTCATTAAACTAGACATACCAAATTCCAGCAACTGTTCTTTATATGTTTTGGCCTCCAGTCCCTTAATCATCTTTGTTGCTCTTCTCTGTACTCTTTCCAGAGTCTCAGCATCTTTTTTACATCATGGTGACCAAAACTGGATGCAGTATTGCAAGTGTGGCCTTACCACGGCATTGTAAAGTGGTATTAATACTTCACGTGATCTTGATTCTATCCCTCTGTTAATGCAACCTAGCACTGTGTTGGCTTTTTTGGCAGCTGCAGCACACTGCTGGCTCATATTGAAGTGCTTGTCTACTAGGACTCCAGATCCCTCTCACAGTTACTACTATTGAGTGAGATACCACCTATTCTGTACCTGTGCATTTGTTTGTTCTTGCCTAAATGTAGAACCTTACTTTTTTCACCATTGAATTTCATTTTGTTAGATACGCCCAATGTTCAAGTCTGTCAAGATCCTTCTGTATCTTAAGCCTATCTTCTGCAGTGTTGGCTATTCTTGCCAGCTTGGTATCATCTGCAAATTTGAGGAGTTCTCCATGTATCCTCTCATCCAAATCATTGATGATCATGTTGAAGAGTACTGGGCCTAAAACTGAGCCTTGGGCTATCCCACTGTATACCTCCCTCCATATAGATGCAGTTCCATTGAGGAGTACACATTGAGTGGGGTTGGTTCCACCAGAATCCATCTGGTGGTGATGCTAACCCACATTTTTCTATCAAGTAGTAGGTTGTGGTCTACTTTATCAAATGCCTTACTGAAAGTCCAAGTAAATTATATCCACAGCATTCCTCTGGTCCACTGATTTTATCACCTGGTCAAAGAATGCAATAAGATTTGTCTGGCATGATCTGTTTTTGACAAATCCATGTTGGCTTTTGGTTATGACTTTGTTTGCCTCTAGGTGTTCACTGATTCATCGCTTGATTATCTTATCCCAGGTATTGAGGTCAGGATGATAGTTCTGTAGTTTCCTGGATTCAATTTTTTCCCTTTTTTGAAGATGAGAAATACATCAGCTCTTTTCTAGTCCTCTGGTAGTTTCCCAGTGCTCCAGGATCTTTGAAAGATATACTTCAGTGATTCTGAGATCACATCTGCCAGTTCCTTCAGAACCTTGGGGTGTAGTCCATCTGGTCCTGGTGATTTGAACTGATCTAGGGTGGACAAGTGCTCACTTACCAGTTTCTTGCCTATCTTAACTTGTGTTTCTAATCTGTTTTTTACTGTACTGTTTTTGATAGGTTGGACTGTTTTTTTCCCTTTGTGTAAAGGTGGATGCAAAAAAATGAGTTAAGCAGTTCTGCTTTCTCCCTGTTGCTTGCCGCCTTCTTGCCACTTTCTCCCACTAAAATGACTAATTGTTTTCTTGACTATTTTCTTGTTTTTTACATGTTGAAAGAAGCTTTTTAAAATTATTTTTGACTTTTGTTGTAAGCCTTAGTTCACTTTAAGCCTTAGCTTTCCTCACTTCATCTTTGTAGGCTTGGGCTATTTGCTGATATTTTGCCTTAGTTATGTGACCCTCTTTTTTATATTTTTTTGTCTTTCAATTTGTCAGAGTTCTTTATGATACTTCATAAAGTGATATAAAATATTTTACAGTCTTTCCCCCTCAAATACTTCTGTTTAGCTTCAATTAAATATAAAGAATGGTAAGAAATTTGCAGAATGACAGCTGATATTAGCAGATGAATGCAGTGCACCTATTTATATGCATACAATTGGATTTTCGCATAAGGGGAAGAAGAATTGCCTTAGGTTTTCAGCTCTAATGTACCGTAATCTGTTGCTGAACAGATTTCAGGATGCATAGAGCAACATTCTCCTTCCTTGGTCCTTTCTATAGATGATCTTGGATTCTCAGAACTTTCAGAAAAGGCCATTTATAAAATTTGACATTTTAGTGCCTTGAGGCAACCTTGATTGGGGAAGCTGAGGTACTTCTTAGCAATCAGATTCAGTTGAGTTGCTGGGAAAAGGCCAAGGAGCCACATTTAATTATGGCAGAATCAACGGCACCTCTCTGAAAGATGGATACACGAGTCATTGTCTCTGTCATCAAAACTAATGTATTTTGATATTTTGAGGCATCTCATCTAAAGCAGATACTTTGCCCTTCAACAGTAGAAGGTGACCCAATGGAATAGAAGCCACAAAAATATTAATAGACTGAATTCAACCTCTTCACAGCAAGAAGCAATATCAATTTATAGAGTTTTTGTCCTTGTTGTACAATTCTGATTTTTATTCATCTGTGCTGAGATTAAATGTAATTTGTTTGCTTTTTGGTTTTCTTAGAGTTACATCTGAATCCAGCCACTGTGGTTTATTCAACAAACTATGGTTAATCTAGGGCTTAGAGTGATGATGAAACCAGCCAATGTCTGCTGCTATGGTTTGTGCCTCAGGATATTGAGTAAACCCAGTCACTTGTGATTTATTCAATAAATCTTAGCAAAGTATACACAGTGTCTTATCACAATGCATGAACCCAGTTTGTTTGAATCCAGCTTTCACTCACAACTGTGCATAATTTATTTATTTATTTATTTAATACTATTTCTATACCGCCCTTCTCCCGAAGGACTCAGGGCGGTGAACAGGGCAAGAATAAAAATACAGATTACAAAAGTTAAAACAAGATTAAATAAATGCCCACATACTAAAATACATCTTTAAAACCTAATAAAATAACAATAGCAACCCCCCCCATCCCCTCATCAGGCCAGGCCAGCTTGTTCAAAAAAGTATGTTTTTAGCTCGCGGCGAAAGGAGCGAAGGTCGGGCGCCGTCCGGAGCTCAACCGGTAGCTGATTCCATAGCTCCGGGGCGCCCACAGAGAATGATCTCCCCCTGGGGGCCACCAGTCGACATTCTCTGACCGGTGGCACCCTGAGGAGGCCCCCTCTGTGGGAATGCACAGGGCAGAGGGAAGTCGATGCCGGCAGCAGGTGTTCCCTCAGGTACTCCGGACCCCTGCTATGTAGGGCTTTGAATAGCATTACTAGTACCTTGAATCTCACCCGGAAGGCAACTGGTAACCAATGCAGCTCACGGAGCAGAGGTGTAACATGGGAGTATCGGGAGACTCCCAACACAACTCTCGCGGCTGCATTCTGTACCAGTTGGAGCTTCCGGGTGGTCCTCAAGGGCAGCCCCATGTAGAGAGCGTTGCAGTAGTCTAGTCGAGAGGTCACGAGCGCATGAGTGACCGTGCATAGATCATCCCGGCTTAGATAGGGCCGCAACTGGCGCACCAGGCGAACGTGGGCGAAAGCCCCCCTAGTCACAGCTCCTATGTGGTCTTCCAGGGTGAGCCGTGAATCTAGGAGGACTCCCAAGTTGCGAGCCCTATCTACGGGGGATAATAGTTCACCCCCCATAGCGAGAGGTGGAATGTCCGAATAAACCCGGGATGAAGGTATGCAAAGCCACTCGGTCTTGTCGGGGTTGAGTTGAAGTCTGTTCCTCCCCATCCAGACCTGAACCGCCTCCAGGCAACGGGACATCACGTTGAGGGCATCACTGGGGTGGTTTGGGGTCGAAAGGAAAAGCTGGGTATCATCAGCATACTGATGATACCCAACTCCAAAACCACGAATGATCTCACCCAGCGGTTTCATATAGATGTTGAACAGGAGAGGCGAGAGGACCGACCCCTGAGGAACTCCACAAATGAGAGACCTCGCGGTCGACCTCTGCCCTCCTGCCAACACCGACTGCGAACGTCCCTGGAGATAGGAGGAGAACCACTGTAAAACCGTGCCTCCCACTCCCAATCCCCTGAGACGCCGCAGCAAGATACCATGGTCGATGGTATCGAAAGCCGCTGAGAGGTCTAATAGGACCAGAACAGAGGAATGCCCCCTGTCCCGAGCCCTCCAGAGATCATTCACCAGCGCGACCAATGCCGTCTCCGTGCTGTACCCGGGCCTGAAACCCGATTGGTACGGGTCTAGATAATCCGCTTCATCCAGGACCAGAGGGAGCTGATGTGCCACCACACTCTCAACAACCTTCGCAAGAAAGCGAAGGTTGGAGACAGGAGGAAAGTTGTTCAATACAGCTGGGTCCAAGGCAGGCTTCTTGAGGAGAGGCCTCACCACCGCCTCTTTCAAGACGGCGGGGAAGCTACCCTCGCTCAGAGAAGCCGATATAACTGCCTGGAACCAGCTGCGTGTCCTCTCCCGGGCTGCATAGACCAGCCAGGAAGGGCACGGGTCCAATAAACATGTGGTGGTGCTCAGCCTCCCCATGATCCTGTCCACTTCCTCCAGAGTCACAGAATCAAACTCCTCCCAGGTGATATCGACAAGACCGCCCGCGTCCTGCTCGACAGACTGCCCAGTCGGAGTCCAGACCGGTCCGAATCCGAGCGATTTTGTCCAACAGATGCTGGTTAAACTCCTCGGCACGACCCTGCAAGGGTTCCTCCCTCACCTCCTGGTTCAGGAGGGAGCGAATCACCCTAAACAGGGCGGCCAGGCGATTATCTGCGGACGCGATAAGGGTGGCGAAGTGGTTAGACCTCGCCTCCCTTATCGCAGCAAGATAAGACCTAGTATAGGTTCTTAGTTGCAATCGGTCGGATTCGGATCGGCTGGATCTCCAACCGCTCTCTAGGCCCCGTCTCCGACGCTTCATCTCCCGGAGCTCCGCGGAGAACCATGGAGCTCGACGGGATCTGCACCGGGTCAGGGGCCGCAGGGGTACAACTCGGTCAAGAGCCTCAGTGGCTGCCCTTTCCCAGGCTTCCACTAAGGCGTCTGCCGAGCTGGGAGCAAGGGCGGCAGGTGGGGACCCCAGCGCCGCCTGGAACCTCTGGGGATACATTAAGCATCTGGGGCGGTACCATTTAATTGGTTCCACACACCCACGGCGGGGGGTGGCAAAATGGAAGACCAGCCGCAGGAGATGATGATCGGTCCATGACAGGGGCATAACAATTGGGGAGCCCCCACCAAGATCATCTAACCACCGTCCAGATAAGAAAACTAAGTCAAGAGTGTGGCCTCCCTCATGAGTCGGTCCCGAAATTACTTGCGTCAGCTCCATGGCCGTCATGGAAGCCATGAACTCCCGAGCCAACTCAGATGATCCTCCCAGCGATGGTAGATTGAAGTCCCCCAAAACTATAAGTTTCGGGAACTCAATCACCAACCCAGAGAGGACATCGAGAAGCTCAGGCAGGGCTGCTGCTATGTGACTAGGCGAAAGGTACACCAGCAGCAAGCCCAACTGCGCACCAGGGCCGCATCTCAAAAAGAGAGACTCATACCCGACTATCTGGGGAACGGTGGCCTCCCGCGGACACAAGGTCTCCCTCATGACAACAGCTACACCCCCACCCCTACCCTGAGCCCGAGGCCGGTGTAGCACCCGGAAACCTGGTGGGCAAAGGTCAACCAGAGGAATCCCTCCCTCTGGGCCCAACCAAGTCTCTGTGATGCAAGCCAGGTCCACCTGCTCACCCTCGACCAAGTCACGGATGAGAGGAGCTTTATTAGTGACAGACCTGGCATTCAAGTACACCAGCCGGAGCTCAGGAGGCTGCACATCCTCACTCCCAGAGCCCCGGGGCGGAGCCAGAGGGTCGGAGTGCCCCACCGCTTTTAAGCAGCGGAGAGGCCTTCCCTGAGGACGATACGGCCCTCTGCTCCTGCACCTGCTGCCATTCCCTAACGTCGTGGGAATAGGTATTCCCACGACCAGCCCTGGAGCCCCGGAGGCAACCGGCCCCCGCTCCTCCCCCCCGCGAACTACCTTGGCACTGGCCTGAACAAAGGTTGTTGGACTGCCCCCCTTGTCCAAACAACCAAAAAGAGTACCCTCCCCCCTCCCTAGCCCCCTAAAAAATTTAGAAAGAAAACTAATCAGGGGCCTCCTATTGGGTTTCCGTCGAAGGCCCCTACCCGTGCCCAGCCATCTCTCGGGGTCCCAATAAATGGGCCCTTCCTCGAGATCGTAAGCGGCTAGAAAGGCGGGTCGCACCCAGGAAGGGGGAGCACCCCTGAGGGCGAGCAAGTCCGTGCAAGAATATTTAAGGAAAGGCATAAGGAGTAGTCCAAGTAGAAGGCAGTCCATAATTGATGATCAATTAGTAAGGAGGATCTAACAGAGGGTAAATAGGTGTCCCAGACCTCCGCCCAGCTGCTGCCACTCAGCTGGGTAAACCCCCCGAGCAGGCCGACCACCGTCCTCTCATGACTGCTGCCAAGCCAATTCCCGGGGGGGAGGTGGTGGTCTGAAACAACCACTCCGGATATGGCATGCCACCTAGAGCTCTCACCTCTAGGGGCAGCAGATGTAAATTCAAGCCACCCTCTCACGGTGGCTAATATCCAGGATCCTCCGAGTCCTTTGGGGATGATGTGTAAAAGGCAAGCCATCATAGTTATCATAGTCTGGTCAGCTAACGGCGAGGTCCCCCGCTGCTCCGCCATTCCAGAAGGATGTACCTGACCACAACTCCATGGGCCCTCAGTTCTATAATCATTGGGGCCTTCCAGAGTGTGATCAATAGGGTCTGATTCCCCCACGTCTACTGATTTCCCCGGAGCCCCCTCAAAATCCAGCAGCACCAACCAGATCCCAACAGGTGCGATGGAGAGCATAGAGCATAGAGCATGGAGAGCATAGAGCATAGAGCATAGAGCATATTCAATAAATCTTAGCAAAGTATACACAGTGTCTTATCGCAATGCATGAACCCAGTTTGTTTGAATCCAGCTTTCACTCACAACTGCGCATAATCCCACTCCTGTCCGTTGTTCATGCTGAAGAATAACTGCAGCTCCATATAAAAGCATTCCAGCAGCTATTTTGCAAATTGGATCTATTTCACGATCAACATTAAATGGATCCTTTTGTATAAAATAAGCAAAGCAGAGTTACCTAATAGAGTTATTCTATCCTGCACTGAATAATATGGCAATTATTAATAAGTAGATATAGACAGTAAAAACAACTATTTTTTCTTAAGAAAAGTGATTGCTCTCTGGCCAAGGATGGCAAAAAGGAGCTACCCTTTAACTTGTCTTCTCAGATGCCTTTGCTCTTCACTTTAACAGTTTTAAAAGGGACTCTGAGCTCTTTCCTCTGTAGGGATTTCTCCTATCCAGTCACTTCTAAAGAAATCTTTGTATTTGCAGACCTCTGATAACCAATTGGAGGATTTTTTTCTGAAGATTTTTTTTCTTGAAAGGAGAGAGATAGGATAATGGGATTATCTCAAACAGTTATTTTCACAGAGATTTTCTCTCTTTTTTGGCATTCATGCGTAAACTGATTGGGGGTAGTAGTGGTGAATAATAGCAAACTGGAAAATAAAAATAGATAAAGAGTTGTAGCCAATGAATTTCTTTACCTCTTGACTTAGAAAGACTTAGGGGTTATCTGAATTAAGTCTGGCAGAAACCACAAGACACTGCCTTTTTAAAAATTGACCAACAACTTGCTTGCAGGTCATACTGTAGGAGCCACCTTAATCAGCAATCACTTAGGAAAATTCAGCATACCGACAAGTTGCAGCTTTTGAGAATTTCTACATTGGTCTTCCACTTCCACCAGTTAGGGTTCATATATAGGGAGGTCCAACATATATTTTCATATTAAGCCTCTTTGAGTTCTATGGTTTTACATATTTGGACATAGTAAAAATCATCTGGTCCTTAGCAGTTCTTAAAAGTAGGTAAATGCAATCTCAGATGAACAACATCACATGACATATTGCACCAAGGGACCCTTTATTTTACAAAAAGAAAGTCAAAATAGAGAAACCATGCATGAAAACTAAGTACACCCTTACTGTTTGCATAGGTATGAAGAGGTGCTGCTAATTAAGTACCTTTGATCAATTGATCAATTGATCATCAGCAAGTGGGATGACCTCTATACAAGCTGAAATTTTAGGAATTTTGCTGGTCTTCAGCATTCAGGTGTGTGATAACACAATGCCAAAGAGGAAGCACATCAGCAATGATTTTAGAGAAGCAACTGTTGCTGCCCATCAATCTGGGAAGAGTCATAAGGCGACTTCCAAACTATTTAAAATCTATCATTCTACAGTGAGAAAGATTATTCACAAAACACAGCTGTGAATCAGTGGAATGGCTTGCCTTCAGAAATCATTGGCACTCTGTCACTGGAGATTTTAAAGAAGAGACTGGACAGTCACTTGTCTGAGATGGTATAGGTTCTCCTAATTGAGCAGGGGGCTGGACTAGAGGACCTCGAAGGTCCCTTCCAGCTCTGTTCTGTCCTATCCTATCCTATCCTATCCTATCCTATCCTATCCTATCCTATCCTATCCTATCCTATCCTATCCCATTCCATTCTTCCCAAGAGTGGATGTCCCAGCAAATTCATTCCAAAGTCAGACCATGCAAAGCTCATAGAAATTGGAAAAAAGCCAAGAGTTACATCTCAGACTCTACGGGCCTCAGTTAGCATGTTAAATGTTAAAGTTCATGACAGTACAATTAGAAAAAGACTGAATAAGTATGGTTTCTTTGGAAGGGTTACCAGAAAAAAGCCTGCTCTTTCTAAAAAGATCATGGCAGCATGGCTTAGTTTTGCAAAGTTGCATCTGAACAAATCACAAGATTTCTGGAGTGCTGTCCTTTGGACAGACAAGACAAAAGTGGAGATGTCTGGCCATAATGGATAGTGCCACTTTTGATGTAAACCAAACATATCTGCACAAACCTCTCATGCCCACCATCATGCATAGTGGAGGAGGGGCGATGATTTGGGCTTGTTTGGCAGCCACAGGACCTGGGCATCTTGCAGTCATTGAGTCAACCATGAACTCCTCTGTAGACCAAAATATTCTAGAGTCAAATCTGAGGCCATCTGTCTGACAGCTAAAGCTTGTCCAATATTGAATCATGCAACAGGACAATAAACCCAAGGATACCAGCAAATCTACAACAGAATGATAAAAAAAAGATGTTTGCAATGGCCCAGTCAAAGTCCAGACCTTAACCCAGGACCTCGAGAGAGCTGTGCATAAACAAATGCCCAATGAAATGAAGCAACGTTGTAACGAAAAGAAGGCCAAAATTCCTCCAGAATGATGTGATAGACTGATAAAGTCATAGAGAAAATGATTACTTCATGTTATTGCTGCTAAAGGTTGTTTTACAAGCTATTGAATCATAAGGTGTACTTAGTTTTTCATGCAAGCCTTCTCCATTTTGGCTTTCTTTTTGTAAAATGATGACGTAGTCATGTGTTGTTGTTCACCTGTGGTTGTACTTACCTGCTTTAAAGAACTGCTAAGGGCCAGATAATTTTTACTATGTCTTGATATGTAAAACCACAGAACTCAAAGAGGGTGTATTTTCTTTTTCATATGACTGTATATATCAACTTTCTTTCCCTTGGTTGGTATGCCTGTGCAAAGAGTCCTTAATTTGCCCTTCAAGTTGTCTGGTGAGGCAGAACCAACAGTCTCCTTTGTGCTTCAAATTTCTCTGTTTATCATAGTAAGTCCAATAGAAGATTTTTGTGGCTATAGTACATGCTGAGAAAGCTGTCAGAGGAGCAACACTATGTGAAACAATGTGGTGGGTTGCTCAGGTAGCTTTCTAGCATCAAAAATCCCTTTGGTTATAAACAGAAAGCGTCTCTTATAAGAGTTCCAATTGCCATAAGCAATGACAACTTAAAGAGCCCTCAAGCATTTTATGAGGTGAAGCTACTCAGCTGTTCTGGCAGATAAGAAAGAACCAGACCAGAAACCTGCCTCAGTAAAGCAATCAATAATTCACAGGAGATTTTTTATAGATCCACACATTTTAAAAGGGACACTGATCCTACCTTCCCAAGCCTCTGAAGGAGAAATTGAATATAGTAGGAATGCCGTTGCACATCCTTAAATATAATTTCATTAAGGATCAGTGAATCGCTTCCATTGTCCAGTTCAGGTCCTCAATCAAATCAAGGTGTAAAAACAAGTGTATCAATTATTTTATATTTCTTAGTATTACTTCCTGGGGAATAATACACATGGAAAATATTTGTTATTTTTCTGTCCTATTTGTCACCTGGCCACCACTAGATATTGACTGTTAGAAATTAGAGTTAGATGTCTCCCGTTGTTGTGATTCAGGGTCAGCCTGTGGGTTCGGCAGTTGGGTCGGATGACTCAGATGAGGGGGAGGAGGGGGGTGTTGAAGAATTTGCTGATGATGGCTTTGAGGCTCCGCAGAGCCCCCAGCCAGGCCCCTCCTACCTGGTGGAGACCCAGCTGTGTGAGCCTGACAGTGTGGATGAAGATGACCCACAGCTGGCCCTGTTCAAGGACGCCCGACGCAGGAGGCAGTCAAGTAGGAGCAAGCAGAGGAAGGCTGTGGGACTTCTCGGAAGGAGGCAAAGAGAGGCCACGCCCTGAACTCTTTATAAAGGGAATGTTTGGGGGAGGGCTGGTTTGCTGAAAGCAACCGCTCCGATAGTGTTTCAAAGCTCCGGTATCTTGTTTCATGTTTTGTTTGTTTTTGTAATAAATTTGGCAGACGTATTCCAGCCTTTTGCCGTCTGTAAAGGGGTTGCCTTTTCTGCAAGGCCGGTAGCAGGCTGGTACAGAACACCCGTTGACCATATAGTATGTGAGGAACAAACTTGATGAAATCCTGCAACATTCCGTTCCTGTTTTCAATGTTCATTTTCTCCAACCCCTGATTAGACTTACCTATGATTTGCAATGAGGAAAGATAGGAAGTATTAGGCATTCTCGGTCAAAGAGAATATTCAGATTCTTTCCATGTGAAAGGGATCTTCTCATCTGTGCTACTCTTATCTGTCCTCACAATGTCCTAAGACAGGGGTCTTCAAACTTGGCCCTTTTATGACTTGTGGACTTCAACTCCCAGAGTTCCTCAACCAGTGTTGCTGGCTGAGGAATTCTGGGAGTTGAAGTCCACATATCATAAAAGGGCTTAGTTTGAAGACCCCAGTCCTAAGATGCCTGACAAAGTTTAAGCATCCACACATTGTATTGGATCTTGCTCCAGAGGACATTCTATGCATGTCTAGAAGCAGCAGGGAAGTTAGGTTTCTGTTTGGGGGACTTCTGCACCGTCCCAATTTCTCCCTTTGAAAACTTCTCTCCAGAAGCCTAGATGTCATGGCATATTAAAGAATGTTTCCTTTATTTTTTTAAGCACAGAGGGTCATTTTACTAACAACATGACAGGTGAGAAACAACACATTGCTTTCATATGTCTCTCATCATTTACCCCACTGGTCAAAATAAGCTGATGGGAGTAAAGAGATAATACCACACCCAACAGATTGACACTCGCCTAAAAATGGCCAGTTTTTCCCCTTCTTTTTCTATGAAAAATGAATGAGGCAAGGGAAAGTATTGGGTTGAGTATACAGCACTTAACATTTCTTGCTTTTCTCATTCTGTTTTGGGTTGCTAAAGCAAGCAATGGTTGGCATATGTAAGCCATAACCAGTATTTTAATAACCTAGAAAGGTTTTATCTTCTAAGTACATGATTGCATTGTACCTGGAACATACTTTGATCCCTAAAATGCAGTGTATTAATTATAAGGTCATCTAAGGTAAGATGTTTACCACAGCATGTTTTGTTTCTGAAGCATTGCTGTGCTGATATTTTTCCCTAAATATAATCTGTTTGTTGAGCACACATTATTGCATGCTGGATTTTAACAACTATGTTTAAAATGCAATCTAGCACCACATGGCAATGCAGCATTGTAATTGCAGAAGTTAAGTGGAGTTGGAAAGGTATTGTAAATTTCATCATGTTTATACTTTTTATAGTGAGTTCTTGTCACAGGCCACCAATAGCACTAGAATTACAGGCTAAATGGGAGGCCATGCTGCTGGTTCAAGTTGCTTTTTTAAAAAATAAATAAAAATAAAATAAAATTAAAGTGTGGTAATTCTATGCACAGCTTCAACTGCCCAGAAAGGCTGTTTGTTCTGCGCAGGTAGTTAAATATCTTGTGGAATCCAATGACTTTATTGTTTATTCATACTGCTGTTCTTAGTTAAAATCCAGTAATTATATGTGCAGTTCTCCAGTGGTGCAATTGTGCAGGTGTACATTGAAAATTAGCATCAAAAGAGGGAAAAGAAAGAGAAGATGGAGAAGGACAGCAGCCACTGATTATCTACACAAAAAGCTTCTTTCCTTCTGCCTAAGACTAAAGGAGACAATTGAAGGAAATGTAGCTTCAGCATTTGTAAAATAAATGTCACAATATCTAGACAGACTAGATAGCACAGTATCCCACATACAGAAGAAGAAAGGGCATCACGAAACAAGGGTGACAGTGGGCAAGGTGTAGCCTGCAAATGAACCAGGCATCATACTACTGAAATAAAACACTTGCGCAGATTGACAACAGAAGAACACTCCCCCCCCTTACATTTTTTTTTTTACCACAAAGAAGGTTTAAAGGACAAAGAAAGCCACCTGTGGAGGAAGCTCATCTTAGGGCAGCCCCATTCAGGGATTCTGTGCAACTTTGAAAACAAGTCCAGATCCCCGTAGGTCCAATGGGAGACCTGAACTATTAGGTTTCTGACTCAACTGCAAAATTGTGTTTTGCTTTGTTTTTTAAGATGTTGTAACCTATGTTTTCCCCATTGGCAAGAACTCTGACCACAATCGTTTCTCCCGACTTCTGAGCTTCAGGTTCTATAAAGGAAATGCTAGCTTAGCTTAACAGTTTAGCGCTCCCCCCCCCCCCGCGGTAACCCAGACAAAGGAACAGAGATCAAATAGATGTTTTCAGTGTTCTGCTTCCTCGCTGGAGTGAAGTGTGAGATGCCAGCCCACTGGAGTTAGCTTTTTATTTATGTTGTGAAGAATGGGATGAGGTTACTTTTACTGCTACAGGCCCTGTGAGTCAAGACAAACAATGATTTTCATTTCTTTTTTTGTCTTCGGCATTTTACTATTGTCAGAACTGAAGGCAATTGTAAGTTCGGACCACAGAAGGACTAGGCAATGGAAGCAGAACTAACTAGAAGTGTTTTTCCCCCACCCTCTTGATGAGGGGGTTTTTTTTGGACATAAAAAATCCAGATATGTGTAGATTATTCTAGTCCAGGGGGCTGGACTAGAAGACCTCCAAGGTCCCTTCCAGCTTCTATTCTATTCTATTCTATTCTATTCTATTCTATTCTATTCTATTCTATTCTATTCTATTCTATTCTTAAATTGAAGTGCTTTATGCTGAGGTTTATTTTGGTTATAGTATAAACATTGAGGTTTTTCTTTCTGAGTTACAGAAAGAATTAAATGGACTGGTTACACCCAAACATACCAGAGTACATTTCAGCAATGAGATATTCAGGTATATGAAGATGCACTTTATAGAGGAATATGAAAAAGGGCAATCTATCCCAGTTTTTTAATACCAAAAGTTTATCAGTTTAAACAATTGGGGTTTAAATAACAGGAATTTGATTGTTCATGCCACGAAGTATATTAAATTTTTATTATTCTTAATCTCCTTCTCATACATATACATGCTATCTATTGGTTTTTAAATGTGCTTACTCTTGTCAATAGACTTTAGACAGAATTTTTCCAGGTTACTTTTCTCATTAATGTTGTACAAAATTGTGAAAATGTAAATTAATTATCATTATCTAGGCTGGATCAAGCATTTAAGCAATTTTATGTAGCCCCTGGTAGTCTTATTAAATTCCACACTCACAGTATACTTAATAACAATTTCTGTTCAGGTACAATGAAGAAACTAACCTCTTGAAATGGTGAGTGGAAGGCATAATTTTGCAACAAAACACACTTGTGGTCCATCTCTGTCTAGAGGACAACATTCTTGTGTCTCTCAAATGTATGAAATTTTTCAATGCATAAAAACAACCATAAATATTTACAGATTATTTGGGGAGAAATGCAGAGGAATTTAAAAAAAAATCTTTACATGCGCATTGGTTAGGGCCAACAACGACAGAAGTGGGGAATCAAAGTCTCTAGAACTCTTCCCTTTGACTTAAGGTGGAAAAAAACCCTGGGCAACAAGAAAAAAAACAGAATGATATAGAATGTTTCACCCAAAAAGATATAACTTGTTGATATCAAGTTATATTTAGCATTCAGATTATAGACTCATAGACAAAAAAGGCCTCTATTCATTGAAGAACTTGAACAAAACCTTAGGCCTGACAGAATTTCAATCCTTATCACCCACCAATGTAAACTACAGTGACAGCTATTAATTAAAGGATGAGAGGCTAAAAAATTGCTTTCTGTTATGAATAATGCTGGTTTCTAGGCAGAGAGGAGACAATGCCAATAACAAATGTGTTGTGTAGCAAGTCTACTCATTGGAACTTGAGCTTGAAATGCTAGCTCTCTCCAGATTTATGCAACATGGAGAAATCCTGATTAAGAAATACAAATTCACTTTGGATCTGCTTTATTCATTTGGGGCAGGCAGGATTAGGCCTGTTCTCCATGGAAACCAGGATAGCGGAGCTACTTAATGCAATCCATACCCACTGCATACCTTTCTCTAATCCATGCAGAGATAATATCCTAGGAAATCTAAGATGAAGCAATCTGAAAAATAAACCAATCCTGTAATTGCTGAATTAATTCATCTGTGCCATATGGCTCCATCGTCCGAAGCAGAGGAAGTACATAAGAATAATGAGCCCTTGCTGATGAGATTTACATCTTTCTAAAGTAGGAGTTGCCTCCCTTTGACCAGGCAAAGGCTGGTGACTAAGTGACATACAGCAAAAGCTTGCTGGATAAAGATATGCCACTACATTGTTGGACTCACCTGGCTAACTTGTTTTCTATCTTTTGAAGTGCAAGTCTGCTATAATCACTGGGGCGAAGTTAATGAAAGCAGCTCATTATGGAGGATTCTTCTTCTAACGATGCCCCCTGGACAGAAAGAGATGCAAATGGCTGTTATTTAATTTAGAGTCTTTTCGGTGTGGACCTTGTAAATTTAAAATTTTAATTACAATATATAATATTTATTGCTGGGTGTGCCAGCCCCCAGATCATCCTACTGTAAGAAGCTAAAAAGGAAAAGGCTACTGCTAAGGCAGCATTAGAAAGCCAGTTTGCAAACTGAATCTTGCAATCTTCCATGAGATGTATATAAAGCCAAATATTAAGATTGTGTATACCAAACCTGCTAAGTGCAGTCTAAATAACAATGAATAAATGAAATAGTTTGCTTTGTTATAATCATATTTGAGTAAGAATTTAGTAAAGGAATCACTCCCACTCATTTGTAAGCGGATGGATTGTGGGGATGTTTTACTAAACTTCTTCAATGGGACAAGAAGCTCTCAAGCAGAATTCTCTCAGAGGGGTTGATTTCACCATCAACGGCAGCAAAAATGCCCCCCCCCCTTTTGCTGACTTGCTGCTTCTTCAGTTACAATTCTTAACAAGCTACACTTACGTCAACAAAGACTCATTTTTCAAAAATTCTAAGGGACATAGATAAATCTTGAAAAATTGCAACTTGAGCAACATGCAATTACACCAGTTCAATCAAAATAAGAGAAGACATGGGAATAAATACCTCTGCAACCTTGTGTTGGGTAAATTATCAAACTTGTTCTGGCCCTAGGAAAAGGATAATAGAGACTTTAAAGATTTTGATTTCTGTTCTGGCTTACGCTTAAATCATATTAATTAATAAATATAATACTGTGGAGTTCTTGGTGCTCTCTGAGCTTGGTTTTTTTGCTTGCAAAGCTTTCATTATCAAACTAGCTAACATTTTGAACTGGAGACTTTTTCATAAGGACTGGCCAAAGACTGTAAAAATAAAATGAAATGAAAGAATGTACAAAGTGAACACCGTATGTAATGGATCACATTTATCTTATATCCTTACACCTCAGATGCCCTTTCAGAAAAGTCACAAACACACTGAATTGTCCTTCACTTTGGATTAGAAATGTCAGAAATGATCCTACTCTTAATCAATCTAATTTACCACAGTGCTTAATTATTCTTTTGCATCCAACCTCATCATTCATTAATGCCCTGAAAATTTTAAGGGAGGAGAAGCCTGCTGATTCTAGCTGGTGGGTGCTTTTTCTATTAACTGTATACAAACCATCAAGAATGGAATATAAAAATGTTGGCAGAGGTAGTTGGTTCTCAGTGCTCCTGCCAAGCTAGCAGCAGATGCATTTTGATTAGCATCTTCTTCCAGTGTGGTGAATCCATCTGTGACAATTTGATTCTGGTTCTAAAAACAAAAATAAAAAAACAGCAACAACTTTTTGCAGAATCCTTTAAGAAGTATTTAAACACAAATTGTTATGTGTCTTTAATAAATTCAGGACAGAGTTTTTGGTTTATACCAGGGGTGTCAAACTGCCAGTCTGTGGGCCAGACACATCACAAGGAAACTGCATCCACCCCATTGTCGGCAATAGGGAAAAAGCTCCGATACGTCACGTGACATCACATGATGTCGCAAGTTTGACATATCTGGTTTATACTAAATAAGAATGGAGTTTGTGATTCAGTGTAATATATGAAGTCAACCAATTTGGAATTGCAAACCATGGTTAGGGATCAAAATGGATCAAAGTTTTCTTCATGGAAGACCAGCCACCATCTATGGTCCCACTTCTTTATACTTAAATAAGAATATTTTCTTGGGGATAGGTGTAAGCAGGATAGTCCTCTAATGTTCCTGATATTATGCAAGAGGTTATCAGATAGAACTACCTGCTAGGATTAAACCCAGGATTCAGTTTGGGGATCTATGGAGAAACTAGTTTTGGGATGATAAAAAATCAGGTCATATGGACTGCCCCCCCTTATATCAGCCCCTCCATGTATGCATATGCCCCATTCCATCATTAATAAAGTCCATAACCTCTTTATTTATCCTGCCTGCTAAGTTTTCTTCTTGCCATCTGCCACTTTGCATTTGTTCCACAGAGGCTCCAGGTGAAATCAGTGATGTTGAAAGACAAGAGGACACCCTAAAAAATGTGCTTCCGGCAACATGTTGTGAATCTGACCTTTTCCCCCCCAAATTACTTTTATCAATTTATCTGAGCCAATGAACCTAGACAGATGGCTGTGTTCTCAGGTCTATGAAATTAGGCAAGCAAATTCCAGTAGAAGAGAAAATTGACATGACTGTTTGGCTGAAAGAAATTTCTGCAGACGTACAGACAGGCAGTTCAGATGTATTTAGAATATCAGTCTCTCTGAATGGGACTCAAAACATAAGGAACCTGTATACCGATTACACAGTTTATTCCTTTTCAGGGTCTTACTTGATTAATGCTTGTTGTTTTAAGGCAGGCATGTCAAACTCACGATGTCACATGACGTCGTGTGACGTATCATGACTTTTTCCCCATTACCAGCAATGGGGTGGGCATGGTTTTAGTATGGTGCATTCGGCCCATGGGCCGGCAGTTTGACATGCCTGCTTTAAGGGGTTTACAACTTGTTTTAATTCTTGCTTTTATGCTGCCCAAGTTACTTCAGATAAAATGGGACAGCTATATAAATTTGACAGATAAATAAATAACATAAAAACATTTTTCTGCTGCTAAAAAATCCTCTTTGTAAAAGATTCCCCCCTTTCCTTAACCATTTTCTTTCCATGTGCAATTTACACTAGGTCAGACATACTACAGATATGCTGGATTTCAATACTCAGATTAGAAAGATGATGCTGGATAGGAATTCTTGAAGTCCAACACCCTTGGAGCCATTACATTGAAAAGACTGAAGTAAATCTACAATCTGCCTATGTTCCTTCTCCATTATTTTGTGAGGAAAAATCAGTTAGTGTAAAAATGCAGGCATTAATTAATTACAATTGTGCAAATTATGAAACAGCACTTCAGTTTGAAGAAGCTTTGTTCAAGGTACCTTTCTGGATAGAAGCATCAGCATGAACATGCACAAAGCACCCTTTTCTCTGGATCAAAGTAGTTGATCAAAGCAAATTCAAAGCTTCAAACAAAATCATTGAAACAACTTGCTGTTTGGACAAATCACTTGGATGACCCAAATGAGAATAAGGTCTCATATTGCTTTGCAGCTAGTCCAAATATTCATACTAGTCCTTTGGTCACATTTGACAGGTTGTGCAGGAAATACATCTAGTAAGAAAGATGTTGTGTGAAAAAAACAAATAGCAGCTATATTGGTGACTGCTGATCCCTGACACTTGCTACATAGCTCACATTTGGGCCCTAATTAGCACACCTTCTAAAGTTATGAATATGTATAATAGACCCTCTCCTCCTGAATCTCAAGTGAGATGATTAATGATTAATTCATTCCAATAAAGGAAAAAAATGGGATGGCATTTGACTATGTCAGATTTTTATCTTTCTGTGGATTTAGACATTTTTAATTTACCAACATTTTTTACCAAAGGAAGCAACTCTTGTAAATACTGTTTTTCAGATCTACTACTGGAAGTTACTTATTCCAGGTTTAGGAGAATACCTTCATGAATCAACTTCTTAGTTCTTATATGTCCAAGTACCCTTTTAATTGATTTCTTTCCTTTTGAGAAGGCCTCTTGATGGAATTTGGGGTGGGGGGGATTTACTTTGCATTCTGAGCTTGGATCAAGCCAGTTTCCAATGGATTTTTATTTCAGGCTTTGTTAGTTATGCTACAAACACAGTAATGATTACATTGTTGCTTAATAATTTAATAATAATTGTTTACCTAAGCTCTTACTTCTGCTGCAATGAACTGCTTTTTTGATCCAGCTTCTTCAGAGAAGCTTTTGATGCCACCAACACTACATTGAGCACTTTGCTCCCAGTGTAATTTGAAAAGCTATGGTCAGTGGTTCAATGGTTTTGGAATTCTAAGGGGTGATACTGTTTCTTCTTCAATCCTGAAAGCCACTCTTGGGACTGGTGTATAACTGGAGGTCTTTTGGATTCACAGCACCTGCTTGAGGAGCAGGTGACAGCTATGGCTAAGAGGGCCTTCAAACAAATCCTACCTGGACCTGGAGGTCCTTCAGACAGCCACTCACACCTTCCTCACCTTCCTCACCTCATGCAATGTGCTCTATATGAAGCATCCTTGAAAACCAGTTGGAAGAAGCAATTGGTACAAATGCAATGACATAAGTAACTTGGAGCATGTTATGTCATGCCCATGTAATATCTTTCCCTGTATGCTGCACTTGTTACTAATAGGATTCCAGATGAAATTCAAGATGCTGGTCATACCTATAAAGTGCTTCGAGACAGGGGTCTGGTTATCTAAAAGACCATTAGTTTTCTATGTTTTCTTCCTATTGCTATAACTGAGCACAGTGCACATACTTCAGGTCCCCTCCATTAAGCAGTGCCACCTAAAGAGACCTAGGTAGTGTGTTTTTCCTGTCATAGTCTTTGCCCTCTGGAACCAGTCACTCAAGTTTCCCCTAGTCTTCACTTTGACTGTGTTCAAAAAAGCCCTGAAAACTTGGCTTTCCCCACAAGCCTTGGGTTCAATTGAGTGAGAGTTTCTGTGTATTTTATTCTTTGGCATTGTTGTTGATTTTATCTGGACATTTGGGGTTGCATCTTTATTTTTATTACTGCTTTGGTTGTGTGCCACCCAGAGATGTTATCGAATTGGGCAGCCACATAGATCTGCATCTACATCTACATCATCTGCCTATACATGTGTTAGTGCACATACAAGTGCTTATGAGTGTAAGAACAGAACACATTATTAGAAGGATTTTTGTTGTAAAGTTTAGAAAAGGGGAAGGAATTAGCATTCATTTTGCTATGTTAAAAGTAAATAAAACTGCCAAGCACAAAGAGGAGGGAGTCAAGCTATTTTCCAAAGCGCCTGAAGGCAGCACAAGAAGCAACGGATGGAAACTAATCAAGGAGAGAAGCAACTTAGAACTAAGGAGAAACTTCCTGACAGTTAGAACAATTAACCAGTGGAACAACCTGCCTCCAGAAGTGGTGAATGCTCCAACACTTGAAGTTGTTAAGAAGAGACTGGCCAGCCATTTGTCTGAAATGGTATAGGTTTTCCTGTCTGAGCAGAGGGTTGGACTAGATGACCTCCAAGGTCCCTTCCAACTTTACTATTATGAATATGACTGTATAGACCTTCTCCATCTTTGGCTGCAGAGCACATAGTCAATCTGATTTCTGTGTTGACCATCTGGTGATGTCCATGTGTAGAGCCGTCTCTTGGGTTGTTGGAAAAGAGTGTTTGCTATGACCATCATATTCTCTTGACAAAATTCTATCAGCCTGTGCCCTGCTTCATTTTGTACTCCAAGGCCAAACTTGCCTGTTATTCTGGTTATCTTTTGGCTTCCTACTTTAGCATTCTAATCCCCCATGATGATAAAGACATCATTTTTTGGTGTTAGTTCTATAAGGTGCTGTAGGGCTTCATAGAACCGGTCAATTTCATCCTCTTCAGCACTGGTGGTTGGGGCATAGACTTGGACTACTGTGATATTGAATGGTTTGCCTTGGATTCGAACTGAGATCTGTCATTTTGAGGATTGTATATCAGTATTGCTTTTCCTACTCTTTTATTGACTATGAAGGCTACTCCATTTCTTCTGAGGGATTCTTGCCCGCAGTAGTATACCTGATGGTCATCTGAATTAAATTCACCCATTCCTGTCCATTTTAGTTCGCTGATACAGAAACAACCTGCCTCCAGAAGTGGTGAATGCTACAACACTGGAAGTTTTTAAGAAGACACTGGACAGCCATTTGTCCGAGGTGGTATAGGGTTTCCTGCCTAAGCAGGGGGTTGGACTAGATGACCTCTGAGGTCCCTTCCAACTTTATTATTATTATAATCTAAGTCATTGTTCCTATGTAATTTGCAAGGATGTGTCCACACGTAGCATTCAGAGCATCTCATTAAGGAATGGCAAATTGGAGGGTATCAAATGGACACAACCAAGATGATCAGGATCCTGGAAAAAACATCCATAAGGTATATTTGAAAGCATTCAGAAAGTCTAGTCTGAGCTAGAGAAGACTACAGGGAGGTTTTGATAGCTAACTTCAAGTATCTGAAGGCTACTGTGCAGAAAATGGGGCCAAATTATTCAGAGTTGTGTCAAAGGTCCCAATAAGAAATAATAGCTTTAAATTACAAGGAAGCTGATGATAATTTATCAATATTTAGAACTGTTCAACAATGGAATATTTCTCAGGAGTTAGATGACCCTCCTTTGCTGGAGCATTAGAACAGAGGCTGGACCAAACTGTGGACTTTGCACTGAAAAGCATCCAAGTTCCTTCCAACAATTGCATTCTACACTTCTGTGACTTGAGGAATATGGAACAGCATCCAGGTCTCCAACCACAAACAGGCATTTCACCTTTGAGGAGACACCTGATTCAATTCCTTTAAGAAGGGAAAAATGCAGATCACTGCTGTGCCTTAGCTCTTTTGAAAAGGATGAGAGTGATTTTTTTTCCGAAGGAATAATTTCTGTGCTCACTAATAAGGCACCTACCAACCAAGTAAGACAAACAAACAAATATATTCCATAAAGAAAATTAGAAAAAAAAACATACTTTAAAAGTCATAGAGGAGGAAAATTGTATTTTATTTAAATCACTGAATAATATAAACAAGCGGGGTTTTCCATTTCAATGAGGCTATAAATTTGATCTTCTTAAATTCTTCCAAGCTACTGCATCCCACCTCGAGAATGAATTATTAGCCATAGAATTGCCATTCTAGTTAGTCTCCATTCAACCCCAAACTTTAATAGAAATAACCTGCCACATTTGATTGAGTGTGATATCACAGGAGGAACCTTGAACTGAAACTCAGGATGTGGGGGAGTTATAGGTGGAGGGTTTCTAAGGAAAATGTGTTGTTTATGGTTTAACTTTTGACTAAAATGGAAATTTCACTGCAGCTCCCATCCGAGTTGTCAAGCTGAAACTCCATAAAACAATTTAAAACTCATGAAAATGTAAAATAAAACAAAGCAACCCAAACACAACAACTTCCCCTTTTTCTTTCCTACACCGTGGCAACATTTTGCATATTATTTTTTTTTATTTTTATTTTTTAATGTTGCTTCTCGAGTGCCTCAGAAAAGGATGCAAATGAAAGAAATTTGTTTGGATCAGCTTCCAAGCTAAAGTAGTTATTAAATGCATTTGTTTGAGTTACATGTTTAATCTTTAAATGGGAGAAATAAACCACAAAATAAAAATCAAACAGTCTAAAATAATAACAACCCTTGACAAATTAAAGTTATTTCTATCCAGGGACTGAACTAGAACCTTTAGTGGAAGCAAGGAATTTGGAGTATAAATCAAAGGAAAGAAAGCTCATGGCCATGTTGGAAACATGATGTGTAATAGATTAAAAAGATTAGCCCTCTCTCTAAGATGTGATAGTTTCTAAAATTGCCAAGCCAATATAAAAGAACATACAGCACTTGGCTAGAGGCTGTGAGTTGTTTAGTGGCCAGCTGGCTTGGATGCTGCTGCTAAGAGAGGCGATCTCTGTGCTACATATTGCTAGCTAGGACAGGACAATGTGGCATGGCATTGAAGCAACATGTGGCAATGGTAGGTTTAACTCAGCCATTTGGTTACAAGCAAAGTGAAAGTAGTGGGGCCTCCTGCTGTCCCACTTCTCCACTTGGCAAACTGGGTTTGTCATTTCCAACTTTTCCAAGCCAGCTTAATTTTAACTTCTCATAATTTCTGCAGCTCGCTGTTCCCTAACTTGCTATAAAATCAAAGCTTCTGGGCTACTATACTAGCCAGGATTGTTGCTTGAATTAAAGCACAGCCCTATCTACCCCCTCCTGTCTTTTAGCATGCTTCGGTTGTTAACTTTACACAGGGACTTGCTAAATTTAGACTCATTGCAAAACTTTATGCATCTGAGATGGCAAATCTTATTGCAGCTTGAGATAGCAGAGTAAACTTTGGCATCTGTCATTACTGCTCTGCCTGCCTTCCTTACCACAAACACGTAGTCATCAATTGAAGCAAAATCGTGTGGGATTTACCCGTGTATCAACTAATCTTAATCCTCTAATCCACAAACTCATCCATCTGCTGCTGAATCCAGAATGAAAACTCTCATTGTTAGTTTCTTTTCCCTGTAGCTCATTAGGCTATGTAATTGTTCCTGCATTATATACCAGATGCCACTACTTGCCAGGATTTCTTTAATTGCTGTTTGTAGACCAAGGATGCAGAGGGTTGCATTTTTAGCAAGTGGGCCATGTGCTCCTCTTTGCTCTCCCTTTTTCGCCTCCAGAGATTCCCTCTGAGTATAAGTGACAAAAATAAGCCTCTGGATGTGAGAAATGAGCTGTGAGGTTGTGCTTCAAAACCTTGCCCAGTAGGAGAAGACTTCTGTTTTCCTCCTATTGCATGATCTTCAAGTAGCTTTGCAGGAACTCATGAGAAAAAGAAGATGCACATCTCAGCACAAAAGAAGACTAAACAGGAGGAAAAAAAGTTGTGCTCTACAAAGATTGTGTAAACAAAGCAAGAGAAGAGGAAAAGGAGGAGTGACAAAAGTTGGCTTACTGAGTTGTGAGATCTCAGAGAAGGCAAGAAAAGTTTTAGAGCCAACAGCAGACCATTTGATGAAAAGGTGAAATTTAAAGTAGGACGAATCCTTTATATATATATATATATATACATACATATATAATTCTTTGTTAGCAATCTAAAAAAATATTTTTTACACAAATATGAGCTGTCACTGTTGTGACTACTACCTGTGGATGGCCTTTGATTAGGCCAAAACAGGAAATAAGATTTGTCCCATGTTTGGGGCCTAGCAAGGTAATCTAAAATAGTTAACAAGCATATATATATATATATATATATATATATATATATATATATATATATATATATATATATATATATATATATATATATATGTGTGTATGTATGTAAAAGGATGTATGTATGTATGTAAAAGAAAAACTAATTAATAAAATCTTTAAAAAATAAAAATAAAGTAGGACAAATCCTTTATTGCTGTTGACTCAACCCATCTTTCGAAAAAGTATGAAAATCCTCCTTACCCCCAGGCATTTAAATTGCAAAATTTCCAAACTCACTATCTGCAGAAGCTAAAGTGCCACACAAACACACATACTAATGGCATCAGTCTGGTATAGTATAGGGTCTCCTGCTTGAGCAAGACGTTGGATGAGAAAACATCTGAGATCCCTTCCAACTCGGCTATTCTGTTAGTCAACTGGACACTTCCCTCATTTTACCTGCAAAATGTTCTGAGTTCACTAGTGGTTTTGCCAGGAGGAAGCATTCACCCTATTAAGTAATGATTATTTATTTATTTATTTATTTATTTATTTATTTATTTATTTATTTATTTATTTATTTAATGTCTAAGGTTTTCTGCATCTTCAGCCTCTGATCCGACATTTTTGTTAAGCTGTATCTCTGAAGGTAGTCCATGATTTCAGACCTCTGTACTTTGTAATCATAAGACATAAAGGCTTCTTTCAAATTATTTCTGAACTTTTCACACAACTGCAAAAAGCAAGTATTTTTTTATTAAGCTAAATCTCAGGGGTGCTTACAGTCTAATTCATACAAAGAAGGGACAACTGCCTCTGACAGATACTATGGCAAGTCTGAATATACAGTAATGCCGTAGAGTTTAGCAGATTCATACTAAATCTTTATTAGATTCATGCATGAAATATTTCAAGACCCATTAGATGATTGCGTCCAAAGGTTCAGCTAGCCACACAGAACATGCCAAGGCTGTTCTAGATTAGGTGATATCTTGTGCTGATGAAGCCAAACTGAAACAATGTACTTTGGATTTCCTTGATTTAAATTATTTCAGTTCAGGAGAATTTATTTAAGGGGCATTCAGATAAAGCCTGCTAAAATAGACTGTTTTCTGTCCTGGTATTGTATATCCACATCTTGGAATGTCAAAAAAGGTCATTTTTTTTAAAAAATTTTTTTTTTAACTTTGACTGATGTTTTATTCTTAATTTTAAAGCTTCCAGGACTTTTTTAAAAATCCAGCTACAGCCTCCTCCCACACATTCATTCCCGAGGCATAACCATCCTTCATAACCATGAAACAAGACTTTTCCTTCCAGTTCTTCCTTCACCATCCAGACCCACTTGGTCCTTTATTGTTCAAACAGTTATCTGGAGGAATAATTCTCCTCCAGATAACTGAAGACTTGTGTCATGGCCTCTTTACTTGTACATTTTATTCTACAGAGGTGTTGTCTGCTGAAAGAAGCTATTGTGTTTTGAATGATAGAACAATTGATGCTAGTTATCAGATGTCTTGCAACACTGGAGACACTTTTTGAAAGAAGAGAAACACCATGTTCCTGCCCAGATTCATCACAAGATCTTGGAACATCTCTAGACTTCATCCTCCTGGATTCGCAGCTCAGTTTAGAAGATCATATAGGAGCCGTGACCAGGGGGGCTTTTGCCCAGGTTCGCCTGGTATGCCAGTTGCGGCCCTATCTGGACTGAGATGCCCTACACACAGTCACTCATGCGCTCGTGACCTCCCGTTTAGACTACTGCAACGCTCTCTACATGGGGCTGCCCTTGAGGACCACTCGGAGGCTTCAACTGGTGCAGAATGCAGCCACACAAGTTGTGATGGGGGCTCCCCGATACTCCCACGTAACACCGCTACTCCACGAGCTGCATTGGCTTCCGGTTGCCCTCCGGGTGAGATTCAAGGTGCTGGTGATGACCTATAAAGTCCTAAATGGCTTGGGTCTGGGATATCTGAGGGAACAGCTGCTGCCGGCATCAAGTTCCCTTCGTCCTGTGAACTCCCACAGGGAGGGCCTTCTCAGGGTGCCGTCGGCAAAGGATTGCCGGAGGGCGAAACCCAGGGGGAGGGCCTTCTCTGTGGGCACGCCTGCCCTTTGGAACCAGTTACCCGTAGAGCTCAGGACTGCTCCAGATTTTCGTTCGTTCCGCCGGGACCTGGCTCTTTGAGCTTTCCGGCCAGGACTGAGAACTTTTAATTTTTAACTTATTGTAATTGGGGTTTTTAATTAGAGTTAAGGGTTTTAGATTCAATCAAGGATAATTTAATTTATTTTAATTTGTTATTAACTTTTGTATTGTTATATTGTCTTAATTGCCTTGTGAACCGCCCTGGGTCCTACGGGAGAAGGGTGGTATATACGTTTAATAAAATAAATAAGTAAATAAAAATAAAACTCACTTGGCAGCAAAGAAGCTAAACGTTTTTCCTCACTTTGATTTTATAACACCTACATCCCTAACTCACAGAACAGGCAGATTGGGATTGTTTCCACAATTTTAATATTTTTACACATTGCCTCTCCCTCATTTGACCCTTCATACCTATTGCACTCATCTCAACTGCCTTCCCCCCTCAAAGTTGGGGAAAATAACAAATTTAAGAGGGAAATATATATTTTATTCCGCACTTATAAGGGACAAAATAAATACTAGAGGGAGGGAGGGAGGAAATTGCAGAATGACAGGGAGTGGGAGGGAAGAAAACAAGACAGGAAGAGTGGAAGGGAAAGAAGGGAGTGAGGGAAAAGAACAGTGCAGGCAGGCAGGCAGGCTTTCTTTCTGATGTTCCCAACCAGTTTCTCACAAGGAAATTCAATGGCGAAGATGCTTCTGTTTCCTTTGCTCTTTAGCCACCCATAGTCATTCTGTTTCTCTGTTTAGATAAGGAAATATCTCTGAAATGATAACCCAACGGAGCAAGTTGTCTAGTGTATTATTAGATTAAGTTTTTAAATATTTACATGGATGCAGATTGATGCCCTAGTCCAGGGGTCGGCAACCTCGGCTCTTTTATGACTCGTGGACTTCAACTCCCAGAATTCCTGAGCCAGCTATGCTGGCTCAGGAATTCTGGGAGTTGAAGTCCACGAGTCATAAAAGAGCCGAGGTTGCCGACCCCTGCCCTAGTCTAATATGTGTAGGTTTCTGAATACAGGCAAGTTGGTCTAAAACAAGCCAACATAGCAGCAAATGCAGCGCAATTTGCTCACCAAAACCACACATTGCTTCCCCCGCAGTTAGGAAGTGAGCTTGTGTTCTAAACCCAGTGGATATAACATTACATTATTTCTCATGAATTTGTGATTTAGAAAAAGTGGGAGGTTTCATACCTGGGAGAATCTCAAGTGTAGCTCATGCTTTGGTCTCTAGGAATGTTTAAAGGAATACAGTGGAAGCTCTTGTTGAAACTAAGAACCCATAGTATAGTTAATAATTTCATGGAATATTATCAATAAAACAGATTTTAACATTACCTTCACACTTCTGAAACAAAATCTCTCAGATTAATTTTTGAGAAAGTTGAAAGTCCAAATAGTATAAATCCAATATATATATATTACAGATATATATCTTAACCACTGTAATTTATTTTTTAAATTTAGATTTTGTAAAAAGAAAAAGATAACAAAATCAGTTCTGGCTATAGGGAAGAAATGCTTTTCAATGAATTATTCAGCTGGTGCAAAACGTGTGTGATCCAGTTCAGCAGTTCCCATCATGGAGTTGCCATGATCCATTCTGCCATTTGAAAATGTCTCTTGGAAATGCTTTGTCTCAAGGTTGGACTGACCTGCTTTGGCCAATGCCTTGCTTGAAGGCATATTGCTTCTGCTCATGAACAGTCCATGCACTCAAGAGCAACGACAATCAAGAGAAGTGGATGATGCAAAACAGCAATGTTGCTCAGACCAGTAAATCCAAGTGATGCTTGAAGGATCTGTTTCAACAGGCTGATGCTACTGAATAACCTTCAAATCTAGTTGTTCCTCTGAAGCTTTGCAGAGCTTTAGAAATCACATGTTGTATAGATTGTGTGTAGCCTTCTGTTTATATTATTGTACTGTCTGCATTCTAGGACATGAGTCATGTCTACAACAACCAGGTACTATTTGCACATATTCTGTTTCTCTCTCTCTCTCTTTTTCTCTCTCTCTCCCTTTCAGTAAAGAAGAAGAAGCAATCCGTGGGCATGTGCCAATGTATCAACTTCAGCAGAAGAATTTCAAGTTCAAATCACAGGCTATTAGCATCAAAGAGTTGCTTCCTCTCAAAAAAAATGTGTGCATGTTTGTTTGCATGCACACATACACACAACACAATATGTGCACAAATCAAGACACAAATTGGATTGCCACTTGCAGACTGAATGAAGACAGACTGAATAATTCAGTGTTGTGATATAATATCCAACCACCGGTAGTAAGAGGTGGGACAAACTTTACTTTTCATTCACTTTTATTATCTTTCCACCAGCTTGCCATAGCTACTGCTTTCAAGTTACCAAAAAATAAAATGCTGAACACACACCTGTAAAACACACACCTGTAAAACACAGATACACACACACACACACACACACACACACAGAGAGAGAGAGAGAGAGAGAGAGAGAGAGAGAGAGAGAGAGAGAGAGAGAGAGAGAATGTGAGGCTATGATTTGAAATAGAAGGTGTTATAACTATTGCATTGCAGTTAGAGACAAATCCAACCAAGTAAAATAACAAACAGTAGCAAAACAGCTTTACTTCTGGGTGTGGGATGAGATCTATCAAATAATCAGTCAAAAAAGCAAATGCCATACATTTTTATGCTTTGTAAAAAGGACATGCAAAAGACTAATGGCGCAAGCCAGCAATCCCCAGCATTGCAAGAGAAAACAAGAAAAGGAGCTAGACAGAGCAGTGTTACATTTTGATTGGTTAAGGTACAACAAAGATGAGGCTGCCTGTAGCTACTTCAATGTTTTCATGTCCCAAATTAGGCCAGGTTATTATTATTATTATTATTTAAAAGAAAGTATCCATAGTACAGGAATAACTTTATTCATACTATAGATAGTCCTACTATAGTATTTGGGACTAGAATTTCCACTGCAAAATGTCTTGGTTGTTGAAGGCCGGTAGTGGGAGTCCCAAATGATCATCATACAACTGCAGGATTATTAAATTAAATTAAATAAATAAATTATATTTAAAAACATTATATTTGCAAACAGAATATAGGGCACATGGATTGTGATCATGTAATTGCAGGGACACACAACTGTCATAAGTATGAGGAGTGGTCATAAATACCACTCATTTAGCACCATCATTTAGTTTGAGTTGTCACTGAATGAGTGGTTATTAAGCAATGAGTAACTGTAATCAAAGGTCACCAGGATTTTCAATGTCTGCTTTGTTTCTGTAATTAAGAACATGATGTCAGGCAGGTCAGACATGCGCTCCACTCACTGAATTCTTACATGTTCTCTGGTTCTATGAGACTAGCAGACTCATAGATGTAAGTTGCTGAATTAGCTTTTCGTCAATCCTTCTTTCTGAGAGTAGGGAATACTTTTTAAAAAGTATGTAACATTTATTCTATTAACTTTTCTCCAAGGAGAAATTAGATTTTCTACAACTGTAGGTGGTCACATTAAAAAGAAAATATGGATGATTTCCAAATTGTTTTGCCAACATAATGTGAGGGGAGGGATTGGATTGAAATAAATTAGCAGCATTATGTTTCTCAGGCACAATGATAAATTTAATGACTTTAGCAAAGTTTTTACCTCCAACCTGTCACACAACATGGAATTGATACCTTTGAGCATTTTTAGTTTGGAAAATGTGACCAGAAGCAACAGGATGCTTCTGCCTTGAAAAGACTTGCAGAAGTGTGTGTGTGTGTGTGTGTGTGTGTGTGTGTATCACTGGCAGTTTTATTACCACTACTTGACTATCTATATCAGTTTTCAACTATGACAGGTTTAGGATGTATAGACTTCAACTCCCAGAATTCCCTAGCTAGAGTGGCTGACTGGAGAATTCTGGGAGTTGAAGTGCATACATCTTAATGTTGCCAAGGTTGGCAATGATCTTGCTGAGACATGAATGTGGCTGTTATTTTATTTTGTGGAGACAGAAATTGGAGACAGTGGTATTATTGGTCTGAACCCATTAACCTATTTTGGTCACGAAAGGAATGGGAAGAGATAGATAAGGAGAAGAGCCTTCATGTAGCTGGCCTTGTGTTTGTTTCTCACCTTGCCTACAGTTGGCTAAATGAATTCCTGTGTTTATCATTGGGACATGACATAATGCAAACTCTATATATTGTTCTGAGAGTTTAAGGGAAGATAGACTATCTATCTATCTATCCCATTTTGATTCTTCATATGTCCCTTGCTGAAATATCTCTAAGTGCCATGAACTGGATACTTCTTAAAGTTAATGCACTGTAATATGTCAGCCTTATGTGGTAGACCAGACAGGAGACACAACCTAATTCTACTTTACTATAAAGCTACATTAACATAATCTTGCCAGTCTGAAAGTGCACCTCTCCCCCATCTAGTTGATAGCCCAAAAAACTGGGAAGAGAGTCTTTTATGAGCCTCTTGCCCTACTCACTTTCCTGCTCTGGGTTCAGCTGCCTTTTATATGACCCCATGATTGCATCTCTTTGCCCTTTCTCCCAAGGTCATTCCCACATACCATTAGAGCAGGGGTGTCAAACTCGCAATGTCACATGACGTGTCACAATGTGTCACAAGAGCCTTGGTGGAGCAGTGGGCTAATGCCTCCTTAAGTAACACCAGCTGCCTGCAATTAGTGCAGGTTCGAGTCCCACCAGGCTCAATGTTGACTCAGCCTTCCATCCTTCCGAAGTAGGTAAAATGAGGACCCAGATTGTTGGGGGCAATAAGCTGACTTTGTAAAAATGCTGCTTGGGGGGGGGGCAAAAGCCCTAATAAGCAGGCATATACATAGAATGAAGGCTATTGCTAAGCACATTGATTTGTGCTTCTTAGATTGTAAGCCACCCTGAGTCTTCAGAGAAGGGCGGGATATAAATGGGATTTTTTTAAAAAAAATGTATCGTGACTTTTTCTCCATTGCCGGCAATGGGGTGGGTGTGGTTTCAGCATGACGCATCCAGCCTGTGGGCCAGCAGTTTGACACCCCTGCATTAGAATATACAGGTAGTCCCCAACTTATGACCAAAGTTGAGTCCAACATTTCTGCTGCTAAGTGAAACATTTGTTAAGTGAATTTTGCCCCATTTTATGACCTTTCTTGCCTCAGTTATTAAGTGAATTGCTGTAGTTGATGAGTTAGTAAACTGGTTGTTAAGTGAATCTGGCTTCCCCGTTGACTTTCTTTGGCGGAAGGTCACAAGAAGTGATCACATGACCTTGGGACACAGAAATGGTCATAAATATGAACCAATTGCCAAGCAGCTGAATTTTGATGACATGATTGTGGGGATGCTGGAAAGGTTGTAACTGTGAAAAATGGTCATAAGCCACTTTTTTCAGTGCTGTTGTAGCTTTGAATGGTCACTAGACAAACTGTTGTAAGTCGAGGACTACTTGTAGTCATCTAAAATTCTGAGGAGAGGTTTGAACTGCATAGAATAGATCTGGCAATGTACTTCTGCTGATTCCTAGTAAGGATGAAGCCAATCAAATGCAGCTGAGCTAAACCTATACTCTTACTCTGGATAAACTATATTATGAGCATTTTATTCTTTTTGTATACTAATTATTACTCAGCCATATTTTAAAACTATGTATATGGTTAAGAGTACATCCATAGTGGGGGCAATATGCTGACTTGTAAACCACTTAGAGAGGGCTGTAAAGCACTATGAAGAGGTATATAAGTCTAAGTGCCATTGCTATTGCTATCCATTAACAAGAGCTTTTGTTAAATTCAAATCTCCAACAATGAATCTAAGTTTAAAAAATAGCTACCAATAGTGATCATAATGTGGTGGAAACTTCCTTCCTTCCTTCCTTCCTTCCTTCCTTCCTTCCTTCCTTCCTTCCTTCCTTCCTTCCTTCCTTTCTTTCTTTCTTTCTTTCTTTCTTTCTTTCTTTCTTTCTTTCTTTCTTTCACAATAGAAATTGCAGGAAAGTATATTTGGGGAAATCAAGAGGACAGCTATAGCAGTAGCAATAGGCATTTATCAGATGCACTTTACTAAAAGCTTTGACACATCAACCTTGAGCTCATTTCTGCAACTCAACAAATCCTAGAGTCCTTATTTTGTAAGTTTTTTCACAAAGGAAACTTGTAGGTTTCTAAGACCCAAAGCTATGAGTGAGAGAAAAGCCATCAGAACTTGAAGGAAAACAATGTATTTTTGTTAATGACACAGTATTATTGACCTATCCCATACGAATAAAAAAGAGCAACACTAGATAAAGCTTGAATGTTTCTGGGTCAACATTTTAGATAGTAACTGGATGCCCGTGGAAAACCCTGAAACAAGGTGAGTAGGCAGAATCATCTCCTGAGACTGTTTCCCAACAATTGGTATTCAATAGTACAGTATGTTTCTCTCTAACCGTGCAGGTAGCACGGAATTGTAATACGGTAATTGATAATAATACTGATATATCCCTCCTTACAGTTTTGACTACAAACAAATTGAATTTTAAAAAGAAGAAGCAAGAAGCACAGTGAGACTCTTGTAGTGTTGTCCTTCAATGATGCTGAAGCTTTTTACCACTGAGAGGCTAGAATTCATCATTTCTTTGTTCAGGAAATGGAGTCCTTTTTTCCCATTTGAACTACCTTCCAGAGATCTTTCCTCTTGTAGGCTTTGACTGAAGGCTAAACAAACACCATCTGATTCCCCCCTTCAGAGGGAATTCCTTGTAGTGACCTCTAAACTTTGGTCAATCTTAATGTAAGAACCTCAAGGTAGGTTGTCTTAAGACAACTGCAATTCTAATAAATAAGCAAAGAGAGTATGTTGTGAGTTGAGTGAGCATATATGTGGAGCCAGATTATTTAAAAAAAAATATTTTGAAAGGGAAGTAGGGAAGAGATGGAAAGAAATGAGAGGATCCAAGAATTTATTCTTCATCACTTCATCGCTGATACAGGACTAAAGGTTGATTTTTCCTCTTTCCTAAAGTTGTCCTACATCTCAGCTCACAAGCCATATGGCTCATCACCTCTCACACCGATGGGCTGTCAGCTGGCTGACAGGAGAAGGAATACAACACAATCAAAAATTGGGGTCATTACAGCAGATCTTTAAGCTTCATAGCTTCTGATATCAAGGTCACAGTAATCCCACAGAATTGTTCCTAGAGTGTTTTGTAAGCCTTGCCTCTACATGAAAGGAGAGACGACAATCCGATGAAGTTGATTGAAAGGTCTGGTAGATGTCACATAAGAAATCCAATGAAAATGTTAAAAGAATGAGAGAAAGACCATTCGTTTACTCTTTACTGCCGATAAGAGTAGGTATTTTTAAGGATTTAAGTCTGCCTAATGCATTTTTTCCTCTACAGAATTTATCAGCACTCAATCATTTGCACTCTGGTTAACAGTGTTGTGGTACCATCTAAATGCTATAAAAATGGTCCTGGTTTAGCACAGCCTAGAGCTTTTGATTTATTTTTGCATGTTTCTCCTTGGGGTTGTCCCTTTGTCATATAATGAGAAAGTGAGGACCAGCCATTTTTTAAAATGTTGGACACTAAGTTATTCAGCCCTGGAATGTTTGGGGAAATGAGCAAAAGACTGTCATATTTAAATTATCAGATTTCAGACTGGGTAGAAGAAATGAGTGACTGATGGATGTGGTTCCTCTGTGGTACAGAGATGAGGAATGGGGCAATCAGAGAAAGCAGGGATGAGGTTTCCAGAGGGAAAGTGAAATCAACATATATTTCCAGCAGAGAAGAAAAAGAAAGAAGGAAAGAACAACTGAAGACTCAATGTTTGAAACAACTTTGTAAATTTGCAATAACTTATACAAAGTACTTCCCAACATGACTGAAATGTTTATGTGGCTATATGCAGACCTGGAATTTTGATCATTGGTGAAGAATCACCATGAAAGGACTGCATGGATAGTCCTGATAACTTCAGTATCTATCTTTAAAAATAAACAATAAAAACAAAATCACAAACCAGGCTAATAAATTCCAACTGTACCTAGATCAAGTACACTGTTCAGAAATGTTCCATATATATGCTATATGGAAATGCCATTTCCCCAGTGTGAATATATCTATTAGTTGGTTTTTGCACTTTTGAGTCAGTGTTGACTTCTGACAATGGTCTGGATGAGTCCCTCTGGTTTTTTTTTGGCAAGATTTCAGAAGTGGTTTGCCATTGCTTGCTTTCTAGAGTTGAAGGAGAGTGACTGGTTCAAGGTCACCCAGTTCATCTCATTTTTATTGCATGATTAGAACTCACATTTTCCTAGTTTCTAATCTGATGCCTTAAACTGGCTCTATTGCCCACTACATTTATAACTTTGTTTTATATCTTTATGTTTTTATGAGGGATTTTATACAAATATGGTTATCAACATGCACTCCACTTTAAACCTACATTTAACATAGTGAATTAAGAAGACAGAATGTCCATAGCCATGCATTCTCTGATGATAGGCCAATATGCATTTTAATCATGGCTGGAGGGATGCATGGGATTATCAGTGACACAGAGCAAAGAAATATATGGGTTCAGAAAACAGTGACTTCCCTCATTCATTCTTTTTCTCAGGTATCTTCAAACCTCTCCCATAGAAGCAGAAAACTTACTGGAGACTCTACAAAGTGTGGCCAAAATTGTGAAGTTGGCATTTCAATAAGGAGATCAAGATTCTGCTTGCTTTTCATGCCTGTTGTATTGTGGATTGCACCACTAGGGCTGCTAGGCTGCCATCTTGACATTTTGTCCATATTTTGTGAATACCCCTGAAGCTCATTGTGTGTTTTTTGGCATTGTGATCTTTGGCATTGCCTGAAGTTCAAAGCTAGGATTCTTTAACAATTGCTGACATCCAAGTTCTGGCAACAGTTAGGCTCTTCTTGGTACTATTCTCATGTCTTTTAATTTTTTTTCTTTCATCAGTGATCATCTCAACACCTGGATATTATAAAGATGTCAAATTTAAATATGTGCATGAAGAAAAAGAATGAGATCTTACATGTGTGAGCATGTTCTGCTTCATACAATTAACCTGCTTAAATCTTCTTGAACTCTTTGGTGATCCTTGCAAAATGTCTGGAAATTGCAATTGATATACAATGCTTTGGCCAAACTACTAATCAGGGCAAGGTACATCAATTTGTGATGCCTATATTGGAAAAAAGAAAAGAAAAGAAAAGAAAAAAACCCTACTGTAGATGAGCTTACTGGAGACTTTGGTTGAGGGATAATTGTATTTCTTGCTGGTGTTGAATTGGACAGCTTTGGCATCTTCCTGTTCCTAGAATTTAGTTGGAACCAAAACTCTGTCTTTAGCATTACTGAAAAAATGCTAGCTACTACTCTTAGAAATCATGGTGTTAAATATTTAAATTCCAAGGGCATTTGATTTAATATTTGAACATCTTATTTCTCCACTTGTCTTTTTTGCTATTTGTTTATTATTTTGGCATTTTTTAAAATGGTGGTCATTTGTTGTAATTCAACAATGGATATTTTTGACAATGTAACTGAATAACAGTATTTTATGTGAAGATTGGCAGACACTGAACATAAATACCCTTAGTCTCTTCAACTGCCTTCCTCACATTTTCAGAAATAGTATACACATAATTTTTTCTAAAACTTCCCTGGGATTCATAACGTTCAACAGTAAGTTACTAAGATATCTTCTGCTGTACTTTGTGCTCTTTTTAAAAAATGCCTTGGAGAACTATCTGCTCTTTCCACTAGTATCCTTCTGGATCACTTATTAGTAATGTTTTCATGCCCTTTCTGAAATCAGTGTGTTTATTAAACTAGGCCTTTGCTTTCCATTTCAAATGGCTAAAACAAAGGTGCAGAGCTAAATATGAGCCACTGTTTAATCACATTTTGTTTGTTTTTCACTGCTATATTGGAAAATGTCAAAGATGCAATTTGTTATTTTTAAACCTTCTCACTTCAGGGGGAAAAAAGAAACCAAGAAAGGAAAGGAGAGAAAAAGTTGTACTAACTTAGCAAAATTGAAATTTATTTTCATGCTTTTGGTATTAGCCATTTTGGGAGTAGGCTTCCAGCCTTGCAGATCAATTATTAGTTGCATCACAGACATTTTCTACTTCCTTATATATTACATATGATTTATCCTGAATTGCCTTAATCTTTTATTTCTCAGTTAGTCTTACTTATGTGATATATTTGTTTATACATTATAAAATGATGCATGGATAGGTTCTGTGTTCAGCTGGGGTTGAAGCTATTTTTTGTGAATCTGTTGATCTATGACTCTAATAGTGACTGCTAAATACAGCTGGTCTATACAAGAAATAATATGATACTAATTACCACACTGGGGAAAGGTGATGCTTATATGTATTACTTAGGGCCTTTCCATGGTTAGTTGGCTAGAGATTAGAGTTTGCTGAGATCCAGCAATCTCTTTTTGTGTTCTTTAGAATTACGATCACAACTGGGGAATCAAATAAATATGCTCCTCAGTTAGATGAAACTTATTATAGAAGATGCATCCTGGATACCCACACTTGTTTTGGAAAAATGGCAGGGTGATGTTTGCTTTCATTTATAGGGAATCTCAACAATTCACCCCAAACCTAGACTTTTGTAAGAAATTAGGAAATGTGAACACTTTCCCACTTCCCCATCCACCTGCAATCTCTGGCAATCCCTCTCTTGAAAAATTCCAGCATTTCTTCATGAAACCAGGGTTAGCTATGCTGGAACCGAGATTCACAGTCTTTCTAAGTGCATTGATGGTAGGTTTGCTAGAACCACAATGCAGGTAGTAGGGATGACACGTGTATATAACGTGTTTGGAATGGGACAACTTAGTTCACTAGGGTGAGTCCCATACCCATCCATTATGCAGGACAGTTAGAAAAATAGCTATAATTATTTATTCTGTTCAAGAAATCTTACTGAAAGGTAAAATCTTACATGTACTTATCAAAGAGTTAAGTTGTAATAAATTTAACAAACTGCATTTTGAATGGAGATGGATGGAATTCTACCCTCCTAAATACAATGAGTACTATTTTAGCTTCACCATTCTGATCTTGCTCTGCAAAGTATCAGATTCCACAACAAGATATAAAATATGAAATTACGCTGCCATTTTTCTCATTCTCCCAGAGAGCTATTCTGGGCAAAAAGATCAATCAGCCTTCCCCTTCTTGGCCATTTTCATGCCACTCATCCTCTTCTAATTCTAATCCCTTCCTTTGTCTCCTCTCCTTTTAAAATAATTTTGATTCTTGGTTAGATCCATATTAAACAAGAATGCATGCACACAGAAATGGGTAATGGGATATTTCACTAATCTGTTCACCTGGAACATGAGGAGAATGTACTAGTGGGAAGCAGCTACAGCCAAAATGAATTTAAATTGATTAGATGCTGGCACATATTCTTGTACCACTGATGAATTCTGGGAATTAGAGCTTTGTATATTTAGTGAGCATTCTCTTAGTGTCATTCCTTGGTTCCATGATGGAAGAACAGATCACAGAGACCTTAATTAAGGAACATGCTGGTATTTCAACAGGTTTCTTTGCTTTCAGTATTCAAATCCTGAGGGTGGAATAAATCAGTCTCTGGTAAGTTATGATTACAATGATTATCCTCTTTCATGCTGAAGAATAATGTAACTTTTGAGAGCTGAGACTATATTAGGACATATGGCATATGGTTTTTTTTTTTGGGGGGGGGAAGAAAGGTTTGGAAAAAATAAAGTTTATGATAATATGTTCACAAAGCATATCTATGGGAAAATAAATACTCCAATGAAGATATGAAATATTCTTCCAGTTCCACAAGAGCTCATCATGCTCTTTGCTAGTATCATGCCAAAATCCATCAACATCAATTTGACGTTGTAGAAAGGGGGGGGGGGAAAGGATGGAAGTGGAAAAATATTCAACACACCAAGCATATGCATAATATGACATTTAAATATGATGTAATATTTTGGAAAATAGTATTGCAATTCTTTGCTGAATCTAGGTCTCACTATACAATGTCAGTTTTAAATATCTCTTTGGCTGATTTGCGACATAATAATTTATCACCCTACTGTGCAAATGGAGGGATTAATTTACATCTCTATTCAAATTTGCAGAAGCATTAATGCTTCCTGAATCTAATCGGGTTGCCTTAACAGAATCTCATACAAAAGGCAATTTAAAGCTGGAGTTCACAAAAATAAAGTATGATACAATTATGTAGTACATTTATATCTTACTCCTTCCTTCCCACCATCTCGGGATGATATATGTCCTTCTTGAGGGAGTTCAGACAACAATGATGCTCTGTCCCAGATTACCTAGTGGCATCATCTCTGTGCAAGTATTTAAGCTGATACCATCTCAAATCTCAGAAATAAAACACAATGCTTTGAGGCGTGATATTTGAGAGGCTGTCTGATGGGTTTTATCTAGAGCTGTTATCTTTCTATGTCAAAAGGCATGGAAAAGGGCTAGTGATATGCTTATTGATTATTTTGTTTCCTGTCCTCCTTGCTCCGCCACCATTTTGTCTTTCCACAAAGCCTCTGAGCTATCATTTTGCCTCTAATTTCACTCCTTCCTCCGCTGTTCTTTTAAACCTGGCCTCCAATTAGTGAAATTATTGACCTTTTAAACCTGACATCTGTCTTCTTCTAGTGCAGCAATTATTATAAACTTTATGGGCCTTATTAGCACACAGAGATTTTTTTTAGAGGTTGCCATGTATGCTTCTTCAAGAACATCCAGAACTTTATAGAGAAGCCATTTCGGTTAAATTTTGCCCAAAAGATGCATATTCATAATTTCAAATGCTCCTTAAGAAACAGAATAACTGTTTTTCACCTCCAAAGAACAATGTTGAGCTTGATCAAAGTGGCAACCTGCAGCCCCAGTTCTGCATATGATCCCTGACTATCCTTTCTGCAGCCATTACAGCTTTCTCCAAATCTGATAGCTGAACATTTGCAGCTCCATGAAGATGGAATTATAAAACTCAGAATAGGCATAACAGAGCAAGAAAAACACAGCACATTTTCATATTGATCCTCCCAAACAATTTTCCCAGAGGTTGCTTGCAAATATGTCCCCCAATTATTTTGTGGCCTTCAGCTTTTCCACTCATTGTGTTTTGTTCAGCAAGACTCTTCTTTTGTTCAGCAAGACTCCTCTTTCACTTACAGACCTACAGTTGACCCAAATTATATCAAGGAAGAAAGGAAAGAAGAGGTATGTTTGTTATGTATTGGGCTCAATTGTAATACCACATGGTTAGCTGGAGCAGCTAACGGCTCTCCAGCAACCCAGACTCCAGGTCTCCAGTGCTGCTATTGGCTGTCCCTAGGAGGCAATGGTTGCTTTAAACCTATTGGCTGCCACCTAGGGGCTAGGCTATAAATTGCTGCTAGTTGCAGCCCAATTCCCAGTTCAGATCCTGCAAGCAATAAGCCATGAGCTTTGTTGAACTCACTTGCCTCGTCTCCTTTCCTGCGCAAAGAACCCGCTACACAACGCTGGTGATGAAGGTGGGATCCTGCTTCCCAAAAAGAGCTGAAGTTCACTAGGGGAGAGGCAGCTCACGCCTGGAGGGAAAAGGCATTCCCCCCCCTACGTTCAGCTAGAAAGCCACGCTAGCGACCACGTGGTCAGTGGATTCGTTCCCTGGGCCTTGGTAAGCAGGATCGGAAACTGCAGGAACCAGCCGAAGACAGAATGCTGAAGGTCGGAAGACTTCGTGAATTCGACGTCAAGCACCCAGAGGGATGGCCTTCCTACTTGTCCCAGGTAGAAAACTACCTCTGGGCAAACCAAATCGCAGAAGAGGGGCTGAAGGCCGCCACATTGCTCTGCCACCTTCGACCTGGCTGAAAACCTCTTCGCTCCGACACCGCTAGAGTCGATTTCCTACGCGGACCTCAAGAAGAAGCTGGGAGAACATTTTCAGCTGAAGATGTCAGAGACTGCCTGGCACTTCATGTTTGATCAGTGAGTACAGCAACCCAGTGAAACAGCATCAGAATTTATCACGGCCTTGAGGCAGTCCGCACGCCTCTGTAAATTTTCAAACCTTGAGGAGCGACTATGAGACCGGCTTGTCTGTGGCCTGCGGAACCAAATGCTCCAACAAAGACTTTTTGCCAGACTGAAATTAACATTTTCAGAAGCTCAAGACAAAGTTATGGCAGACGAGGCCACCAGGGGTGCAGTCCAAACAGTCCAGCCTGCCCAAATAACGAAACATGAAAAAACAGTCCACCATGAGGATGCCAAGTGCTTAGAGGAATCTTCGGAGGAAGAAGATCCTGAAGTCAACAAGCTTCACAAGCAAACCAACATGCAGCAACACAGCAGAAAACAGCAAGAGAACACTTACAAGGCAGTTCTGTTACCTAGATGTAAAGGGTGCGGCGGCAATCATTTTTGCGCCAATTGCAGATCCCGGTCAGCCACATGCAGGGCCTGCGACAAGACAGGCCACATTACAGCAGTCTGAAGAGCTCGCCAGAGGGACCAGCCACCCAAACACCAGTTGGAAGATCCAACCAGGAGAGGTACCGGGGCCCAGGGTCCATTTAGTGTGGGGTATTGCAGAAGCCGTAGAAGCATGTGCCGCACTGGGGCCTGATGCCCCCTCAAATCTAAACTCAAACTGCTGGTAGAGCTACATGTGAAATGGAGTTGGACTCTGGCTCTGCTGTCTCCATTATTTCCCAGGTCACCTTCAATTTCGTGTGCAGGCGCAGTAACAAATGGGCCAAGCTGAGGCCCTCAGACATAATTTTAACTGACTTTCAAAATGTTCAAGTTAAAGTTAAGGGAGAAGCTACCATGACTGTAAAATTTAAGGGGTTTTATGGGCACCTGGATGTCATAGTAGTGGGGGGCCAGAGAATGAGTCTCATTGGACTTGATTGGTTTGATGCCTTAGGCATTCAGATTACTGGTATCAACCAGACACAAGCTGCAAACCTTTCTTCAGTTTGCGAGGACTTTGCAGACATTTTTGATTTAGCCCTAGGAACATACACAGGCCCGCCTATCTCATTCAAGCTAGACCCCAATGTAGTTCCCATTAGGGTTAAGCCACAAAGGGTCCCTTTTACCCTCAAACATAAAATTGACTCAGAAATAGACAAGCTTGTAGAACAGGGCATTTTACAACCAATTGATGTTGGGGAGTGGGAAACTCCTATAGTCACCCCACTTAAGGCCAATGAGGAAATTAGGATATGTGCAGACTATAAATGTACAATTAATAAAGCCCTTAAGCAACATGCTTACCCTGTTCCAGTGGTCAACCAAATTTTAGCTTCCTTGCAAGGGGGTACTATTTTTGCTAAATTAGATTTAGCACAGGCCTATCAGCAATTGCCGGTTGATGAGGCCACAGCCGAGGCTGGGACAATCGTGACTCACAGGGGGGCTTTCAAGGTTAAGCGTTTACAATTTGGAGTCAGCATAGCTCCAGGCATTTTCCAGGGGATCATGGGGCACACACTTAAAGGCATTCAGGGCGTCTGCCCTTATTTTGATGATGTTCTTATTGCTGGGTAATCTACAGAAGTGTTAGCCAGCAGGCTCAGGGCTGTCCTACAGAGGCTTCGTGAAGCAGGCCTCAAATTAAAAAAGAGCAAATGTAGTATTGGGGTCCCTTCAACAGAATTTCTGGGATTTTGAATTGATGCTAATGATATTCACCCTGCTGAATCCAAAGTGAAGGCCATTAAAATGGCTCCTAGTCCTAAATCCCAAGGAGAGCTACAAGCATTCTTGGGCCTCCTCAATTTCTACCATGCCTTTCTGCCTAACAAGGCCGCATTGGCAGAGCCTCTTCACAGGCTCTTAGATAAGAAAGCTCCATGGAAATGGACCAGCATTCATGAAAAAAGCTTCCAGGACTTAAAGGCACTCTTGTCAGATAAATCCACTGTAACTCATTTTAAAGAGTCTAAACCAGTCTGTTTAGCATGTGATGCATCTCCTTTCAGGGTGGGGGAAGTTTTGAGTCATTTAGAAAAGAATGGAACACAGGTCCCTATAGCATTTTATTCAAGGACACTGTTCTGTACCAGCCTGCTACCGGCCCTGCAACAAAAGCAGGGATGACCCCTTTACAAACGGCAAGAGGCTGGAATAACGTCTGCCACATTTATTACTACAAAAACAAACAAGACACGAACCAAGATACAGGAGCTTTGAAACACTATCCGAGCAGTTGCTTTCAGCAAACCAGCCCTCCCCACACATTCCCTTTATAAAGAGTTCAGGGCGTGGCTTCTCTCTCCCTCCTTCCGAGAAGCCCCAATGCCTTCCTCAGTTTACTCCTACTTGACTGCCTCCTGCGTCGGGTGTCCTTGAACAGGGCCAGCTGTGGGTCATCTTCATCCACATTGTCAGGCTCACACAGCTGGGTCTCCATGGTGACCAAGTGGGAGGGGCCTGCCTGAGGGCAATCATCAGCAAGATCTTCAACCCCCTCAGCAAGGTCTTCAACAACCCCCTCCTCCTCTGAGTCGTCCGACCCAACTGCCGAACCCACAGGCTGACCCTGAATCACAACAGACACTGTCCTCTGCTGAGCGTAAGTACGCTCAAATTGACAAAGAGGCCCTAGCCATTGTTGCTGGAATAAAAAAAATTCCATGACTATTTATATGGCAGGGACTTCACGGACTTTTCACCACAGACAAACAAACCCCCCACATACTTTCCCCAAGAATGCTGAGATGGTCTATTTTCTTATCTGCATACACTTTTAAATTGGTTCACAAACCTGGTAAAGAAATGGGCCATGTTGATGGCCTCAGCAGACTTCCACTACCACTAATGGTACCAGACCTGGCCCCTGCAGCCAGAATTCTGTCCATACAGGACCTGCCTGAATTTCCCCTCCATTCTGGGGACATTGCTGCAGAAACAGGTACAGATAGAACACTTAGTAGAGTGCATTAAAGGACAATGGTCTACCTGGCCCGATGGGTAAGCTGGTAGACCACAAAGTGACTGGAACTCCGTGGTGTTCCACAAGGGCACGCAAGGCTCCTTATCTTGCTGATTATGTTGTAAAATAAAGAACTATAATGTTGTCTGTACTGTAAATCGTTGCTAAATGAGCCTTGGTGGAGCAGTGGGCTAATGCCTCCTTACGTAACACCAGCTGCCTGCAATTAGTGCAGGTTCGCATCCCACCAGGCTCAAGGTTGACTCAGCCTTCCATCCTTCCGAGGTAGGTAGCACACTGAAGCAGAAGGAGAAGGGCGGGATATAAATGGAATAAAAATAAAAATAAAAAAATACTGAAAACTGGAGTTATGATGTTAACTTGGTGGAGCAGTGGGCTAATGCCTCCTTAAGGAACACCAGCTGCCTGCAATTAGTGCAGGTTCGCATCCTACCAGGCTCAAGGTTGACTCAGCCTTCCATCCTTCCGAGGTAGGTAAAATGAGGACCCAGATTGTTGGGGGCAATTAAGCTGACTTTGTAATAATGCCGCTTGGGGGGGGTGTGTGAGAGCCCTAATAAGCAGGCATGTACATAGAATGAAGGCTACTGCTAAGCTTGTAAGCCGCCCTGAGTCTTCGGAGAAGGGCGGGATATAAATGGAATAAATAATTAATAATAATAATAATAATAATAATAATAATAACAATAATAATAATAATAATAATAATAGTGTACTGTCATTCATTCAGATGCTATGATAACTGTCTAGTGTGCTGTCAATGAAAGCTTATTCATTCAGATGCTATAATGTTAACCCTTGTAACTTGTATTGTTTTTTTATTTAAGGTTGCTATGATGTTAAGTATTGTTAATTGTATTACGGCCAACTATTGCTTTGATGTTGTCTGATCTAAGAGGGGAGGGGTGTTATGTATTGGGCTCAATTGTAATGCCACGTGGTTAGCTAGAGCAGCTAATGGCTCTCCAACAACCCAGACTCCAGGTCTCCAGTGCTGCTATTGGTTGTCCCTAGGCGGCATTGGTTGCTTTAAACCTATTGGCTGCTGCCTAGGGGCTAGGCTATAAATTGCTGCTAGTTGCAGCCCAATTCCCAGTTCAGATCCTGCAAGCAATAAACCATGAGCTTTGTTGAACTCACTTGCCTCGTCTCCTTTCCTGCACGAAGAACCCGCTACACAACAATGTTTGCATAGCACACTGAAGCAGAAACTAGCAGGCTGCATTTTAATTTAGGATATTATGCAGTTTAGGCCATGTGGTTAGTTTATGGTTCAGTGTGCCTTGCAAACAAAAAATCAGGTTAACTGCATAAACCATGTTTGAATTAACCACAGGCAAGGTTGTCACAAGAATTCAGTGAGTTTGTTCAATAGCAGTCTGATGGAGATCACTTCTCATCTCTGAATTTAATAATGCATTAAATTTCAGTAGAAGATAAACAATAGTCAAAGGGCCTTTTGGCTTTGCATTAATACATGTTTTCTAGAGTGTTATGTACACTGAAAAAAAAGCTTTAAGAATTGCACTGCATTAAACAAGGGAATAAATCAGTGCAGCTCTTTTATCTGGTAACAGAATGCTTCATTTGCTCTGATTTGATTTGAAAGCCATTGCCCTGCTTTAAACATTCATACTAAAGCAGTTTAAACAGCCAGCAGATGTACTTGCTTATTAGAGGAAGAAATTCAATGGCAATAAGATTAAAAAACATTATTAAGGTTGCACTATGGTTATTGATTTATGCTAATCAATATAACAATGATGATGATCATAATCATCATACCAAAACTTTATTGGGTAATATCACAAATTGGTTCTCCAGTTCTAGGACTGTTTGCAGTGCACTATAAAATGGAAGGCAGACTTTTAAATAAGCTGACGGTACCAAAGGTTATTTTCCATGCAAGAAATCTGAAAGCATAAAAGGAAAGAGGCAGCTTTTCCTAATGAAAGAAAAACACCGGCTGAGCCTTCAGAACCAGTTCTGTTTTTTCTCTGCTTCTGTGTGTTATTTCTTAGATTCAGTTACAATTTTTTGACAGATTGTTCAATTATTATTGTTAAAACTTATGTTATTCTCTTTCTTTTTAAGGACAGCATAGATAATTTTTTTGCATTGCAAAATGACTTTTGGTGCTAGTTGCTATGGAGCTCATGTGGATGGTGGTTGTGTAAATGGATCAATATGTAGATTTTAATATTTTCTTTATTACTTATATACTCAAAACATATAAAAGAAGCCTTCCCAAACTTCTGCTCACATCGAAAAGCACAATTAAGAGGTGCAGAATATTGCAGATTTCTATTATGCATAGATGTATATATATATACTGTACTCTCCCATGCACTGATGATGTTGCCTAGCCTGGTAATGAAATGTCTACAAGCTCAGAGAGCACTGAGGATCCAACTATTCATCCCTGAGGTGTATATATTCTCTTCTGTTAAACACTGCTTATTTCTGAAACTTAATGAATTGCTAAGGAAGATCCAAAGAAAAGTGAGTTGAACGAAATGGAAGGAATTGTCTAACTTGCATTGCAATGATAGAATATTCTTGGTCTCACTGACTTATAAAGGAGTTGCATTAATTATGGAAAATGTCCTTACCAGTTATTCTGCTGTCCCTCCGAGTTAATGTCAAATGCTATTATCATTTGAAAGTATTATGGAAAAATGAAGATGAAGAAGATCTTGTGAAAAGATGGGGACATTACACTGCTCCCCATACTGCTTTTATATTTTTAATCACCACTGCATCAGTGTTAATTAGGTTGTAGTTAAGATGCTGACAATACAGCTGCAATTATAAGAGTTTCAGACCACTTAAAGCTTTATTGTTTAATTAAGAATCTTCATGAGTAGTCTTATCTCTTTTGCTAGCAGGCTGTTTCTTTAAATGTTAATATATGCATAAGAGTTTGATCAGACATGTGGAATTCATAGTACTCAAGAATGAATGCACATCAGCAACCTTTTTCACAGGGTGAAACTTTAACATCAAACCAAGATTTCTGTATCTTTACATAATTACCATGAAAAATCAGAATTGAGTATAAATGGAAACAACATTTAAGGAACAATAAGTCAGGAGATTATGATTTCCTATAAGAAATTAGGATTTCTTATAAAAAAATGGCAGTACAAACAAAATATTGCTGAAGCACCACTTCAGCCACACAACTAACAATACATATTTCATACTAAACCTGGAAGTACTGCAGTTAAAGTTGCAGTGCATTTATGAAAGTAAAGCTTCACTTGCTGAGCCATCTTGTGGGGTTTCTAATCCTGATATTTGATTTTCAAAACTGGTTCCACAATATTGAATGTTGCCTACTGAATGTTTCTGAAATCACAGATCACATAATAGCAAAAACTATTCTGTTGCTAAACACTTTTTTTTCAACCATGAATTTCCAAATCAGTCTCTGGGAACGATCAACTAAGGCATGTTTAAATGGAATATGGAGCTATCAGTAAGCCACAATAATTTTTAGTAGATCAGCAAAATTTCCTGACTGAATTGAATGTTTGTAGCTCAGGGCTGAACAGGTGGGGTCCTTGGTGCTCTCTGACCTTGGTTGTTTTCTTGCAGAAGTTTCATTTACCCAACTAGGTAACATCATCGGTGCAAGCTTGGAAAATCAGTGCAACCAAGGACCACATAATTCATAACTTAGATGTACGAGCATAAAAAAATGTTTCCCCTTGGCTGGTGACATTGAATTATCCATTAAAGAACAAACAAAACAAGCTTTATTCTACCAACAAGTTGATTTTTCTGGGGAAGGGGGGGTCAGATTTCTTCCATTCTGACATTGAACAAAAATGCCTGAATTGTAGATGTGCATGCAACCCCTATTTGTAATTAGAGTATAGGAGTACTATAACCAACAGTCAGAATTTATGTAAAGGGGATCTGCAGCAGTCTATCAGAGAGTTGCCAGAAGCTTATTGTTGTTGTGCAGATGAGGAGGAATAAGGGTCCTTGGAATGAGGGACAGTTAATGGATGGCAAGAGATCAAAAGGAGATAGTTACTGTTCCAGATAAGAGAGATGTTGGGGTGTAGTAGAAATTAGGCAACTTGAAAGATAATTAGAGGGAAACAGAGACAGAAATATAGGGAACTTGAGCCAATATAGAGAAAGAAAAGCTAAAATGACCCCAAGACAGATGTTTTGCCCACACAAAGAGCAGGACTGAAGTAATTTGAAGCAGAAATTGAAAGTTAAATATCTAAAGCAGGGGTGCCAAACTGCCAGCTCATAGACCTGATGCATCATAGCAAACTGCACCCACCCCATTGCCGGCAATGGCAAAAAACTCACACTATGTCACGACACATTACGTGACATTGCGAGTTTGACACTCCTGATCTAAAGTACGTGCTTAAGTATGTTCATGAAGAAAAGAAAGAATGAGGAGATGTTCAAAGCAGAACTTTATCCAGAAAGGCAAACAGGTGCCAAGACCAGTAAGAAGCCACAGGAGTTTTAGGAGGAAGGATGAAGTTTAGAAAAAGTCCTTTTGAGAGGAAATAAGCTTTAAGGAAAAGAAAGAAGTGATGAAAAGAAGAGAAGTAGGAATAAGGAGAAAGCTGATAAAATTCTTGCAGCAACTCCAATCTGCAGCAAAAGGGAGGAAAGGCAGCCTAGAGTTGCAAGAAAACAGAATGTTTTCCAAGGAGGAGAAATGGGCCAAGAGGAAAGTGCTATCAGAATTATGGGCAACATGACCAAAGGCATGGTAGAGAATATAAAAGATGGGCTAAATAAGAAGAGCCAATCAGGAAAGAGAGTGGGAAAAGCCAGTTGGAAAAAATCCAATCCAGAAACAGGAATCAAAAAGGAGGACAGGCTGAGTGAGGAAACAACTACAAGGAGATGGTTTTATCTGGAATGTTTTGAGTGAGGTGGGGAGTTCAGCCTGTTTGGTATCTACTCGGGTAGGTTAGTGTGTATTTGCATTAGAGACCACTAAAGTCAACCTTGGGAAATGTGTCTTATGTGGATTTTGTGTGTGGACAAACATTCTCCTGCCTGCCTGTCTATCTCTCTTTTTCCTCTCTCCGTGTGTGCCTTTGTGCATGTGCACAAACTTTGCATAGGAAAAGAGGATATTCTGCAACATAAGACCTTGTTTTTGAGTAAAGTCATTGATTTTTAATAGGTTTTTCTCCACTTTAACCATTTATCTATGTCACTGTTAAAAGGGTTTTTTTTCCTGTTAACCATGTGTCAAAAAGTTTGAATAATAGTAGTAGTAAATCTGCTCACTTTTTATAACCAAGCAATGATTTTTATTTTTATTGGAATTCCCAGGAATGGGGAGGAAATTCATCCCTTAGCCTCCAATCCAGACAGACCATATGGTATATAAATTAATTTATGTATAAAATTATATACAATGTATAAAAATAGTATATAAATGTGGCGTCACATTTGTTTTAAAAAAAGCATCCAGGAAGTGGGAAGAATCCAGTAAGGTTTTTGAAAAAGTCAATTCCTCAATCTAAAAAATGACTCCAGTTTAGAACATGGTTACTATGTGCATCTGTGGGCATAGTTATGGGGACAAATAAACTATGTATGATGATACATTGACAGAGTATCTGAAAGCTATTCAGGTCTGTTTGGGGCAAAACAGACTTTGGTTTAATCCTAAGATTATCTATACCCGTACCAATCGGGCTTCAGGCCCGGGTACAGCACGGAGACAGCATTGGTCGCGCTGGTGAATGATCTCTGGCGGGATCGGGACAGGGGTTGCTCCTCTGTCCTAGTCCTTTTAGACCTCTCAGCGGCTTTTGATACCATTGACCATGGTATCTTGCTGCGACGTCTCAGGGGGTTGGGAGTGGGAGGCACAGTTTTTCAGTGGTTCTCCTCCTACCTTCTGGGACGTTCGCAGTTGGTGTTGGCAGGGGGGCAGAGATCGACCCTGAGACCTCTCATTTGTGGAGTTCCTCAGGGATCGGTCCTCTCACCTCCTGTTCAACATCTATATGAAGCCGCTGGGTGAGATCATTCGTGGCAGTATGTTGATGATACCCAGCTTTTTATTTTGACCCCAAACCACCCCAGTGATGCCCTCGACATGATGTCCCATTGCCTGGAGGCGGTCCGGGTCTGGATGGGGAGGAACAGGTTTCGGCTCAACCCTGACAAGACTGAGTGGCTGTTCGTGCCAGCATCCTGGGAAATTCAGATTACTCCATCTCTTGCCATGGGGGGTGAGCTATTACCCCCCATAGATAGGGCGCGCAACTTGGGAGTCCTCCTAGACTCACAGCTCTCTTTAGAAGAGCATATTGGAGCTGTGATTAGGGGGGCCTTTGTCCAAGTTTGCCTGGTGCACCAGTTGCGGCCCTATCTGGACTGGGATGCCTTGCGTACAGTCACTCATGTGCTCGTGACCTCTCGTCTGGACTACTGTAATGCTCTCTACATGGGGCTGCCCTTGAAGACCACTCGGAGGCTCCAACTGGTGCAGAATGCAGCCGCGCGAGTTGTGTTGGGAGTCTCCCGATACTCCCATGTTACACCTTTGCTCCACAAGCTGCATTGGCTGCTGGTTGTCCTCCGGGTGAGATTCAAGGTGTTGGTAATGACTTACAAAGCCCTGCATGGCATGGGTCCGGATTACGTACGGCAACACCTGCGGCCGGCGTCAACCTCCGTCCAGTGCGCTCCCACAGAGGGGGCCTCCTCAGGGTGCCTCCGATCAAAGAATGTTGATTGGTGGCCCCTAGGGGGAGGGCATTCTCTGTGGGCACGCCAGACCTGTGGAACCGCTTGCCGGTCGAGCTCCGGATGGCCCCCGACCTTTGCTCCTTCTGGCGGGATCTAAAAACTTATTTATTTGAGCAATCCGGCCTGGTTTGATGGGTTAAGGGCTGGGTTTTTAATATGGTTTTAATTACTGTTTATATCGGGCATAATATTTAATTGTTTTTTTTAACTTTTGTACTTCGTTTTTAATATTTATTGCCCTGTACACTGCCCTGAGTCCTTCGGGAGAAGGGCGGTATAAAAATTTACCGTAATAAATATAATATAAAGATAAAGATAAAAAGACTCTTCCCCCAACAGCACCCCACTAAGTTGGGGATATTACCTTCATTGGTCATGGCTAGGACTGTATTTCCCCATTCAAGACTGTTGCACAACTTGGAGGTCCTTCTGGACTCACAGTTACTGTTACTGTTCAAAGAGCAGATGGCAGTAGTGGCCAGGAGGGCCTTTGTGCAGGGCCTATTTTGTGTGCCCGAGTGCTTATTATTATTCCATCATTCAGATATGCCCTGACCATCTCCTTATTGGATAAGTGCAATGTGTTCTGCATGGGGCTGACCTTGAAGACTATCTGGAAGCTACAGCTGGTTCAAAATACAACTTTTAGTCTGCTCCTGTGTCATTGCTGCTATGTGAGCTGCACTGGCTGCCAGTCAGCTTCTGAGTGCAATTTATGGTGCTGCTTCTTACCTACAAAGATCTATATGGCATAGAGCCTGTATATCTGAGGGACCGCTTACGGTATGTCCAGTACAGTAGTTTCTGCCTGCCTGGTAATTTTCATCAGAGTAAGTTCACTTCAGGTCCCTTCTATTAAATGTTGTCATATTTTGAAACAGAGGAAGTGTGTCTTCTCTGTTATGGTTCTCATTCTTTGGAATATTCCCCACAAAATGTGGAGAGTGCCCTGTCTTGCTGAGTTTTGAAAAACTGGAAATCTGATTTTGGTTCCAGGTTTGGGTTAATGTATTGTTGTTTAAATGGACTCCAGAAGATGGTAGAGGACAGGAAGACCTGGAGGGACATTGTCCATGGGGTCACGATGGGTCGGACACAACTTCACAACAAACAACAACAATCGTTGTTTATCTGGTGTCCCTGCTTTGCTTGATTTATGTTGTTTATGAGATTGTACTAAGTTGGGCTTTCATTTGGTTTGATTTTTTTTAATAGATTTTCCAGTTTTGTACTCCACCTAGTCTACTGGCGTTGCATGGCTAATTAATTCAAATGAATGAATGAATGAATGAATGAATGAACAAATGATGTTGTTGCACACATGCCACAAATTATTTACTTGCATCAAATATTGGGATCCAGATAGATAATGGTGACATGGCCTCATCACCCATGGTCATTTTGATATCATTGCAGTTTGCTACCCTATGCCACTGAGACGTTTCACGTGTTTTTAGTACCAGAGTCTGTCAATAATTCATAGATTTTTAATAAAAAGTATACTTGAATTTAAAACCCCAAAGGTTTACCAAATTCTGGACCAAGACTTAGAGTAATTAGTACATGATATGAAACTAAAGCCAACTGTGATACAGTATCTTCATTGGAAAAGTTGTGTTAGACATCATTCATTTGTTTATAGTAGGGACTTGCCTGCCAGCTCTTGTTTCACAGAATTCCAACCATACCTTGCTTGAAGAATAGAGCTCTGAAAATAAACCAAAGTTCAGCATGCAAAAACTAATTAAAATTCATCTGAGGAACATTCAATATATAAAGGCAATATCAATGTGTTTTTTTTAAAAAAAAACATCTCACACTCCTCTCTCTTTTCATCTGCTCAATTGCCTTTTTTTTGGAGACTTTGTAAGTTAGTTATGTCTATTCTTTCCAATGTTTTACAGCTTTCTTTAATATTTCTAGGTTTAACTAGTATCTTATCTAACTTTTTACTGGCTTCATTTTCTAGCATCTCCAGCCATTATTAATCAATATTTTTAAGGAATTTGGACACATAACATAACCAAAATGAGACTGGCATAGCTTGCTATGCCTCTAGTAGCATTTCAAATTAGATTCATTTAAAATCTCCTTGTTTTGACATCTGAGGTACAGCAGTACCTCTCTCCAAAAAGGAGTGTAGTCTTCTTCCATCTGCTTTTTTAAATTGCCCAACTTTCACACTGTATGTAAGGACCCACTTCAACTAACCACCCAAGAAAGCAGAAATCTTGAAACAGCTATTGTCTCAAAAAGATACTTTTACTAGGAGTCAGTGACAGTAGGGAAGTCACGGTGAGATCTGGGAAAAATCCCACGCAAACGGTATAGTTAAGCTAGCAATATTCCTCCTCCCACCAAAGTCATAATGTCCATTTCAAATCCAGCCAATCCACAGGTGGCACGAAGTCTGGCCGGCTGGTACAGTTGGTGCCAGTGGTGGGATTCAGCTGGTTCGCACCACTTTGGCAGAAGTGTTAGCAATTTTTTTGTTGCCCAGGCCCAGAATGGACTTCCAGAAGTGGCATCCCCACAGAGAACTGGTTGTTCACATATTTGAATCCCACAACTGGTTGGCGTGCATCTCAAGGTGTTCTCCAGCTTTCGTTTCTCTGTAACTATTTCCCTGATAAGGGAGATACATTCCTTTCTCAAGATGATAAAGGCAGGAGAGGGAAAGTAGAAAGCAAAAGCATGCTCCCCCACCCCCCAGAAGAATAGCAGCCCCCCAAAATTGAATAACTATGCAGGGGTAACAGTGAGGTATATAACAAAAGCACTTGGTATTAAGACTAATTATCCTTATTTTTTGAGATAATACTTATAGGGATAGTTATTACATTGTGCCCAATAGCAATGTGTTGTTTTTTTTAAAAAAGAAACATGTGCCCAAGTGATATTCTGTACTTCATTTGGTCCCAGTTTGGTCCACTTCTGATTCGTCTAAGATGGGGTTCCTCAAACCTGCTACAGTGCATAAAATTGATTTCAAGTGGCAACTTGCAATAGAGTGCCTCCCTATCATGTACCATTTATTATCTTGAGCAGCCTGTATCTCCATACGTTCACCTGACAGTGACTTCTTGGTTGTTGAACAATTATTTTATTAATTGCATAAAGTGTTGTGTTCTTTCAGGTAGTTCTCTGTTTTTTCATATTCAATACAATCAAAGGCTTGGCTACAGACAATGAATCATAAATAACATCCTTTTGAACTGCACATACATATTTCATGATCCATTAAACATTTAAACAATAATAAACAATATGGTCCTGAGTTACTCTTCTTCTCTTCTACATCATAATTTCCTGAACTACTGATAGAGTAGCCATTGCTCTTCTCTAATATATGATTAATTCTTTCCAGTCTGGGTGTTCCCCCTTCCTTTTCTGGTATAATCTTGGTGTGTATGATTGTGTGGTAGCACACATCCATCCATCCATCCACCCACCCACCACATTTCCTATATTATCAAGTCATACTTTACTTATGTTAAGGAATATAGAATTTATATTTTGTCTGGAGTCATCTGCTTACAGATAAGTTTTTGCAGTTGGCCTAGGTCATTGCTGTGAAGCAAAAAAATAAATAAATCAATAGTCATCACACACAAAATGCAAAGTAGCTCTATTGTAGAAAGAGATACTTGAAAAAAAATAAAGCAACAATATCAGAGGAAGAACTGAATTAAAGCAAACAGTAATATTAAGAAGCAGAGTTTTTGAATAATTACACATGTCAACAAATTGATCTATTGAAAGCCTCTGGGATGCTTCTCAAAATACAATAGACTCCTTAGTGTTGCTTCTTACAATAAATCTGTTTTGAACTCAGGGTTGTCAGCTAATCAGGAGTTTTCCCTGAGGTAGGAAAAGAAAAAAAAACAGGACAAGTTGGCCTCTCCACTTTTTAAAAACAATCAATGCATCTTAAATGAACAGATGAAGTTGGGCTGGATTTCTCTTAAAATGCCAGTTTGAATTGGTAGATTAAACTTCTGGACCAACTTTTGAGTTCTACGCCATTCTTAAAGCTACTTGGATCTGCCTCTTGTCAATTTTTTTTTATTCCAAGGTTTGATCCCACCACCACCAATTTTGTGTAAGTTAACTATGATTCATTTGTTAGATTGCCATCATAACTAGTACATGTAGCCCTAGACTTACAATCATTTGTTTAGTGACTGTTCAAAGTTATAATGACACTGAAACAAGTTACGTCAGTTTTTCATACTTACAATGGTGCAGCATTCCCTTGGTCATGTGATTAAAATTTGAACTCTTGGCAACTGGTTCATATTTATGATGGTTCCAGTCAGTGGTGGGATTCAAATATGTGAACAACAGGTTCATTGTGTGGATGCTGCTTCCGGAAATCCATTCTGGGCCTGGGCAACCAAAAAATTAGCTACCAGTTCTGCCGAAGTGATGCAAACCGGCTGAATTCCTCCACTGGTTCCCATGTCCTGGAGTCACGTGATCACTTTTTGCGACCTTCTGACAAGAAAAATCAATGGGGAAACCAGATTGACTTAACAACTGTGTTACTAATTTAACAACTGTGAAAAGAAAGGTTGTAAAAATGGGACAAAGCTTACTTAACAACTATTGCACTTTACAATAGAAGTTTTAGGCTTAATTGTGGCCATAGGCCGAGTGCTACCTGTGTAGCAAGAATCAGCTTTGAAGCTTAATTTCCAAGAGGGTTATTAATAGCAGGACCTAGAATCTAATGTGCTGTATAAGGGGCTACAATACCAGTTTATCTATCTGGTTTATTATTCTTACATATTGGGCTGCTCTATGGATTAGAAATTTCTGAACTCAAATAATGTATGCAGCTCATGGAAGCATGGGAAAGCAAACCTTAAATTGTCAAAGAAAGGAAAACATTTCTAGATACGGTTTCTAGAAGGCATGGCTGACTTTCAAAAGACCTTATTTTGTAAATTGACTTCATTAGCTAAACTTGCAGAACATACGTCTGTTTTTAAAATACAGACTAAGTTTAGGAGCTTCATATTCTAAGTTGCTTTGAGTTTCAGTGTAAAAAAATAAAATCCAGGTTCAAAAGAACATTTGACAATGGGGTTATTTTGATGGTCAAGTGAATGCACAAACATGGAATCTTCAAGCCCTTGATGTTCTGCAAGAACTAGTACTTTCAACTAAATGCAGAATAAGCCGTTAATTCAGAAGAAAATGTGTTCTAGTCAATAAAACACACTGTTTTTATTTAATGGCCATTTTAAATTGGATCCAACATTTTTGGTCTTGGTTTTTTTTGCACTGATAGGGATTGGATGTGCCTTCTGTGTTGACTTACCCCATTATTTTCCAGCAAAAGGCAAAGCTGTCTACAGTGATTTCTCCTTTCCAATTAAGGCAAATCGAATGGGCCATCAGTCATAGACAGGCGCCTCTGAGGAAAAGGCCATCAGGAATCTCAGTGCAAAAACAGCATGGTGGAAAGCCACATTTTATATTCCCAAGTCCCAAATCTAATTGGTAGATTCAGGGAAAATTCAAACCAGAGCAATGCCAAAGCAGCTGAAGCCACAATCAGGATCCTCCCAAAATTGTGTTTTTCATTCAAAATCTAGGAAATGTATTCCATGTAGGCTCATTCATTCTCCTAGGAGCAAAATTACACATCCTGTGATCCCATCACTGGTGTTGGCCCTTAATGATTTCAAGGTAGTCCTTAATGCTCTGCTAAGAGTTGCTATCAAATAGTAATGCAGTACAGTGGGTTAACTAATCCAAGAGAGTTCATTATCTTACCTGAGTTTATTTTTACTTACATTTTACATTTTCATCATGTTTCAAGCAAGTTAAATATAGTTTTTATCCTACATCTGTATCCAAATGTAGAAACGGGCATTTGCAGGGAGGTTACAAAAGCGTCAAGATGTTAACCATCAGTATAGTATCAAAACTCTGTCCCTTTTTATTTGTGCCTGCTGTCTTGACTTTTTGACATCCGACTCTGCCCTGAACTCTGAACTGGCAGACGTGATCTCAGAACCACTGAACTATATTTTTCAAAGATCCTGGAGCACTGGGGAAAAACCAGAGGAAAGAAAAAGAAATGATGTAGTTCCCATCTTAAAAAAAAAAAGGAAAAAAAATAGATCCAGGAAACTACAGACCTATCAGCCTGACCTCAATACCTGGGAAGATTCTGGAAAAGATAATCAAACAACAAATCAGCGAACACCTTGATGTTTAAGTTTAAGTTTTAAGTTTTATTAAATTTTTATACCGCCCTTCTCCCGAAGGACTCAGGGCGGTGAACAGGGCATATAATAAAAATACAAAAGTAAAAAAGTTAAAAAAGAATTAAATTATTGCCCAAAATAAAACAGTAAGAATATACAAATATTAAAACCCTAAGTTAACTCCCCATCAGGCCAGGCCAGCTTGTTCGAATAAATGGGTCTTTAACCCGCGCCGGAAGGAGCGGAGATCCGGTGCCATCCGGAGCTCAACCGGCAGTTGATTCCACAGAGCCGGGGCACCCACAGAGAAGGCCCTCCCCCTGGGGGCCACCAGCCGGCATTCTCTGACCGGAGGCACCCTGAGGAGGCCCTCTCTGTGGGAACGCACAGGGTGGAGGGGAGTCGACGCCGGCAGCAGGTGGTCCCCGAGGTATTCCGGACCCATGCCATGTAAGGACTTAAAAACCATCACTAAGACCTTGAACCTCACCTGGAAGACAACTGGTAACCAATGCAGCTCGCGGAGCAAAGGTGTAACATGGGAATACCGGGAAACTCCCAAGACAACTCTCGCGGCCGCATTCTGTACCAGTTGGAACCTCCGAGTGGTCTTCAAGGGAAGCCCCATGTAGAGAGCATTGCAATAGTCAAGACGAGAGGTCACGAGCGCATGAGTGACCGTACACAAAGCATCCTGGTCTAGATAGGGCCGCAACTGACGCAACAGGCGAACCTGAGCGAAAGCCCCCCTAGTCACGGCTACTATATGATCTTCTAAGGTAAGCCGTGAATCTAGGAGGACTCCCAAGTTGCGAGCCCTATCCACGGGGGTTAAAGACTCACCCCCCATAGAAAGCGATGGAACATTTTGAATGTCCCGGGATGCCGGAATGTACAGCCACTCAGTCTTGTCAGGGTTGAGTTGAAGTCTGTTCCTCCCCATCCAGACCCGAACCGCCTCCAGGCAATGGGACATCACAGCAAGGGCATCACTGGGGTGGTTTGGGGTCGAAATAAAAAGTTGGGTATCATCGGCATATTGATGATACCCAACTCCAAAACCACGAATGATCTCACCCAGCGGTTTCATGTAGATGTTGAACAGGAGAAACGAGAGAACCGACCCCTGAGGAACTCCACAAACGAGAGACCTAGGGGCCGATCTCTGCCCCCCTGCCAACACCGAATGCGAACGTCCCAGGAGATAGGAGGAGAACCACCGAAGAACCGTGCCTCCCACTCCCGATCCCCTGAGACGCCGCAGCAGGATACCATGGTTGATGGTATCAAAAGCCGCTGAGAGGTCTAATAGGACTAGGACAGAGGAATATCCCCTATCCCGGGCCCTTCAGAGATCATTCACCAGAGCGACCAATGCCATCTCCGTGCTGTACCCGGGCCTGAAACCCGATTGGTACGGGTCCAGATAATCCGCTTCATCCAGGACCAGAGGGAGCTGATGCGCCACCACACTCTCAACAACCTTCGCAAGAAAGCGAAGGTTGGAGACTGGGCGAAAGTTGTTCAACACAGCTGGGTCCAAGGCAGGCTTCTTGAGGAGGGGTCTCACCACCGCCTCCTTCAAGACAGTGGGGAAATTACCCTCACTCAAAGAAGCAGATATAACCGCCTGGAACCAGCCTCGTGTCCTCTCCCTAGCTGCATAAACCAGCCAAGAAGGGCATGGATCCAATAAACATGTGGTGGAGCTCAACCTCCCCATAATCCTGTCCACTTCATCAGGGGTCACAGAGTCAAACTCCTCCCAGATAACATTGACAAGACCGCCCGTGTCCTGATCGTCAGACTCTGCCCAGCTGGAGTCCAAACCGGTCCGAATCCGAGCGATTTTATCCGACAGATGTTGACCAAACTCCTCGGTGCGACCCTGCAAGGGATCCTCCCTCACCTCCTGATTAAGGAGGGAGCGAGTCACCCTAAACAGGGCGGCCGGGCGATTATCTGCAGACGCGATGAGGGCAGAGAAGTAATTACACCTCGCCGCCCTCATCGCTGCGAGATAAGACCTAATATAGGTTCTTAACCACAACCAGTCGGATTCGGATCGGCTGGACCTCCAGCACCTCTCTAGGCCCCGTTTTCGACGCTTCATCTCCCGGAGCTCTGATGAAAACCATGGAGCTCGTTGGGATCTGCACCGGGTCAGGGGCCGCAAGGGTACAACTCGGTCCAGTGCCTCAGTGGCTACCCTTTCCCAGGCTTCCACTAAGGCATCCGCCGAGTTGTGAGCGACGGAGGCAGGTGGGGATCCCAGCGCTGCCTGGAACCCGTCAGGGTCCATTAAGCGCCTGGGGTGGTACCATCTAGTTGGTTCCGCATCCCCACGGCGGGGGGTGGCAAAACGGAAGACCAGCCACAGGAGGTGATGATCGGTCCATGACAGGGGCATAATAAATGGAGAGCCTCCACCAAGATCATCATCATCATGATATGAACAAAGTTATCCCTAAAAGCCAACATGGGTTTGTCAAAAACAGATCATGCCAGACAAATCTTATTGCATTCTTTGACCAAGTGACAAAACTAGTGGACCAGAGGAATGCTGTAGATATAATTTACTTGGACTTCAGTAAGCCATACGTACTACTTGATAAGATAGAAAAATGTGGGTTAGATAGCATCACCACCAGATGGATTTGTAGCTGGCTGACAGGCCGTACTCAGCATGTGGTCCTCAATGGAACTGCATCTACATGGAAGGAAGTGTGTAGTGGGGTACCCCAGGGCTCTGTTCTGGGCCCAGTGCTCTTCAACATCTTCATCAACGATTTGGATGAGGGGATAGATGGGGAACTCATCAAATTTGCAGACAGCACCAAGCTGGCAGGAATAGCCAATACTCCAGAAGATAGGCTTAAGATACAGGAGGATCTGGACAGACTCGAACACTGGGCACTATCTAACAAAATGAAATTCAATTGTGAAAAAAGTAAGGTTCTACATTTAGGCAGGAAAAATCAAATGCACAGGTATAGTATAGGTGGTGCCTTGCTCAATAGTAGTAACTGTGAGAGAGATCTCGGAGTCCTAGTGGACAATCACTTAAATATGAGCCAGCAGTGTGCTGCAGCTGCCAAAAAAGCCAACACAGTGCTAGGCTGCATTAACAGAGGGATAGAATCAAGATCACGTGGAGTACTAATACCACTTTACAATGCCTTGGTAAGGCCACACTTGGAATACTGCATCCAGTTTTGGTCACCACGATGTAAAAAAGATGTTGAGACTCTAGAAAGAATATAGAGAAGAGCAAGAAAGATGATTGGGGGACTGGAGGCTAAAACATATAGGGAACGGTTGCTGGAATTGGGTATGTGTAGTTTAATGAAGAGAAGGGTGAGGGGGGACATGATAGCACTGTTCCAATATCTCAGGGGCTGCCACAAAGAAGAGGGAGTCAAGCTATTCTCCAAAGCACCTGAAAGCAGGACAAGAAGCAACGGATGGAAACTAGTCAAGGAGAGAAGCAACCTAGAACTAAGGAGAAACTTCCTGACAGTTAGAACAACTAACCAGTGGAACAACCTGCCTCCAGAAGTGGTGAATGCTCCAACACTGGAAGTTTTTAAGAAGAGACTGGCCAGCCATTTGTCTGAAATGGTATAGGGTTTCTTGCCTGAGCAGGGGGTTGGACTAGATGACCTCCAAGGTCCCTTCCAACTTCTTCTTCTTCTTCTTCTTCTTCTTCTTCTTCTTCTTCTTCTTCTTCTTCTTCTTCTTCTTCTTCTTCTTCTTCTTCTTCTTCTTCTTCTTCTTCTTCTTCTTCTTCTTCTTCTTCTTCTTCTTCTTCTTCTTCTTCTTGCAGGCTACTGGACTTACCGCTACTATGGTAAGGAAGGAGGGGATTTGATCAAGTTTTTCAATTTCAGGGGTCTTCAAATGTGGCCCTTTTATAACTTGTGGACTTCAACACCCAGAAATGTGGGAATTGAAGTCCACAAGTCATAAAAGGGCCAAGTTTAAAGACCCCTGGTCTATTTGCCTTGCAAAATAACTCTGGATTCCCTCAGGAATTTTGTTTGTTGTGAAAAGTTCACAACAGACCAAATGTTCTGGGTGTGTTTCTGCCAAACTATAGCCAATCTGAATTTATTTGAAAATGGGAAGCAGTAGTTTGTTCTGGTTTTTTCTTCCATGCAAACCTCTAGAGCAGACTAAACTGTTTTTATTTATTTTATTTATTGCTAATTAGATTTATATCCTGCCTTTCTTCAGTACAACTCTTGGACGTGTTATTTATTAATCTTTTCAAGGTAATAAAACCCAAAAAAAGCACACCAAAATTTACAGAGCTGCAATATGCTAATCGGATTTGCTTCTTGTTTGGAAATCGTAGATTACATCATTGTTTTATAACTCAGAGTTTTGGGAGCACCAGGCTAGCAGCTTTTGAAAACCAGGACAGCAGTAAGCAAAACTGCCAGGGCTGTTTAAATGCGCTCAGAGAGCAAATAAGACAGGCTGCAAGGGTGTGCACTTTAGCGGCCTCCAATATAAACGATCTCTAATGGGAGTCATATCACTTCCTTTGTTTAGTTGCCTTTGGTGTCAGGAGATGCTGAATTATGCATACGGGCACTGATACGGTTTTAGTGACTTTATTAAAAATGAAGAGAAAATCAATATGTGTGGAAATAATAATAAAAAAACTAAGATTGTTTGATGATCCAAGAAAACAGCCAACAGTCTAGTGGCATAGGAATGAGGGTGAGATGGAGGGAATGTTCCATCCTGGATTGGATTTTCAGGATTTATGGAAGTGAAAAAAATAGAAAGGTGATAAAAAGTTAAGCAGAAAGTTTTAAGAAGTCAGTTTATTTTGTTCATTATCGTTTTTTACTCCGCAGCATTCCTGTCATCTTTGGGCTGTGAATCTTGGCAGATAATAGAAGGGGTGACATCATCTCAGTGCAATGTAAAATGAAGGGGAAAAAAAGTGAGATTCAGTGTTATCAGCAGTGATGCTTAGCCTACTCTCTTCCAAAAGTATAAAATAAATATCTTGTTGCTTCCAGTCAATGTTGAATGAATTTTAAGCAGTTATTTATATATGTGGTACACAATTATTAGGGCTTTTTCTCCCACAAAACACAAGTAAAACTCCTGTTCTGTTTTAGCTCTGCTTGTCAGGTTAGAAGCAATAATGATAGAGCAGTTACCATTAACAAACAATACCATATTTTCCGGCGTATAAGATGACTGGGCGTATAAGACGACCCCCGACTTTTGAGAAGATTTTCATGGGTTTTCCCTATGTGGTGCTCCTCAGGTGCCTTAGAGTTAACAATGCTCAAAATTGTTCTGTCTGAGAATTTTAATTTTCACACATCTGGAGAATGCCAAGCTAGGGAAAGACTGATTTAACCAAAATCTTTTGATTCTCAGCATCTTAGGCAAAAAGAGACAATAACGCTTTTATCTTAGCTGTTTGGATATACAGAGTCTTGATGTTTAACAGTCATTGTTTGCTTCTGATCTTTCTAAATAAACCCAGCCTATTTTTATTTGTGCACAGCTTAGCAAGCCATTAAACTGTGACCTTATTTTTATTTTATAAATGTCCTCAGTAGCAGAATCTTCTAGATATGTCCAGCTCTCTCCAGTTGACTGACATACAAAAAAGATGCATTTCTGGTATGTTGTGAGCTTTAGCACACTTGTAGTTATAAGGCAATGTAGGAATACAGTACTATTGACTTGACTGGCTCATGTAGATTTTATTTGCATATTTGTAACACTCACACTTATTAATGATAACACTCTTTGGTAGTCCCAAAGGTGCTTTTTCCAAAAGGCAACTGGCCTTTCTTGGTTTTTTTTTCCTTTGAAAATGTTTTCACTTCTCATCCAAGCAAGCTTCTTTAGTTGAACTAAGAAGCTTCTTGGATGAGAAGCAAAACATTTGCACAGGGAAAAAAAACAACCACCAAGAAAGTTCATTTGCCTTTTGGAAAAAAAACACAACCATGACCTGCATGACTGAGAATCTCCACAGGCATTCTCTTTGGTATGATTGTGCCTGTCTAGACAAAGTGAACAAACTGCTTCTGCCAGACATAAGTAGGAAGTCAGGGCTGCTTCTCAATTAGTTGAAGGTTTATCAAGAGCTTTTGGCCTCGAGATCAGCTTTGCTCTGCCTCGCCTAAACCTTGTCTCCTCTCGCCTTGGCGCCCCCTTCTACTTCAGCCACACGCACTTCAAGAAGGCACCAGGTCTGAAAGAAGGCGGTTCTTTCCATAGATTAGTTAATGAACAGGGTGGCGGAGGAGTGGGGGGGGGGAAGAAACGGGCTCAGCCCTGTGCTGCAAGTTTAAGATTCACACATCCCCTCCCCAAGGCCGCCTTCTACTTCAGGGCGGAGGGGCGACCCCAGGCTGCTGAAGCCCCACCACCAGCTTTCCGCTGTGGTCTGCCTGTCACAATTCCTGAGCTGCGCCTTCCCAGGCGGGTGTTGCTGTAGGTCTGCCACGGCACCACGCCCTGAAGTCAAACTCCCAGGGTCAGGTGAAGCTTAGTGGCCTCCGCCTGGCTTCCCGCGCTCCCTTGAGCTCTTGTGCTCGTGGAGCGCCAGCGGCTCGGCACGCGCTTAACTCTTGCTCCCTTTCAAAAAAAAAAAAAAGGCTGCTGTCCTAGGACGCCGGTAAGCTGGAGCCTCAGCCTCGGTTGGGCTGGTCAGTTTATTTATGAGGAACTGTCTTTCACCATTCTCGAGCACTGGATTTGTCCGTTTCCACTAACGTCTCCGCTCCTGAGGATTGATTTACTATTTTCTGGCATATAAGACAACTGGGCATATAAGATGACCCCCGATGTTTGAGAAGATTTTCATGGGTTAAAAAGTTGTCTTATAGGCCGGAAAATACGGTACTTATTTAGCAATAAAAAAGAAGATAAATATAAGCCATCCATTATTTGCTCAGCAATATTACTAGGTTGTTAAAGCATGTATGTTAGAACAAAAACATAGAATAATAAGGTTGGCAGGGACCCTGGAGAATGTCTAGTCCAACCTCATGCTCAAGCAGGAAATCTTATATCATTTTGAACAAATGGCTGTCCAAATAAAACTAGTCTGGGTTAACCAACTTTTTTTCTCACAATGTCCATGTTCCCTTAGAAATGATCTGTGGGTCAGATATGTAGCCCCCCACACAGAAAAACAAGGATGAATGTGACTAGAAACAATAGCTCATTTAGCACAATTGTATCAGTGTTAAAAGTGTTAATATACACTTCTTCTCAGGGCTTTGCATTACCTGTAGCCTGTTCCTAGCTTAAGTGATTGAATTGCTTGGCTGGGATCTTGACAGTATTGAAAGCTCCATACCGTGGGTATCAAAGAGCAAAATATAATTATTTTGATTTAGTTGAATATTTTGCACAGAATGGTACTTCAAGTGCAACCCTGATGAGTTTACGCTGCACATTGCTTCAAAACCCAATCAAAAGAATATCTTGCATTTGACATTCCCCATGGAGCTGTGCTTTCTCTTTATTAGCTTACCAAATATCTCTAAATAAATATGACATATTAAGTTGATGAACTTAAGTCTCCTGTGCATAAGCTGCTACCATTCAGGTGTTATTGAACTGATTTATGGGGGGGGGGGAGTGACAATGGGAAAGGAACTAAAGAAGTGTTTATCAGAAGCAGTTGATGAAACAACTCTGATATTAATTGGAAATGGAATTGTTCCCATCAGTATCTCTGGGCTGTGACTAAGTTATCAAAACTGTTGACTGTTCTGCAGCATCAAATCAATACCGCCATTTCCGTTTTGACTGCCTTTGGCTGCTTCTTTGTCTATATGTGATGAACTGAATTTATACTTCTTGAAGATATCAGAGAAGGCTGAAACAGAGCTTCAGTACTAAAAGACATTTCTTATACTTTTAAAACAGCCATTTCCAATTTGAATCCATCCAGACCAACTGGAACTCAGAATTCCTAACCAGTGTGGCCTTCTTATTGTACATGGTGGCATCAGATTAGGAATGTTCTTCTCTGCCGAATTATAAAAATACTAAAGTTCTTCACAGATTGTTGTGAATTTAGAAATCCAGTGTTTTAAGCCATGTTTTCTGTTTCTATTTTGCATTATCCTCCATACAGTTTTTCCCTGTCTTTCTTGACCAAGGGAAACACATATGGGAGAAGTCAATAGCTTGCCCAAAAGCTGCTTAGTAATTACACAGATAGCAACATTATTTTTAATTTATATTTATTAAGAATTTTACATACATTAAAAGCCATATCTAAAGAAAAAGAAAGAAGAAAAAAGATGCAAAAAGAAAGAGAAAACACACAATATGAAAAATAATGTCTTCTGAGTTTTTATCCAACAGAAATGAACTACCCCATCATCTCACTCCCTCTGACTATTGCAGAAATCCCTTCAATCTTTTAATTGTCACCTTTTCAACCATAAATCATCATTTCAACTTTTTTCTTCTTTTAGAAGAAAAGTCCATAAAAGGATTCCAGTCTTTTTTTTAATTGAAGTTCATTATAGTATAAAATACAAATAGAAAACCAAAATAATAAGGGAATAGGAGAAGGAAAGGAAAGGGATGTGAGGTCAGAGGGAAAGAAAGTAAAGCAATGACTTCCATCTTTGGTGCTGAAGGGAATATAATTTTTGATAAAAAATCTTTAATGAGACCTTAGTTAAATACCACATAGCCTTAGTTTCTAAAAAGGCAGGAAACTTGTTGTTGGGCAGAAAACTTGTTGTCAGGTTAGGAGGTTGGAAAGCATGTAATCAAAGTGGGCCTATCAACTGGGTCCGTGGAGAAGGGATGTGGCATGTCATCAGAATCAGGAGGTATTTAAACCATTGCCAATTTTGATTGTGTGTGGCTTCTTGATTGTGTTATTAGAAGTCCACCAGCCTTTGCAAACTCTTGTAAATAAAATTCTCTTCCAAGTATCTTTTTGAGTTTATTTTATCCCAGACAGTGCAGCTGAATACCAAATACATTTACGATCTCAGGTTTTTGCTTTGCATATTGTATTTAGCAGTATATTGCTATAACAGCAAGTTAATCTAATCATTAAAACCTAAAATTAAAGGTTTTTTCTGTTTCAAGCATATTAAGGTTTCCTTCAAAAAGCACTTATTTTTCTCTCTTACAAAGCAGGTGAGTTGTGCCATTTCTGCCATTTCAATTATCCATTGTTCCATTGTGCGAATATCCGGATAACAATATTAGGTGATCTTTTAATTGCTGAGGAAAAAGATGGGAAAATAAGGGTGCTTCAGGATGTTACTGTATTGATTGTTTGCATTCATAACTTCCTCAACTGAATGAAAGCAAGAGATGGGAGATCCAAAAGAGAGATACGATGGAGTTATCAATGCAAACATATGAAATTCAGGTGCTCACCATTCAATTTCAACATCAGGTTTACATTTTTACTTTTCAGAGTATTCTTGGTGTCATGCTCAAGTGAACAAGTCAATCCAAAGCATAAAATAATAGAAAAATTTCTGTTAGCCATGCATATTGTGAGAACACCGGTCCATATAATATGTTAATGAACAAGAATAACACTTACCTTGGTATCCTCAGGTGTGTTAGAAACTGCCTGAATAAACAGAGGAAATAAACATGATTGTAAGCACAGCATTGGGAGTGAAGTGTGACATCTTAATTTTCCTTCCCAAATTCTATGTTAATTTGCACATGGAGCCTTTTGGGATTTTGCTTTTCCCCCTTCTTTTCTTTTAATGTGGAATAATACTTGGCAAACATCCTCCCTGCTTTTTCTAAAGTTGAAAGCTGCTGATTTTTGCAAAAAGCTTTCATCTGACTATATCCAGTGAAACTTCAGTGTAGATTGTTTTATAATTCCATTGTCTCACAGCATATCATCATCATCATCATCATAAGTTGGAAGGGACCTTGGAGGTCATCTAGTCCAACCCCCTGCTCAGGCAGGAAACCCTATACTATTTCAGACAAATGGCTGTCCAGTCTCTTCTTAAAAACTTCCAGTGTTGGAGCATTCACCACTTCTGGAGGAAGGTTGTTCCACTGGTTAATTGTTCTAACTGTCAGGAAGTTTCTCCTTAATTCTAGGTTGCTTCTCTCCTTGACTAGTTTCCATCCATTACTTCTTGTCCTGCTTTCAGGTGCTTTGGAGAATAGCTTGGCTCCCTCTTCTTTGTGGCGGCCCCTGAGATATTGGAACACTGCTATCATGTCACCCCTCACCCTTCCCTTCGTTAAACTACACATACCCAATTCCAGCAACCGTTCCCTATATGTTTTAGCCTCCAGTCCCCCAATCATCTTTGTTGCTCTTCTCTGTACCCTTTCTAGAGTCTCGACATCTTTTTTACATCGTGGTGACCAAAACTGGATGCAGTATTCCAGGTGTGGCCTTACCAAGGCATTGTAAAGTGGTATTAGTACTTCACGTGATCTTGATTCTATTCCTCTGTTAATGCAGCCTAGCACTGTGTTGGCTTTTTTGGCAGCTGCAGCACACTGCTGGCTCATATTTAAGTGATTGTCCACTAGGACTCCGAGATCTCTCTCACAGTTACTACTATTGAGTATGGTACCACCTATACTATACCTGTGCATTTGATTTTTCCTGCCTAAATGTAGAACCTTACTTTTTTCACCATTGAATTTCATTTTGTTAGATAGTGCCCAGTGTTCAAGTCTGTCCAAATCCTCCTGTATCTTAAGCCTATCTTCTGGAGTATTGGCTATTCCTGCCAGCTTGGTGCTGTCTGCAAATTTGATGAGTTCCCCATCTATCCCCTCATCCAAATCGTTGATGAAGATGTTGAAGAGCACTGGGCCCAGAACAGAGCCCTGGGGTACCCCACTACACACTTCCTTCCATGTAGATGCAGTTCCATTGAGGACCACATGCTGAGTATGGCCTGTCAGCCAGCTACAAATCCATCTGGTGGTGATGCTATCTAACCCACATTTTTCTATCTTATCAAGTAGTACGTATGGCTTACTGAAGTCCAAGTAAATTATATCTACAGCATTCCTCTGGTCCACTAGTTTTGTCACTTGGTCAAAGAATGCAATAAGATTTGTCTGGCATGATCTGTTTTTGACAAACCCATGTTGGCTTTTAGGGATAACTTTGTTCACATCAAGGTGTTCGCTGATTTGTTGTTTGATTATCTTTTCCAGAATCTTCCCAGGTATTGAGGTCAGGCTAATAGGTCTGTAGTTTCCTGGATCTATTTTTTTCCTTTGTTTTTGAAGATGGGAACTACATCATTTCTTTTTCTTTCCTCTGGTAGTTCCCCAGTGCTCCAGGATCTTTGAAAAATATAGTTCAGTGGTTCTGAGATCACATCTGCCAGTTCCTTCAGAACCCTGGGATGTAATCCATCTGGTCCTGGTGATTTGAACTTGTCTAGGCTGGGCAGGTGCTCACTTATCATTTTCTTGCCTATCTTAACTTGCCTTTCTATTCTGTTTTTTTATGGCACTGGTTTTGGTAGGTTGGACTGTTTTTTCCCTTTGTGTAAAGACAGATGCAAAAAACGAGTTAAATAGTTCTGCTTTCTCCCTGTTGCTTGTCACCTTCTTGCCACTTTCCCCCACTAATGGACCAATCATTTCCTTAACTTTTTTCTTGTTTCTTATATGTTGAAAGAAGCTTTTTTTGTTATTTTTGACTTTGGTCGCAAGCGTTAGTTCATTTTGAGCCTTAGCTTCCCTCACTTCATCTTTGCAGGCACGGGCTGTTTGCTGATATTCTGCCTTAGTTATGTGCCCCTCTTTCCACTTCCTATACTTGTCCCTTTTATCTTTCAGTTTATCAGAGAGTTCTTTATGCTGCCATGCTGGTTTCCTTTGAAAGCTGTTATTTTTCTTCTTTGTTGGTATTGTGCTAGACTGGGCCTTTATTATCTCACTTTTCAAAATTTCCCAAGCTTCTTGAGTTGTTTTCCCCTTTAGGATTCTCATCCATGGAATTCTTCCCAAGGTCTCTCGAAGTTTATTGAAATTAGCTCTTTTAAAGTCCAAGACTCTAGTTTGGCTGTATTCTATTGCTTGTGCTTCCATAATGTTGAATTCCAATATTGCATGATCACTTCTCCCCAAGGTTCCTGTGGCTTTGACACTTTCTATCATTTCATCTCTGTTAGTGAGAATTAAATCCAATATGGCTAATCCCCTAGTTCCCTTCTCTACTTTTTGGGAGAGAAAGTTGTCTGCTAGGTTTGTCAGGAATCTGTTAGATCTTCCACTTGGTGCAGAATTTGTCTCCCAGTTGATATCAGGGTAATTAAAGTCCCTCATTACTATTGTGATGCGCTTCCTACATACCTTAGTTAACTGACTAGCAAAAAGTTCATCTATTTCCTCTGTTTGGTTGGGCGGCCTATAGTATACACCTATGGCAATGTCATTTTTTCCCCTTTTATATTGACCCAAATACATTCAAGTTTACAGTTTTCATCATTGTTGTGCTCTACTTCTGTAGAGATAAAGTTATTTCTTATATAGAGAGCAACTCCACCTCCTCTTTTGTTTAGTCTATTTCTTTTAAATAATTTAAATCCCTCTAGCTGTGTGTTCCATTTGTGGGTTTCGTCCCACCATGTTTCTGTAATGGCAACAATATCATATCCGTCCTCATTTACCTGAATTTCTAGTTCACCCTGCTTACTGTTCATACTCTGCGCATTGGTGTACAGACATTTGAGTCCTTTATTTATTTATTTATTTATTTATTTATTTTAATTTGTATACCGCCCTTCTCCCGAAGGACTCAGGGCAGTGAACAGGGCCATAAATACCAAAATAACCAAAATACAAAATTAAAAACAAATTAAACCTTAGTGCCCAAATGTAAAAATAAATTATATTAAAACAATAATTAAAACCCAAACCCATCAGACCAGGCCGGCTTGTTCAAACAAATAGGTTTTTAGATCACGTCGGAAGGAGCGAAGGTCGGGAGCCATCCGGAGCTCAACCGGTAAACGGTTCCAAAGGTCAGGCGCACCCACAGAGAACGCCCTCCCCCCTGGGAGCCACCAGACGGCATTCTCGCACTGGGCGGAGGGAAGTTGATGCCGGCCGCAGGTGCTCCCTAAGGTATTCCGGACCCATGCCATGTAGGGCTTTGTAGGTCATTACCAGTACCTTAATCTCACCTGGAAGGTAACCGGAAGCCAATGCAGTTCACGGAGCAGAGGTATAATATGGGAGTATCGGGAGACCCCCAACACAACTCGTGTGGCTGCATTCTGCACCAGTTGGAGCCTCCGAGTGGTCCTCAAGGGCAGCCCCATGTAGAGAGCGTTGCAGTAGTCTAACCGAGAGGTCACGAGCACATGAGTGACTGTACGCAAGGCATCCCGGTCTAGATAGGGCCGCAACTGGCGCACCAGGCGAATCTGGGCAAAGGCCCCCCTAGTCACAGTTACTATATGATCTTCTAAAGAAAGCTGTGAATCTAGGAGAACTCCCAAGTTGCGAGCCCTATCTACGGGGGGTAATAACTCACCCCCCATAGTGAGAGATGGAATGATCTGAATTTCCTGAGATGCTGGCACGTACAGCCACTCAGTCTTGTCAGGGTTGAGCTGAAGCCTGTTCCTCCCCATCCAGACCCGGACCGCCTCCAGGCAACAGGACATCATGTCGAGGGCATCACTGGGGTGGTTTGGGGTTGAAATGAAAATCTGGGTATCATCATACTGATGATACCCAACTCCAAAGCCACGAATGATCTCACCCAGAGGCTTCATATAGATGTTGAACAGGAGAGGCGAGAGGACCGACCCCTGAGGAACTCCACAAACGAGAGGCCTCGAGGTCGATCTCTGTCCCCCTGTCAACACTGACTGCGAACGTCCCAGGAAGTAGGAGGAAAACCACTGAAGAACCGTGCCTCCCACTCCCAATCCCCTGAGACGCTGCAGCAGGATACCATGGTCGATGGTATCAAAAGCCGCTGAGAAGTCTAATAGGACTAGGACAGAGGAATAACCCCTGTCCCGAGCCCTCCAGATATCATTCACCAGAGCGACCAATGCTATCTCCGTGCTGTGCCTGGGCCTGAAACCCGATTGGTACGGGTCCAGATTTCCTCCAGGAGCAAAGGGAGCTGATGCGCCACCATACTCTCAACAACCTTCACAAGAAAACAAAGGTTGGAGACCAGACAAAAGTTGTTTAATACAGCTGGGTCCAAGGTAGGCTTCTTGAGGAGAGGTCTCACTACCGCCTCCTTCAAGACGGAGGGGAAACAACCTTCACTCAAGGAAGCAGATATCACCGCCTGGAGCCAGCCTCATGTTCCCTCCCGAGCCGCATAAACCAGCCAGGAAGGGCACAGGTCCAATAAACAAGTGGTGGAGCTCAGCTTCCTCATAATCCTGTCCACTTCCTTTGGAGTCACTGGATCAAACTCCTCCCAGATAACATCTACAAGACCACCCATGTCCTGATCATCAGACTCTGCCCAGTCGGAGTCCAAACTGGTCCGAATCCGAGCGATTTTGTCCAACAGATGTTGGCTAAACTCCTCGGCACTACCCTGCAAGGGATCCTCCCTCACCTCCTGATTAAGGAGGGAGCGAGTCACCCTAAACAGGGTGGCCGAGCGATTATCTGCGGACGTGATGAGGGTAGCGAAGTAATTAGACTGACCCTGTGATTAATTTCTGCATAACTTGTGTGGTGCCTAAGTTCCCCTACCTTCTTAGATTGCCGGGGACAGTGATGTTCTGTATCAATTAACTCACTGTCCCCATTGTTTAGTTTAAATATTCCTTCAGAAAAGCTGTGAATTTATTGCTAAGTAACTCAGTCCCTTTCTTGGATGGATGCAGACCATCTCTTTTGTACATTTTTTCATTGGACCAGCTACAGACATCGTGACTAATATAACCAAAGCCTTCTCCTTTACACCACTCCTTTAGCCACATATTAAATTCTGCTATACGCTGGCCTTTTCCATTTTGCTCCTTATACACTGGTAAGACATCTGAAAAAGTGATCCTACAGCCTATTCTGCTGAGTTCCTGCCCCAAGCTCTGGAGATCATTCTGCACAGAGAGTACATCATTTTGGGACAGATCGTTAGTGCCAAGATGTACAATGACATCCACATCACAGTCTTTGCTGGCATTGTTGACTATTTTGAAAATACACTTCTTGTCCCTACTGGCAGTAGCACCTGGAAGACACCTGACCTCTTTTGAAACCTCTGTATCCTTTCCTAAATTAACATCCCTTATAATTGAGTCACCAACCAGAAGGTGGCTTCTCTTTTGGGGTACCTTTCTTTTCTTGCATGACTGATGTGTAATACCTGATTCGCACTTCTCCCTGTCAGAAACAAGTTCATCTTGGACCATGGTCTCCTACTTATTTGAGTTATCACAATTACCTTGACCTGTTTCCTTAATGTCCCTGTTAAGGTGAGCAAGGGCACTGTATCTGTTATGCAGGGACACAGCTAAAGCTTTGGGTTTATGATTCACAGCTCTCACTCTGCCAGATCCCACAGTTGTCCACACTGCCCTTCTCCTGCAGGATCTTTGCGGTAGAAGGGGCTGATAGCGTGGAGGCTCAGTAGAGTAGGAGGGCTGAACTGAACACCTAATTTCTGCCTGAAGAGCGCAGATTACAGACCCTAGATGAATAATCTGTCCTTGTAGACTAGTAATTTGTGTACATATAGGACAGTTTCCAAGTTTGAAAAGACTGCTGCGAAAGACAGCTGCAAAACAAGTGTTGCACTGAACTAAGCCAGACATGCTGAGATGAAAGGAATCTCAGATGCACTTGCCCTGAATATACCACCACTATTTTTGATTTTGTTATATGATTCGCGCGCCGTTATGCACGTGGGCCGCTACTGTGCCCCTCCACCCACTTCTCCTTAACTTACGGTTTTGTAGCTTTTCCCAGCAGCCTCTGGCAGTTTAAAAGCAAAGAGGGTCCACAATCAATGACTTAGCTACTGTGCCTTCTACCCACTTCTCCTTAACTTACGGTTTTGTAGCTTTTGCCAGCAGCCTCTGGCAGTTTAAAAGCAAAGAGGGTCCAATCAAGGACTTAGCTACTGTGCCCCTCCACCCACTTCTCCTTAACTTATGGTTTTGTAGCTTTTCCCAGCAGCCTCTGGCAGTTTAAAAGCAAAGAGGGTCCAATCAAGGACTTAGCTACTTAGTTACATGTCATGTATGCAATGACATGTGGGTAGTAACTATGTATTTAAATGATTAAACTTAATGTCCCTCATTTCCAGAGACCCCCATTATCTCTTGTTTGATTGTTCCTAGCCTTCTCTGGGCTACTGTGATATCAGAACAAGTGAAAAAAAAGGTAGTTGTGAATTCTCTAGATTTTCACTTCCTCTCTGACATAGCAGATTAATTATTGCTTAGCAAAAGTTTATAGATGGAGAAGAAATGTATCAGAAGAAAAATGCAACAGCTCCTTTCAATATATCCTATGGATCTATCTTCACTTTTTAAAGTCTGCACCTGGTTGTCTATAACAAACATCTTGTATGCATTTTTCACTAATATGCACAACATTTTCCCTCATTTGTTCTATTGTAAATTGCATCAGAAAGATCAGCAAAATACAGATATCAATTCTGCTTTGAATATAGGTGCAGTGAATGTGAGTTAGCTAAGGCTGTATTAAAATGTGGCCCAAATACATTCTTCTCCCTCCCCATACCTGTTTTTAGTACAGTGTGTCATCATTTCAGCCAAAACTAGAACTACTTTAAGTTAAGAAGAAAGCAATAATATAATAATTGGAAGATCTATCAGTGATCCTAACAATAGAAACATGCTTGTGGATAACAGGATATGAAATGAAGAAATGAGGTAGAAATCTGAATAATAAGAACTGCTCTAATACAACCCACTTTAGGTAGGTTATTAGTCAAATTAGATCATATACCTTATCCACTGCCCAGTGGTGGGATTCAAATATGTGAACAACCAGTTCTCCGTGTGGATGCTGCTTCCAGAAGTCCATTCTTGGCCTGAGCAACAAAAGTTAGATACTGGTTCTGTCGAACTAGTGCGAACTGGCTGAATCCCACCACTGCCACTACGAAAGATAAGATATGGTTAGTCCACGGGAACTTGCTCTCTGTCATGATTGAGATTCCTCTATCATGTGGAAACTTCCTCTGTGTTTCTGCAGCCCTTAACAGATTTGAATACGGAGTATTTTGCATTGAGCACCTGTGTTGACTGAACATCTGTGTGGCAACATCTATGTGGTACTGTTTATCTTCAAATCTACACAAGATCAGCCATGGCTATACTAGAGTAGGGGACTCCAAATTTCAGGCAGAACATCCTATAACACTTCTAAGAAAACTCTACAGTCACCAGGAGTCAAGCTTAGCTTGAAGCTGACTTAACTGTTACTAGATGAACATACAAGAATGATGGATAGAGAAACTAGTCAGCTGTTGTTGTTTTGCCAAAGGCAGGGAGGGGGGGCAATGAAGAAATACTTATTCACTTCAAAAAATATTTGTAAAACATTATGATGCTGTAATGTCATATGAAAAGAAAGACACATTTTAAATTCATGGGCCATCATGGGCTGCATTTAGTTTGCTGATTGAATTTATTTGTTAAATATTTCTCCATCTTTAATATAATCTATAGTTACTGCAGAAAAAAATATCTGAGATCTATTATTAAGGATGGCACCAGTGCCAAGATCTATCTTTCAGTCGCCTGGTTTTGCTAATGTTCCAAAACCAGTTTTCATTCTCTGCATTCCAGGTTTATTGATTATATCTCAAGTTCTGATCATTTCTCAGGCTTATTAAATTAATCTGTAACTAATAACTTAATAGTCTTGAGAAACAGATGTGATACATCCACAAAGTACTTAAATTGGATTAGAAATAGCTAAAGAAATGACAGCCATTTTTTTTAAAAGCAAGTTCTTTTAAATCAGTCAATTAACCAGGTTTTCAGAACCAAACTGCTACAGAAATGGGATCAATGCTTCAAAGAGGAAAGAAGAGACAATATACAGCCAAATATCGTTTTTTTGCCTCAATCTGAGTCTTTTTCTTAAAATGTATGTTTAAGATGCTGTAATGTAATACTCTATTATTAATCATACCTATATGTGGTGTTTAGATGGTATGTAGAGCACCCCAATTTTTATTTAACAATTATACTGCACCAATGTGCAAGAGGGCAAAACTCTAGTAAGGAAACTGAGAGCAATCTTTTCCAGCAAGATAAAAGTTGAGACTGCCAGCATTTAGTCACCCTGTTCAATAATTCAAAAATCAATTATAATATCATTATTATTCTCCCTTTGCTACTTAGCCTTTGTGGTATTTAAAGGTCACCCAGCATCTGTTTGAAAAGAAGCAAGCAATTAGCTCTAAAGCTACAAGAATCTGCATTCACTGTGATTGTGTGTCAGTGCAGTGAAGGCTCCTGGTTAGAGTAAATCCACCCTTGGTCCATATTTAGCTTCTTTGAGAAGGTATGAAAATGATAGAAGAATGGTGTTGCTAACTCTTGGTCCAACTTCAATTTGCACAAGCCTGTTAAAACAAGACTTGAGTTTCTTCACTCAGAATCTGATAGGATAAACTCTGTGGTTATGGAAATTTATCAGAGGGGTTTTTAAGTGAGCTGATCACTTGCCTCATCTTAGAAATGTGGAAAATCATGTAATTTCTGTCATGCCTGTGAATCCCTTTCCTTCTCCCAAAGCTGGACAACAGTAGGATGTAAACATGGGTTGTTCCCATTTGGCTACTAGTGCAATCCTGACATTACTGCATAAGCCCAGCCTAAAAACATGATAGCTTCTCTCATTTACTGAAGTAATATTAGAAAGGAACATTCAGAGAGAGAGAGTGATTTTCTCAACACTACTACAGATTTCCATTCTTAATATTTGTTGTTGTTGTTAGCTGCGAAGTCATGTCCGACCCATCGCAACCCTATGGACAATGTTCCTCCAGGCCTTCCTGTCCTCTACCATCTTCTGGAGTCCATTTAAGCTCATGCCTACTGCTTCAGTGACTCCATCCAGCCACCTCATTCTCTGCCGTCCCCTTCTTCTATTGCCCTCAATCTTTCCCAGCATTAGGCTCTTCTCCAGTGAGTCCTTCCTTCTCATTAGGTGGCCAAAGTATTTGAGTTTCAGCTTCAGGATCTGGCCTCCTAAAGAGCAGTCAGGGTTGATCTCCTCTAGGACTGACCAGTTTGATCACCTTGCAGTCCAAGGGACTCGCAGGAGTCTTCTCCAGCACCATAGTTCAAAGGCCTCAATTCTTTGGCGCTCAGCCTTTCTTATGGTCCAACTTTCACTGCCATACATTGCAACTGGGAAGACCATAGCCTTGACTATACACACTTTTGTTGACAGGGTGATGTCTCTGCTTTTTAGTGTGCTGTCTAGATTTGCCATGGCTTTCCTCCCGAGGAGCAAGCCATGATCTTGGTTTCCTTAATGTTAAGTTTCAACCCAAGTTTTGCGCTCTCCTTCTTCACCTGCAACAAGAGGCTCTTTAATTCTTCTTCACTTTCTGCCATTAGAGTGGTATCATCTGCATATCTTAGGTTGTTGATATTTCTTCTGGCAATCTTAATTCCAACTTTTGATTCATCTAGCCCTGCCTTTCTCATGATGTGCTCTGCATATAAGTTAAATAGGCAGGGTGACAGTATACAGCCTTGCCGGACTCCTTTCCCAATTTTGAACCAATCAGTGCTTCTGTGTCCAGTTCTCACTGTTGCTTCTTGGCCCACATATAGGTTTCTCAAGAGACAAATAAGATGGTCTGGTACTCCCATCTCTTTAAGAACTTGCCACAGTTTGTTATGATCCACACAATCAAAGGCTTTAGCATAGTCAATGAAGCAGAAGTAGATGTTTTTCTGGAACTCCCTAGCTTTCTCCATGATCCAGCGTATGTTGGCAATTTGATCTCTAGTTCTTCTGCCTCTTCAAAATCCTGCATGTACTTCTGGTAGTTCTCGATCCACATACTGCTGAAGTCTAGCTTGTAGGATTTTAAGCATGACTTTACGAGCATGAGAAATGAGTGCAATGGTGCGATAGTTTGAACATTCTTTGGCACTGCCTTTCTTTGGAATTGGAATGTAAACTGATCTTTTCCAATCCTGTGGCCACTGTTGAGTTTTCCAAATTTGCTGGCAAATTGAGTGTAGCACTTTTACTGCATCGTCTTTTAAGATTTTGAATAGCTCAGCTGGAATACTGTCACCTCCACTAGCTTTGTTGTTGCTCAGCTTTTCTAAGGCCCACTTCACTTCACATTCTAGGATGTCTGGCTCGAGGTCAGTGACCACCTCATTGTGATTATGAGGGACATTAAGCTCATTCTTGTATAGTTCCTCTGTGTAATTTTGCCACCTCTTCTTAATGTCTTCTGTCTCTGTTAGGTCCCTGCCATTTTGGTCCTTTATCATGTCCATTTTTGCATTAAACGTTTCCTTCTTAATATAATATCAGCTATATATCACAAGCAACTGCACATCAGTGACATGTATTATAGTAATGGGTACCACAAGGACCTAGTTAAATGTGTATGTTTGTGTCTGTGGTTAAATACCCATACAAAGTGGGTAGCTTGTGGTAAAGGTGAAGAAATAACATTTTTAGAGATTGTAGGGCCTCCCCCACGCCTTGCAGGCATCTCTTAGGTTTCGGTTTCGGTTTCCTTTTTCTCGCAGCAGAATCAAAGTTCAAAAAGAGGGGGAAAAAAGAAAAGAGAAGGGAGAAAAAATAAAAGTTTTTCTCCCAAAGTTCCTTATCCTTCAATAAAAAAAAGGGACAAGCTTTCAAATACACAAAATCCGGTACTGGGTAGAATCAGTTGCAAATTGTATCTCTTGCTATGTTTGCAAAATATAACAATTTTCCAAAACAGTCAATTCACACAAGAAAGCAACATTCCAGCACCATTTTTACTCCATTTCCATCAGCTTAAAACTTGAAGAAGATAATGAGTCTGAGTTAAAGTTAAAATCCAACTTGAAGATTCAAATCCTCCTGCTTCGCTCTGCCTGCTTCTCAGAGAAAAAAATACTCACAGTCCCCTCTAAGCAGCAGATGTAGTTGTCACGTCTAGTTCCACTCCTTTATGGAGTGAAAGCATCCTGGGAGCGGAGAAAGCCTGGGCTCCAAGGGAACTCACTCCGTTAGCCCCCAAATTCGTTGGGGGAATCACAGAGGAGCTCTACCTCTACCCAAATAAGCTCGCCTCTCCCTCTTCTCCCGAGGGAGAGACTTCGGTGCCACGGGACAGCTGATTTTTGCTGCCTCTGGACGCTCTAATGCATCCCAAGATCAGGCGCCTTCCGAAACGCCACCATTCGGCGCGGCAGCGCTACCAGAAGTCATGGTTTCTTGCTTTCTAGTCTGATGCCTTAACCACTGGACCAAACTGGCTCTCATACACACAAACAACCTCCATACAGCAGAGTTCTTTTTTTTTCTTTTCCAGAATTAGATACGTGCCTGTATATTTCCAGGTGTGCTTTAATTCTCAGCCTACTGATTAAAATTGGTGCTAATGATTAATCAACTAAAGCTTTATTTTAACAAGCTACTGATTAATAGGATTAAAGCAACACTTATTTCTCAAATGTTAATGGCTTTTGCTAATTTCAGCTTTCTGAAACAGTATGAGGGTAGACAGTTGTTTGGTGCCCTTGACATGTTTGGACTTCATCTCTCATCAAACCCAGCTAGCTTGCCAACTGACTATCACTGCTATATAACAAGACTCTCTCTCTCTCTCTCTCTCTCTCTCTCTCTCTCTCTCTCTCTCTCTCTCTCTCTCTCTCTCTTGTACAAGTTATATTTGTTAATCTGAGTTCCAATTTCACTGTTCAAAGAATGCTCCTCTACTTATATCCTTATTTCCATTTTCATAAGATCCATAGAGTGAAGGCAGAGAGGAGATGTAGCATGGATTTAATGATCTTGTTCTGTAGGGTCCATGAGATTGGGCTCCACACTCACATATGATTGCAGTTATCTGCTCCTGGCATTCAGGAAGGGCAGATGGAAATGTGAGCTTTGGTTCCTACCTACTTGAAAGACAGCCAAGATGGTATAATATTTCAGGTGTTGGACCAGGATTGGGAAAACCCATCCTCAAGATGCAAACCATAATCAACTCATTGAAAACTGTAAACCAATAACTATATCTCAGCCCAACCAATCTTATAAGGTTATTGTTATGAGGATTAATTGGAGGGAGTACTGTGGATATTATCTTGAGCTCAGTGGTGGGATTCAGCCGGTTTGCACCACTTTGGCAGAACAGGTAGCAAATTTTTTGTTGCCCAGGCCAGAATGGATTGCTGGAAGCAGCATCCACAGAGAGAACTGGTTGTTCCCATATTTGAATCCTGCCACTGCTTGAGCTCCTAGAGAGAAGTTAGCACATAAACCAAATAGATGGATGGATAGATAGAAAAAGACAAGAACATATTGCAGGATCCATTCTGGGTTGGTCACTGGGACCACAGGTTTACTCTTCTGAGCTTTCAGACACATTCTGGAGCCTATCCTCTAAGCCAGGGGTATCAAACTCACAAAGTCACATGATGTGTCGCAACAACTTTTTTTCCAATGCTGGCAATGGGGTGGGCATGGTTTTGGCATGACACATCTGGCCCATGGGCCAGTAGTTTGACACCCCTGCTTTAAGCCCATCCTCTAAACCTCTGGTCCCAGTGACTGACCCAGATTGGATCCTGCAACATTATGCTTGGACACATATATTTGCCTTCATTCACAAGATCATATCTCTACATCCAATCTCTGTGTTTAGATAGAAAAGTATGCATGGAAAATGAAATCAGCTGATATTGTGATCAAAACTACAGTCTGCTAAGAATATTATATCACTAGTTAATCAGCAAACCAAAAACAAAACCATACGTTCCTTTAGAGGTGAGATCCAAAATAACTGATTCCTAAGTTTGGGTGCTGCTCGTCCATTTCCCCTTTCACTGTATCCACCCTCCTTCTCTCTCTTCCCTCTTCTCTACTTTCTTTCTCCCTTTCTCCTTTCTTTCCTACTTCCCTCTTCTTCCTCTCCTCTCCTCTTTCCCTCACCACTCCCCTCCCGTTTCTCCCCACTTCTCCTCTTTCCCTCCAACTTTCCTACTTCCTTCCCCCTCCTCTACTCTCTTCCCTCTCTCCTCTCCTTTCTTCCCTCCCATTCCTTTTCCAATACAATTCAGGGGAAATGTCCAAGCAGCTCCTCTCCTTAGATTTTCAATGTCTACATTAGGTATGATAATATCCTTATCTCTTCATTTTTCTTCCAACTAAATTAGTGTTAGCCGTCTTTTAAACATATTCTCTTTTTCACCCACTCATAAAATTTTCCCCAAATTTCATAATACTCTGACTCTGTCTTATCTTTAATTATCATTGTTAATCTATTCATTTCCGCACATTCCATTATTTTCCCGATCACCTCTTCTTCTGGAGGAGCTTTCAGTGCCTTCCAGTTTTGTGCAAACACAATCCTAGCTGCAGTGCTTGTATGAGTAATCAAATATGTGTACTCTTTACTATATTTCTCTGGTAAAATACCCAACAGGAATATTTCTGGTCTTAGTTCTATACGTTGTTGTATCATCATGATCTGATTATGTTCCAATAGGTTTTAGCTTCTGCACATGTCCACCACATATGAAAGAAAGAGCCTGGTATTTGATGGCATTTCCAACATTTCATAGATCTGTCCTTAAACATTTTAGCTAGTCTTTCTGGAGACATATGCCATCTGTAGAACATCTTGTACATATTTTCTTTATACACTGTCGCCATTGTCAGTTTATAGTTTCTTTCCCACAATTACTGCCATCTATCTAATTCAATCGTATATCCAAAATTTCTTGACCATTTTATCATTGACTCCTTAACTTGCTCCTCCACTAATTCCCTATATAATAAGTAGCTATACATTTTTTAAATCCATTTTTCTTCAGTTCCCGTATTTCATCTAACTCTGTTCTCCCCAAATTAAAACCATCTGTTTTAGCATCTTTTTCATATCTAGACTGTATTTGTGTTCTCATGTACCAATCCATCTTTATTCCTTGTTCCTCTAATTGTTGTTTGGTTTTCAGCTTCCCCGTGTCTGTTAGTAGGTATTTATATCTTATAATGTTTCCCATGTTAAACATATTGTGGTGTATTAACGCTTCCATCATTGAGAGCCAATTTGGAATACTCAAGTAATGCTTCCTCTTTATTTTCTCCCAAACCATCAATAAAGAATTCCTGATATGATGTCTCTGGAAATAGCTGTGTATTCTATTTTTCCCATACCATATGAACACATGCCATCCCATCGGTAAATCATGTCCCTCTAATGTCAATAATCTAGTATTCCTCAGTAAAATCCATTCTCTCATCCATGACATTACTGCAGCCTGGTAATATAATTCCCAAATAGGTAAGCTAAACTCACCTCTGAGTCTTGCATCCTGTAACATTTTTAAATTAGTCCTTGCCTTTTTCCCCTGCCAAATATATTTCAAAATTATTTTATTTAGCCCCTCACAATATTTCTTTTCCAATCTTATTGGTATTGTTGAAAACAAAAACAACAACCATGGTGATATATTCATTTTGAATATTGCAATCCTACCCATTAATGATATTTGCACCTTTTTCCATTTAACCAAATCTACTTCAATTTGTCTTTTCAATTTGTAATAATTATCTTCTTTAATTGTTGTACATCTTGCTGTCAGGTGAATCCCCAGATATTTTACCTTCTTTACAATCTGTATCTCTAACTTTCCCATCAATTCTTTTTTGTTTTTGTTTTTCAGTAATATTTTTCACTAACATTTTTGTTTTATCATTATTAATCTTCAAACCTGCTACCTCACCATATTTTTCTATTTGTTCTATTAATACAGGTCCTGTCTCTAGTGGCTCCTCCAAGATAAATACTAAATCATCTGTGAAAGCTTGTAGCTTATATTCTTCTCTCTTAACTTTCATACCTTTTATATCCTTATTCTGTCTTATAGTTTTATTTAGTATCTCTAGTGTCAATATAAACAATAATGGGGATAAAGGGCATCCCTGCCTTGTTCCCTTCATAATGTTAATCTTTTCAGTCATATCTCCATTAATCATTATTTTGGCTATTTGCTTATTGTAAATTGCTTTAATTACATTTATAAATTTCTCCCCAAAATCCATAATCTGTAGTTGACTTATCATGAATTGCCAATTCACATTGTTGAATGCTTTCTGCGCATCCAAAAACATCAATGCCATCTGTTTTTCGGGATGTGTTTCATAATATCCTAATGTGTTTAATATAATTTGCATATTGTCTCTAATCTGTCTTTTGGGCAGATTTTGATCCATATGTATAAATTCGTTTAGGAACTTTTTAAGCCTTTCAGTCATGATTGATGTGAATATTTTATAGTCCAGATTCAGCAAGGAAATCGGTCTATAGTTCTTTATTTTCTGTATTTCCGTTTCTTCCTTTGGTATCAGGGTAATAAGTGCTTCCGACCAAGAATCTGGTATCTTAGCTTCAGAGAGGAGTTCATTATAGAGTTCCAGCATTACATTGCCTAACAGTTCCTGCAATGTCTTATATAGTTCTGCTGGTAGCCCATCTGGTCCTGGTGTTTTGCCATTCTTTTGTTTTTTAATTGCTTCTATTAATTCCATCATTGTTATTTTCTCTTCTAGTAGCTTTTTAAATTTCTCTGGTACTTTAGGTATCTCTGTTTTTTCCAAGAATTGTTTTATCCTATCATCTGAAAATACTTGTTGCTTATATAAATTCTCATCATATTCCCAAGCTATTTTTTTATTTTCTTCATTCCAATGTTGTAAAGTCCCCTCGGCACCTTCCATCTCTTCTCTTTCTCCTTTTTAATTTTATATGTCAACCATCTCCCTGGTTTGTTTGCATGTTCAAAAAAGGTTTGTTTAGCTGCCTTTGTGCTGCCACCACGTGGCCGTGTGGAGAAATCACAATGTTGGCAGTCAGACCCTCCTACCTTATGATGTATTTCCTTTCCCCTCCCCTTTCTGGGATGGACTTCCTCCTCCTTTGTCCCTAGAGAGTCCATTCCCCATTAGCCAGAAGACATGGGGTAACTTGCAGACTCAATATGCAGATACGGGGAATACTACCATTTTCTAAGTATTCTGGATCGAAGTTGTTGTACTTTAATTAATCTCTTGATAAGACCTCTATGGTCTATATAAACAGATATCATTAACATTAACAGATCTCTCCAGATAGTTTTGAACTCGTAGAGACACTTTTTATCATATAGAAATACCTTTATTGCAGGTAAAGTTGAATACAGTAGGTGGATGCATTCAGATGACCTTTGTACAGCATTTCCAAGGTATTTCCAAGGTATCTCTAAGGTTAGAAAATGGTAGTATTCCCAGGAACTGCATATTGAGTCTGCAAATTACCCCATGTCTTCAGGCTAAAAGAGAATGGACTCTCTAGGGACAAAAGAGGAGGAAGTCCATCCCAGAAAAGGGAGGGAAGAGGAAATACATCATAGGATAGGAGGGTCTGACTGCCCACATTGTGATTTCTCCACACAGCCATGTGGTGGTAGCACAGCCTTTATTTTCCTTGCCACCTCTTCATTTTCTGTTAAGTTCATTTTATGCTTGTTCAAATCCATTAATTTTTTATCTTTTTGTTTTGTGTATCTTTCTGTAATTCTTTCTCAAGAGTCTTATATTCTTCCTCCAGTTTTTCCCTAATTTGTCTTTTCTGTTTATTCTTTTTCCCCATATAAGATATAGCAAATCCTCTCATATACGCTTTCGCAGTATCCCAGACATTTTGAAGTGAGGTATCTTCTGTTTTGTTTTACTTAAAGAAGAAAGTCATTTCTTTTTCCATATATTGCTGGAAGTCTTTTTCATTCAATACAGTTTGATTTAATGTCCATCTTGTTCTCCTTTTTTTGTCCTTTCCATGTAATTGTGACAGGGTTGTGGTCTGCCCATGTGCTTGTTTCTATGTTTATATTTTGTGTACTTGTAAATAAGTCTATTGATGTCCATATCATATCTATTCTCGACCAGGACAGGTGTCTGTTAGAATAGAATGTATATTGCTTCTTTTCTGGATATTTTTCTCTCCAAACATCTAGTATATTTAATTCGTCCACCATATTATGAAAAGATTTTGGAAGTGTTCTCCTTAGGGTCTTTTTTGTTGTTGTTGTTGTATTATAATCCAGCCCGGCCTTTACGATAGCATTGAAATCTCCAATTATACATATGCTTTCGAATTCCAATTCTATTATTTTCTGGTGTAATTTTGAATAAAAATTTTCTTGGTTTTCATTTGGGGCGTAAATTGCTATCAATAAAGTTTTTTTTACAATTCATAATTACTTCCACCATTAAAATTTGCCCTTCTTCATCTGAATATAACAATGTAGTTTGTATTGCTTTTTGAATATATAATACCACACCTCTTTTACTCTGATCTGCAAGTGAGGTATATAATTCTCCCAATTTTGGATATTCTAGTAGATTTTTATGTTGTTTCTTCTTGTAAACAAATTATATCCATTTTTAATTTCCCCAATTTATTTAGTGTTCTTTTTCTTTTTATAGTCGAATTTAGTCCATTTACGTTTATCAAAATTGCTTTTATTTTTTCTTCCATGATTATTTATTTGAAGTTTTAGTTGCTCTCGTTATTCTCATCTCTCTTTGCTCTTTTGCCTCTTTTGCTCTTGTCCCTTCTCTCAACACCCTTTCCTCCTGTTCTATGCTATACATACTGCATTGCTTCTCTGTCTCGTCTCCTTCCTGTCTGATTACTCTTTCCCTTCTCAGCCTTTCTTCTTCTCACTGCCCAAAGTACCGTATTTTCCAGCGTATAAGACGACGCCCCAACTTTTGAGATGATTTTCAAGATTTTTCATCTTATACGCCGGAAAATCAGCGAGCCCGGGAAGGCACACTCTCCCCTCTCACTGTGGAGGAAGCAGGGAAGGCTGGCATCGGGCAGGAGCCGGCAGGGCAGTCCTGCACACGCGCGTGCTCCCCGACTGTTAAGGAGCACTCCTTAGCAGCCGGGGAGTGCGCGCGTGTGCAGGACTGCCCTGCCGGCTCCCGCCCGATGCCGGATGGCTCCACCGATGCTGCCTCAAGAGGGAAGAGCGTGAGGCACCTGCCATGGCTCCCCGAGGACTCCTTAGGAGCCGGGGAGCATGCACGTGCGCAGGACTGCCCTGCCGGCTCCCGCCAGACACTAGCCTGCCCTGCTTCCTCCACAGTGAGAGGGGAGGGCATGCCTTCCCGGGCTCGCTGACTTGCAGCCAAGCCAGAGCCGAAAGGGGCTTTTCCTTCCAGCCACCCTTTGGAATAGACGCAAGAGCTCCCGGGGTCTGGAGTTTGCAAGGGGGAGGGGAAGGGGCTGAGAGGCTCTTGGGGGTGGGAAGGGAGAGTCACATTGGAGGGGGGACTGGACTAAGGAGGCTTGAAGTTGCTTTGCAAGAACAGGGGTGCTCAATTGATTTATGTACTATTTTCCAGCGTATAAGACGACTGGGCGTATAAGACGACCCCCCGACTTTTGAGATGATTTTCATGGGTTAAACAGTCATCTTATGCGCTGGAAAATACGGTATTGATCATAGAAAAGTTCTGCTTTCTCTATTGTGTCCAGTCTATGTCTCTGTTCTTGCCAATTTATTATTACTCTTTCTGGTATTAACCATCTAAAATTTATCCCTTTTTTAATTAAGCATTTTGTATGTATTTATGTATGGTGATATATTTGTTGTCTTGTTTATGGAAGAAATGGGAAAATAAAATTGTATATATATAATAAAAAATAACTGATTCCTTTGTTGATTTATTTTTCCCTGTATTGTCAGATTTAATGAACATTTAAATATTCTGTCCTCACATGAAGTGTGAAAATTAATTATACTTGCTAATTGAAAAATAATTGTAGGTTGTGGTTAGACTATGAGAGCTTTTGTTTGGCTTGCTTAGAAAGAATAATAAATAAAGTATACAAGAAAAAAATGTAAGGTAACTTTTCCTACATATAGAAAATTATACTGAAAATACATGAAATTCTCTTATTTAGTGTCTTTCACAAGATGACTAATATTAAGGTCATCCATGTATTCCTTATGTTTGAACTTTGTAATTTATATGCAACTTTATTTGAGAAAGAAAAAGGTAGACAGACAGTAATACATATGAGCCAGGTTTTTTGACAAATAAAGATGTTTGTTTTGATTTTCAGCTTCTGGATACTCTAATTTGTTCTGGTCCTTTATAGATAGTAGTGCTGCCAAATGCTAGTGTTGAAATTAACAGGGGCCTGGAAAATGAATATTTGGCATATTAAGGATGTACTTGACAGCCAACCGGGAACAGAATTTCTGAACTTAGCACTAAGCCCTGAATTTAACTAGGCAGAGAAGGCAAATGTCCAATTTTGATGTCAAACTTTAGTAATGAAAATGGCATGACAAGTTTTGGAATAGAATTCTATCATCCAAAATTCCACTTCTCAATTTAGCTCAACATGTTGATGCCAAAAATTGATTCCTGATGTTCTTTCCTCCTTGTTTTGTTGGTGAAACTATTGTTTGCAAATTTTGTGAATGGCATTTGTCTTCCATCTGGTGTGGTTGATCATGTGAACTGTAAGATTTCATGTAAACTGAATTCTTTCCAGCTTAATAGGAAAGAAAAGTTGCAAGATATTTAAGAACTGTTATATGAATATCATATACTATTCAAAATGTAAATAAGCGTGCACTAGATCCAGAGAATTCCTTCATCTATGAAAGATGTCTTTTATTTTCAGAAAGGCTTGAAATCCACTAAAAGAGAGTAAGCAATATTTGAGGGGTTCAAAAAGACTTGAAATCCATTACAATAGGGTAAACAAAATGTGAGAGTTGAGGGTGAAATTCTGCCTCCTTATCTTCTGGATAATTGTAGAAGGAGATTTGAAAACATACCTGTAATAATGTTACCAGAAGGAGAGTGGCCAGACCATTTTAGCGGGTTCTATATGAGCTTTGTGGGGTTTTATGTGTGTGTAACAGGAACAGCAAATTGCTACCATACTTGCCAATAAGTTCATTGCAACTGCTTATAGTTGTCATTTTGGGTGCAACACTGAACAGTTTTTTGGAAATTTTAAAATTGAGGGTGGTAATATTTTGCTCCAGCAGCAATGTTCTGCTCCCCAGAAGTCTTAAAAACAGAGAAGACTTCTCTTTTGCAGGGGAAAAAATATGTGCTGTCAAAATTCAGCAATATGTACTGAGAGGGATAGAGGTGGGAGAGCTAACAGGATTTGGGGACCCATACTGTCTAGAGACCATGGCTTCTCCCCCTTCCATTCTAGACTGCTTATTGTAAGAAAGGGCAAGATATTATCTCCATGGATGTTCTTTTCATTGAAAGTAGGAGTCCTTGGTGCTTTCTGAACTTGGTTGCTCTCTTGCAGAGGTTTCGTTACCCACAGGAGTTACCCATCATCAGTGCTAGTCTAGTTTGGGTAATGAAACATCTGCAAGAAAACAACCAAGCTCAGACAGCACCAACAAACCCTTCTTTCATCCCTGAGCTACAAATATTCTCTTTTATTGGTTTCATTGAAGGCCTCACCATCCAATACTGTTTTGATGATCTCTAATAATGAACAATAGTTTTTCAAAAGTTACAGGGAGAAAGAGTCAGAACTCTCACCCTGTCCTCACTGCATCTCTTGAACAGGACTGTGGAAAGGAAGTTTGGATCCAGCCCGGTATCTACAAGGCCTTCATTTTCTTTCTCCCCCCCCCCACTTGCAGATGCTATGTATTCATTTAGCACAGATGAAGTACTTACACTCCAAAATCAACTCGAAACATCATAATTGGGACTAAGGGAAACATAACATTCAGCTCTAAATGAATTCATTTTCAGCACTTTTTCTCACTTCCCTCCCTGAGTGTAAACAAGTCTAAATCTGCATGCATGATTATATCATTGCCTCATTTTGACTGAATTGAAATTTTATATGGTGACATTTCTCCTTGCCTCTGTAACTATACATATTTTTGAATGGAAGAGCTAAGCTTTTGCAATCACAAGTTTGTATAAATGATATTCTCATATCATGTATTAGTTAGTCCAATTTATTATTTAATTTAATTTACACATACATATCTGTATGTGTGTGTGTGTGTGTGTGTCTATAACTATATAGACATTTTTCTACCCCAACTCATAAATATGAACCATTAATGGCAAATTATTACATATAACCATTGCTACATAAGAATTTGCTCCACCATAATTTCCACCATTAGGATTCTCCCCTCTTCATCTGCATAAATTTGTTTGGGGTTCATCTTTTCTTTAATATAGAGGGCTATTCCTCTTTTCTTTTGAGATGCAAGTGTAAAATAAAGTTTGCCAATTTTTGGTTGTTCTAAAATTTTAAAATGTTGTCTCTTAATATATGTCTCTTGGGGACAGATTATGTCCATTTTTGATATTTGTAATCTTGTAAAAATAATTCTCCTTTTTGAAGGAGAATTTAGTCCATTTATATTTATTGATACAACCCCCTCTCCTCCATCTCTTTCAATTATATCTAGATCTCAATCTTCTAGTCAATCTTATCTGTCTCTGGTCTCTCGCGCTTGCTCCTTCTTCTAAATGTGTACTTTTGACTTCTTCCTCCTCTGTCTGTTTAGCTGCTCCTTCATCTACATTTCTTCTTGTTTCTTAGGTTCAGGATCACCTTTTTCTAAGAATGCTTTATGGTTATCAAAGAAATCCAATGCTTTAAGCAGTGTATCCAGTCTGTATCTTTTCATGTCCCAGTAAATTAAGATCCCTTCTGGGATCAACCATCTAAAGTTGACTCCCTTTTCAACCAATTTCCTGGTTAACAATTGATAATCTCTTCAGGCCTCTCTTATCCTTCTAGGAATTTGTTTGAGAACTACCATTTCTTTTTCTTTATATTTTAATGGTTGATCTCTTACATTTCTCAGAATCTCATCTCATATGGATCTTGTAAGAAATCTAACATGGGCACTTCCCTGGGCACTTTATTTCTTCTAGAATAACTTGAGTTGATCCAATTCTCCTTCTATTTGGATCTTCCCCATTCCTAGAAGATCTGCCAGTAACTCAGCTATCAAATCTAAGAGATCCTCTTCTTTGTCTTTTATTATATTTTGGAATCTTAGAAAATATGAGGCCTTTTCCATTTCTATAACCGCCAACAATTCTTCCAATTCTCCATTTATTTGGGCCAGTTTCTCATTTTCATCTTCTAATTTCTGGTCAACTTCAACTGATGGTAGCAATATATGCACCTAATGATAAGCAAGAGAAATTTTTATCAACAACTACACAAGAAAATACTAGACTTAAACTACCAAAATCTTTGTATAATGGAACAATTTAATGCAATAGCAGATGTGACTATGGATTACAAAAGCCATAAGCAAGGGAGAAAAGGAGGAAATATGCTACCTAAAGCATTCTCAAAAATGACTGAAGTGTATCCAAGAGAGAAACCTAGAAAAACTGCAATATACATTTTATTCAAATAGACATAAATCATGGTCTAGAATCAATATGATATAGACACCTTTCAACTTGAAAATGATAATACAAGATGTGGAGATAGAAACTAATGTTTGGTCAGACCACAAACAAATAAAAATGATCTGGAAAGGAACTAAGAAAAAACTAAGATGGTCTTTGAATAAATCTATATTGAAAGAAAAAGACTTCTTGCAACTAGCGACAAAGGAAATGGAATTCTTCTTTAAAATAACAAGAAAGAAGAAACACCTCTTCAAAATGTGACTTATAAAGATATTTTAGATAACGAAGGGAAATTGAAAGATAGACAACATTTACAATGACAAGGTATTGATTTAGCATGGTGGCCATACTTGCAAATTCAAACAAGATATGAAAAAGATCTAAAGACAGTGGGATTCCATAAAGTACAGACAGAATTTGATCAAACATTGTTAAAAACAGATGAAAACTTTATTAGGAAACTATAGATTTCTGCAAAATTTAAAGATGGAAGAAGAACAAGCAAAAGAAACAATGAATAACATGGGCAAAAAACTTTGGATATTCAATAGACTTGGAAGACTGGTAGAAACTATGGGATAGAAATATCAGATGAACTAAAGCAGTCTCATATAAAGAAAACTTGTATAAAATGTTTTATAGATGGCATATGACACCAGTAAGATTAGCAAAAATGTTTAGAAACACTTTGAATAATTGTTGAAAATGTAAACAAAGGCCAGGTACTTACTATCATATCTGGTGGACATGCCCTAAAGGAAAAAGGTTTTGGGTTAAGATACATACATGGTTGGAAAAGATGACTAAAAGACATAGAAATTTAAGCCAGAATTGTTTTTGTTAGGAATATTAGGATCTAATTATGAGAAGGAGAATGAATATTTAATATTGAATGTACTGACAGCAGCGAGAATAGCATTTGCCCAATACTGGAAACATGAAAACTTACCAACTGAAGAGGTTTTAATTAAGAAAATCTTAAAATGTGCAGAAATGGATAGACTGATGTTAGAGATTAAAGAGAAAGAAGATTCAGTTTATTATAGAACATGGGATAATTTTTACCAATGGTTAGGAAAACGAAGTAGTGAGAAATGAATGTGATATATTATTTTGAATATATATTAGTAAGAAGAATGACATGTATTGATTAACTGATACTGTTTTTGTTTATCGTTTATTACATTCTCTACAGTTATCTATTACTATATTAACTATTGTTAATTGAACATATGTACCCGGACAATAGCCTGTTTGCTAAGAATGAAAGTGTTATTGGGGGACAACCCCAATGTTGATCCCAACCCTGTCCTAATCCCAATCCCAATCCTGATCCCAACCCCACCCTAAACCCTAATCCCTTACCCGATCCTATTTTATCCCTAACCCTATAAAATTCAATAAAATCTTTAGGAAAAAAAAGAATTTGCTTTATTATTTATTTATTTATTTATTTATTTATTTATTTATTTATTTGCCACCCAACTAACTCCCAGTGACTCCGGGCTGTTTACAAAGATAATATCCTAATATAAAAAAACAATAACCCCACAGGAAGCTTTGTAGGATCTGGACTAGTTCACCAGTTGTGGTGCCAGTTGTTTTCTCCTGCTTTTTTCTCTATCATACCACTGTGACATCCAGCCAAGGGAACCAGAATCTGTGGCTGCTAGCAGAACCCGGTGGCAATGAAGCTGTGCTATGAAGCTTCCACTGGCTTTGAAGGTACCACTAAAAATATGAGTGGCAGCACAGAACATCCAGAGTTACTACAATAGTGGATTTTCAGTGCCCCCGTTTTGCTAGACTCTGCTTCCAGACTGGGACAGCACAGCCACCTCTGTGCCCACAGATGAACTGAATAACAGCATGTCTTCTTCAAGCCTGAAGGACTATTGTATATTCTTGGTTTCAATCACTTTTAGCTTTACCTTCAGAGTTTAAAAAAAAAACAATAATGTTTTATGAAAAATTGTGGACTTCCGGTGGCTCCGCGGCGCCGGAGACAGCCTCCCTGGGCTGCCTGCGGCTCAGCTGTGTGATTTTTCACCCGAAACAGCGCCGATCAGCTGTTCGGGCAAATTTGAAGCCCCCTCCTCGGGAGAAGAGGAGGGGGTGAGCCCCCAGGTAGGGGTCGAGTTCTCCGGGGCCGCCTGAGCTTGGAGCTTGGGCGGCTGAAGGATTGAACTCCCCCGTAGCCTGGGCTGCTCCCAGCTGGCTAGCGTCTCTGCTCCGGACTTCATGGAGCAGAGCCAGGCGTCTGCGACCATCCCTGCTTGAAGGAGAGACTATGAAAGGAAAAGAGCAGGCAGAGCAGTACAAGAGGGAAAGATGAAGAGATGAAGAGGATTATTTTATTTTACTCTCGAGCTTGATGGACTTTGCTTAAAACTTAAAGTGAAAGTGCGTCACAATTGTAAGTAAAAGATGGCGGCTAAACCTCCCCCTAGAACTTTTCGGAGTGCTGGAAATTCTCCGGTGCAACAACAATCATTACTGCAGGCATTGCATTCTCCCGATGTATTGACATTGAAGGATCTTGAAAAACATACCCAGTTAATTTTGGAGTCAATGGGTGTTAAATTTGTACAGATGGAGGAGAAATTGGAGAAATTGGAGTAGAGAATGGAAGAAAGGATGGAACAGAAATTCAGAGAGATGAAGGCAGACATTTTGTCCTCAGTGCATAAAGTAGCTAAATGTGTGGAGGTGCTGGATGACAAAGTGGAAGATCTGACTCAAAAGAATGCTATATTAGAAGCAAAAGTATTGGAAATTGAAGATTTAAAAGACAAAATGGACAGCGAACTGAGTCTGGCTCAATTTTACCAGATGCAGTTTGCTGTTAGAATTAGAGGCCTAAAAGAGAATATTAAGGAAGATTTAAAGCAGCTAATTTCTGAGGCTTTTGAGGTGGTATTGAACCATCCAGCATCTGAAATAAAACAAGGCATGGACAAAGTGTTTCGTGTGAACTCGTGGATTGCTAAACAGAGAAAGTTGCCTAGAGATGTGGTGGTTTATTTTGTAAAAAGGGAAATTAGAGATGAAGTTATACAAGCTGCCTATGATACTAAAGTTGTGATTGCTGGTCAAGAAGTTTTGGTTCTAAAAGAAATTCCTCCAAAGATTTTAAAGAGAAGGAAGGACTTTATATTTCTTGTGCAAGAGCTCAAGCAAAGAGATATAAGGTTCAGATGGGAGATCCCTGCTGGGTTGAGCTTCATGTATGAAGGCAAAAGGTACTGTTTGGGTACTGTGAAGCAAGCGCATGATTTTTACAACAATGTCTTAAAAGCAACCCCATCAACACTTTTGGAAGCTGCAGAGGGATCTGGAGAAGGAGAACATCAAGAGGATGAAGATGGACAGATAGACGAGAATGGTATAGGAGGAGATCAAGCTGCAACTCTTTTGGATGATCCTAGAGAACAGAGGGTGACGCGTGCTGCCTTAAAACGCTCAAAAAAGATAAAAAAATAAGACCAGTAGAAATCTATGGAACTTCCACAACATACTTACAGTCAAGTGGTAGTTGTGTTTTTAAGAGTTTTGGGATGATATGTATTAACAAAATCTTCAATTTGGAATTAATGGACAATTTACTACAGAGGAAGAGGAAGAAAGTTTTGTGTGTTAATGTGGGTTAATTTGTGTAAGAACTATCTATTATAGCCTATTTTGGCTAGAGAGGTTAATAGGGATAGGTGCTTGTGATGTGTAAATGAGAATTTGTTTAGGAAATAGTGAATTGTGGAAGAACATAGATGGGAATGACGTTAACTTTCTTTTATTTTAGTTCTTTATACATATTTAGTATTATTAAGGATTGGTTTACTCTATATAAGCTAGAGAGTGATGGATTTTAGAGTTTATAATTGTTAGTATATGATTGTTTATGATTGCTTTTTAGATATATACCTTGTATTTTGCTCTGGGAAGTCGGGGGGGGGGAGGGGGGGAGGAGGGGAAGTAGGGGGGGAGGCAGGGGAGGGAGGAGGGAGAGGGGGAGGGGGGGAGATAGGGGGGAGGTAGGGAGGGGAGGAGGGAGGGGAAGGGGTTTTTTTTAAAGGAAAACTGTATTTTAAAACTTTTCAATAAAAAAAAAAGAAAGAAAGAAAAATTGCCTGAAAAAAGCAAATTGAAGCCTAGTAACCTGAGGACAGGAAGGCCTGGAGGAACGTTGTCCTTGGGGTTGCGATGGGTCGGACACGACTTCGCAACTAACAACAACAAACCTGAACACTGGAAATTGAAGATTGGTATGAAAACATTTCAGAATCAGAGAAATAAATAAATGAAACACATCAGTGAGAAGTCACAGGATTTTATCGTCAGTAGCTGGAGCAACTTCAGTGGAGGTATGCAGACTTCTTATTTTTTAGTGTTTTCGTTGAAAACATCTGGATAGTGGCATATACACAACCAGGCTCAGCCTTCTGTGAAAATGAATTCCCAACAAAACATGGGTTCTTTGCTTCTTGATATGGGTTACATTGATGTTTAGAGATTGATTATCAGCTCACAGTACAAAACAAAAAGGGAAATATACAAGGGTGCTGGCAGATGGAAAGGAGAGGGAGAGACATTTGTTTCTTATTTGAGATAAAATACAGCCTGCTTCTTATCAAATTCCATTTAAAATATTTAAATTGAAGTATAAGGGTAAGGCAGAAGGCTTCAAAGTGGATAATATTATCTTTCTGATTCTTATAGCAATACTAATAGAGCAGCTGCAATACGTAACATTTTCCAACTGTTATCACTGCAGAAATGTTATTTGGTTTTGATCTGATTCAGCTTCCTTTTCCTTTCAACCCCTTGAAAAGCATGGGATTCCTTTCTTTTTGCCTCAGTTTGTAGGAATGAAGGAGTTATTCACGTTTTATAGATACTTCATATGGTACCCTGAGAAGACCTTACAGGTAGTCCTTGACTTACAGCACTTTGTTCAAAGTTACAACGGAACTGAAAAAGGGCTCCATGATTGTTTTTAACACTTATGACCGTGGCAGCATCCCCATGATCATGGGACCAAAATTCAGATGCTTGACAGCTGACTCATATTTATGACGGTTGCAGTGTTCTGGGGTCATGCAATCATCTTTTGTGCTCTTCTGACAAGCAAAGTCAATGGGGAAGCCAGATTCACTTAACAAACATGTTACTAACTTAAACACTGCACTGATTCACTTAACAACTGTGACAGGAAAGGTTGTAAAATGAGGCAAAATTCACTCAGCTACTGTCTGACTTATCAGCAGAAATGTTCGCCTCAGTTGTGTTTGTAAGTCAAGAACTACCTCTATTGGAGAATAGATAGCTCTGGAATTCCAGAAAAAGATTTCCTTACTACAGATAACATAGAATCATGTTTCATGCTTCCTTAAGTGAAAAGAATCACGATGGAATCCAAAAGCATTCAATTACCCTAGAATACACTTGGGGTTTTCATGGATGGTCTATTCTGTACTAGCAAAATGCATGTCAAAAATACCAGTTGCATCTTTTTAGAATATAAAACAAAATGAGCATAAACAGAAGACAGAAGGCACCCATAACTCAAGCACTAAAAGCTAACACAAAATTACTGATCCTTGCATGGGTGTATTTTTTTTTAAAAAAATGATTTTATGGATAAAATATAACCAATTAAAAAATAACACATCAGTCACAGTGCAGTAAAAGAATATGTACATAACACACATGGATGAAATAAATATGGTTGCATTGTCTTTTACTGTATTTCCTTGACTACAGTAGTTCCTCAATGTACTCACACCATTTCTTTTCACCCCAAAACTATTCTTTTGCCCAGTGGAGTAAATGTAAAAGCCGTGTTTTTCAATTTTTGATACCTTCTTTAACTTTAATAAAGTACTATTGGATTCTTCATTTCTCATTATTTTCAAGCCCAAGCCCTCAGAAAGGTATATACATAAAAACATCCACCTTCAATTGAGCTCTAAAAAGGCTTTCCTAGAGTTTCGGTTGCCTTTTATTAGCTGGGGATGATGTATGGAGAATGTTTTGGGGGGTTTTCCCTTGAGGTGATTGTTGTTGTTATACGTGGATAGAAAGATAGCTTCCATAAGTTTCCATTGTGAATGTGTGTATTTTACAAGCACTCAGCAAATTTCTGCCTTTCCATTAAAAAAAATTGTGGTGCATATTTATAAAAATGTGTATGTTAGTTTGCCTGCACAAAATCGTTTGCTTTTGCAGTGCAGACATTATAAGGGAGGAAGAGACCAATCTTCTTGTTTCAGTTCAGAAAAGAAGACAATATAACACATTCAGACAATGAGGCCATTCTAGTTAAAGTCAGTTTAATCTCAGAGAAAGGTGGATTGGTATTGTTTCTGAGGCTGTCCATGAGAAAAGAGAAAATAAATTGCATGGCACAAGAGAAAGGCTTGTGCAGATGGCAACAGTCTGTCATTATATTAGATTTTGAGACTGATCTCGGCAAGAAGCTAAAATAGCCTGTAAAGCTTCAGTTAATGATTTACAGGGTTAGCATTTAAAGAGAAGATCCCTGTGTTAAATTTAAACATATGCATAAGGTATTTTATACAAAGGGGAATTTAGAATTTGGTTTCCAGATACTATTTTACTTGCCACATCTTGGATTTTTTAAGTTGGTTCTGTGTTCTATATCTGTGCATGCCTAACATTTTACATGGATAAAATAGGCAAAACATGACCATGTAAAATCCCATTTTGATTTAACAGACATTCTAATTTTATTGACATTTCTGTTAAATCAAAGTTACACTGTGTATCTTAATATATGTCTTAAGCAGTAGCACTTTACGATGGAAATTTGTGTACAGGTTGTATATATTTATAACCATGAGTTTATCACAAATTAACCTACAATCCTGGAATTTCTTGGTGATTTCCCATTTTACAATTCAGATCTTTGAATAAAACCTTGAATGTCACTTCCTTATAACAAATGAAGGTTGTTTGGGAAGGCAGGGCTGCATCAATAAGATGGGTAGACCATTCTAAGAAGAGCAGTTCATTTTTAATCCACTGTCTCTAGTGCAGGGGTCTTCAAACTTGGCCTTCATGCTAGTGGCTAGTATGTAATTTTATAGGAAATTTTGCTCTCTCCAAGAGAGAGAGAGAGAGAGAGAGAGAGAGGGAGAGAGAGAGAGAGAGAGAGAGAGAGAGAGAGAGAGAGGGAGAGAGAGAGAGAGAGAGAGAGAGAGAGAGAGAGAGAGAGAGAGAGAGAGAGAGAGAGAGAATGTTTTTTCAGCAAAGGTATAAAATTGATTTGCCATTGTCTTTTTCTGAGATGTTCAGCTTCCAAAATTAACCTGCATTCCTGGGATTTCTTGGTGGTTTCCCATTTTGCTTAAGTGTAATAAAATCTGGAAATAAGAATGCATATTTTCTAAAAATTATGGAAGAAGAACAGATGGACATTCATTTAATTGTCTCCTGTTGTTGTTGTTAGTTGTGAAGTCGTGTCCGACCCATCACGACCCCATGGACAATGTTCCTCCAGGCCTTCCTGTCCTCTACCATCTTCTGGAGTCAATTTAAGCTCACTCCTACTGCTTCAGTGACTCCATCCAGATACCTCATTCTCTGTCATTCCCTTCTTATTTGCCCTCAATCTTGCCCAGCATTAGGTTCTTCTCCAGTGAGTCCTTCCTTCTCATTAGGTGGCCAAAGTATTTGAGTTTCAACTTCAGGATCTGGCCTTCTAAAGAGCAGTCAGGGTTGATCTCCTCTAGGACTGATTGGTTTGATCACCTTGCAGTCCAAGGGACTCCCAGGAGTCTTCTCCACCACCATAGTTCAAAGGCATCAATTCTTTGGTGCTCAGCCTTTCTTAAGGTCCAACTTCCACTGCCATACATTGCAACTGGGAAGACCATAGCCTTGACTATACACAATTTTGTTGGTAGGGTGATGTCTCTGCTTTTTAGTGTGCTGTCTAGATTTGCCATGGCTTTCCTCCCTAGGAGCAAGCATCTTTTAATTTCTTGGCTGCAATCCCCATCCACAGTGATCTTGGAGCCCAGGAAAATAAAATCTGTCACTACCTGCATTTCTTCCCCATCTATTTGCCAGGAATTGAGAGGGTCGGATGCCATGATCTTGGCTTTCTTAATGTTAAGTTTCAACCCAGGTTTTGCACTCTCCTTCTTACCCACAACAAGAGGCTCTTTAATTTCTCTTCACTTTCTGCCATTAGAGTGCTATCATCTGCATATCTTAGGTTGTTGATATTTCTCCCAGCAATCTTGATTCCAACTTTGGATTCATCTAGCCCTGCCTTTCTCATGATGTGCTCTACATATAAGTTAAATAGGCAGGGCAACAGTATACAGATGGTCTGGTACTCCCATCTCTTTAAGAACTTGCCACAGTTTCTTGTGATCCACACAATCAAAGGCTTTAGCATAGTCAATGAAGCAGAAGTAGATGTTTTTTTCTGGAACTCCCGAGCTTTCTCCATGATCCAGTGTATGTTGGCAATTTGATCTCTAGTTCCTCTGCCTCTTCGAAATCCTGCCTGTACTTCTAGTAGTTCTCGATCCACATACTGCTGGAGTCTAGCTTGTAGGATTTTAAGCATAACTTTACTAGCATGTGAAATGAGTGCAATGGTGCGATAGTTTGAACATTCTTTGGCTCTGCCTTTCTTTTGAATTGGAATGTAAACTGATCTTTTCCAATCCTGTGGCCACTGTTGAGTTTTCCAAATTTGCTGACAAATTGAGTGTAGTACATTTACTGCATTGTCTTTTAAGATTTTGAATAGCTCAGCTGGAATACTGTCACCTCCACTAGCTTTGTTGTTGCTCAGCTTTCCTAAGGCCCACTTCACTTCACATTCTAGGATGTCTGGCTCCAGGTCAGTGACCACCTCATTGTGATTATCAGGGACGTTAAGCTCATTCTTGTATAGTTCTTCTGTGTAATTTTGCCATCTCTTCTTAATCTCTTCTGCCTCTGTTAGGTCCCTGCCATTTTGGTCCTTTATCATGCCCATTTTTGCATTGAACGTTCCCTTCATCTCCCCAATTTTCTTGAAAAGATCTCTGGTCCTCCCTATTCTATTGTTTTCTTCTATTTCTTTGCACTGTTCATTTAAGAAGGCATTCTTATCACATCTAGCTATTCTCTGGAATTCTGCATTCAATTGGGTGTATCTTTCTTTTTCTCCCTTGCCTTTCACTTCCCTCCTTTTCTCAGATATTTTCTCAGATATTTTCTCAGAACTGCCGACTATAGAAGAATGGACTTTAAAGGTTTCTGACCTGGCAGAGATGGCAAAGATTTCGGCTTATTTGAAAGATCACTCGCAAGAACGTTACGTTATGGAGTGGAGAAAATGGATTGAGTATATCCAGAACAAATATGGGACTAAGAAGTTTCATGTAGCATTTGAATAAGTCTTCCTTTCCTTTTTCTTTTTTCCTTCTTTTTTATATATATATTTAATATTAATAGTGTTTGTAGTTATCCTATATGAGCTAGAGAGTGATAGATTTTAGAGTTTATGGTTGTTAATATATGGATGCTTACGATTGTTTTTTTTGCTTTTATACCTTGTACTTAGCTCTGGGAAGTCGGGGGGGGGGAGGGGGAGAGGGGTAGGGAGGGAGGGGTAGGGGAGGGGGAGGGGGGACTGTTAAAGACAAAATGTATGTTAAAACTTTTCAATAAAAAAAAGAATTCTGGGTGTAATTAAATTATTCGTCTACATTTAATCTAATTAATTGAGGGTGGTGGTTTAAATTAAGAGAATTAATTTGCTTTGGGAAGTAGGCTCAAAGTTACTTTAAAAGAATAATTCTGCATTGTCTCTCTCAAAACATTGAAGCCAAAAGAGCAGCTGGAGTGGGTATTAAATGAGTGAATAAAAAATCCCAAATACTTTTCCAACTTCTGCATTGTTTGGTTAAATATAGCTTGAATCAATAGCTGTATTAATTAACTATGGAAACAAACGTCTAGAGGCTCTAACTTAGGAAAGGAGAATAAATCATCAAATTGTTCAAAAAGCATTTGAGGACATTCAAAATATCTGACAAACTACATAGTGGTTGTCTTTTTTTTTACTGATATAAAATCTAACTGATGCAAGGAATAGCTTATTGATCCAAGCAGAGTAAATTCAAATGCATTTTAAATAGCAAGTTCTTAATTGGGGACTGGGGAAAACCAGAAATTGCTGACATCTATAATAATTTCATTTAAATACTAGTTCTGCAAGGTGACATTGATTTACTGACTGTTACAGTGGTAACTAAGGATGCTTAAAGAAATGAATTTTAGTGAATTTGAATATGAGCTGAATTGACATTTACATTCTCAATGAAATGAGTCATTTGGAAAATAGCAATTACTGCTTTCTTCCTTTTTAAATGTAGCATTAGTGCTTAAGAACTTCAACCCAATATATTTAACAATATACATTTAAGGCACCCCTAAACACATATTTTCAAAGGAAAAACAGTATTTAAAGACAATTTAACAAACTGATTCACAAATAAATATGTCAGTTAATATGGATCAGATAACGACAAAGATAATCAATCCAAGAAGCTTCTGTTTGCATGAGTAATTGATGTCATTCATGAATGACTGATTATTATAACATTGATTACAATGAATTTTTTGTATTCTGCATTACAGTTTTTTATTGACTGTCTTATATCCTTTTTAAACAATTTGATGATTTATTCTCCTTCAGCTGGATAACAGAACACAAATCAAGCAATTAAACAAAGGTTTGCATGTAGGACAATGTTGCCTAAGAGGTATTTACTTAGTTATTTCTGTAACAGTCAACATTTACCTTATGTCAACTCCATTTTGTGCTGAATTCACAAAATGACATTCATCCAGAATGATATTAAAGAGGTGTAAAAGTTCAATAACTGAATGTAGCCTACTATATACTGCCTTGTCCCCAGAGGTGTTTGAAAATTAACATCCATAGTTGACTTAACATAAGGACTGTCAACCTTTTCACCCATTGTACCACTTTTAGGATAAGGCAATATCCGAGTACGACCAGTCACCCAGCAAGGTGTCAAAAACTTGATGAACAAAAAAAGGGAAAATATGATAAAGTACAGGTAGTCTTCAACTTACAACAATTCGCTTAGTGACTGTTTGAAGTTACAACGGCACTGAAAAAAGTGACTTATGACCATTTTTCACACTTATGACTATTGCAGCATCCCCAGGGTCATGTGATTTACATTAGGATGCTTGGCAACTGATTCATACTTATGACAGTCAATGTCCCAGGGTCATGTGATCACCTTTTATAACTTTTTGACAAGTGAAGTCAATGGCCAGCTCATCACTCAGGTTGTGGGGTGCCTGTGGGTGGTGTGGGCGGGGATGTGGGGGAGATCCATGGGTCTCTGGTGGAGGGATGTGTGACAGGCATGGGCGCCTTCCTTCCCTCCCTCTCTCCCTCCCATTGTCCTTCCTTCCTTTCTTCTTTCCTTCCTTTCTTCCTTCCCTCCCTCTTTGTCCCTTCCTCCTTCCCTCCCTCCCTTCCATTGTCCCTCCCTCCCTCTCATAGTCCTTTCTTCCTTCCTTCCTTCCTTCCTTCCTTCCTTCCTTCCTTCCTTCCTTCCTTCCTTCCTTCCCTTTGTCCCTTCCTTCCTTCCCTCCTTCCCTTTTATTGTCCCTTCCTTCCTTCTTTCCTTCCTTCCACCTTCCCTCCTTTTTCCCTCCTCCCTCCCTCCCTTCCATTGTCCCTTCCTTCCTTCCCTCCCTTTCATTGTCCTTTCCTTCCTCCCCCCCTCCATGCCTAGGAAGGGACAGGGGAGGGGAACAGGTTGTCAGCGTGGCTGGTGGCTGTGCTGTCAGTAGCCATGGCTTGAAAAGACTGGTTTTGGCAGCAGTGCATTTTCCTCACTGCATGGAGCGGCCGGGTGAGGCAAAGCGGTGACATGCTGAACCCTGCCCGTATAAGCGCAGAGGCAGAGGCAGAGGCAGAGGCAAAGGAGAGCTCCCTGCCCAGCTCACTTGCTCGTGCTTTGCCAGAAAACATGCTGCTTGCTAATTTAGCAGAAGCGCCAGGATCAGCGCCAGGCTCCAGCTGACCTGCGCTTTTGGGCGGCCATATCAGCTGTTGCATGGCGCTGATCCTGGGGCTTCACTTAGGAATCAGCATGTTTTCAGCAAGCAAGTGAGCTGGGCAGGAGCCCAGGATCAGCACTGGGCTACAACTGACCCGTGCTTCTGGGTAGCTCCACAGAAGCGTGGCTCAGTTGTAGCTGCAGATGCTGATCCTGGGCTCCTGCCCAGCTCACTTGCTTGTGTTTCTGAAAAAACATGCTGCTTGCTAAGTGAAGCCCCAGGATCAGTGCTGGACTACAGCTGACCCATGCTTCTGGGTGGCTGGGCAGGAGCCATTCGCTTGCTAGCCCTTCCCCCCCAAAACATGCCACTTGCTCATTCACCCTTCCTCTCTCACTGTTCCTCCAAAAACAGGCCGCTCTCTCTCTCTCTCCTCACTGCTTCAGTAAGAAAAAACCTCTTCTCTTCTCTCCTCCTCCTCCTTTTCTCTTCTGGGTGCACCTAAAGCTCCAATTACTATTTCATCATGTGGCAGATCCTGGGGATTCTGCAAAGTTCTGCAGCTCCAGCTGATCTCCTCCAGGTCTGTGTGGCTCCGCTTTAACTGGTTCCCTCTCCCGCTCCAATTAGCTAGGGCTCACGTACCACCCACCAGGTGCTAAAGTACCACTGGTGGTACGCATACCACGGGTTGAAAAGCCCTGATCTACAGGACATTCAAGTAAGGAATGACAAGTTATGTGTGCTTATGTTTCATCATGGTCACCATTTGCATTTTTAGTCTGAGAGAATGAACTAGTCTTATTAATTGATCTAGGAGCCATGGTGGTGCAGTGATTAGAATGCAGTATTGCGGGCTAAGTCACTGCTCACTGTCAGGAGTTCGATCTTGACAGCTCAGAGTTGACTTAGCCTTCCATCCTTCTGAGGTTGGTAAAATGAGGACCCAGATTGTTGGGGGAGCAATATGCTGACTCTGTAAACTGCTTAGAGAGGGCTATAAAGCACTGTGAAGTGGTATATAAGTCTAAGTGCTATTGTGATTGCTATCTTATTTAAGCAATTTGCCTAGAGACCCAAAAAATTAGGCAAGGACTGAAGAGGGTACTGTCTTTAATACCAGTCAAGAGTGAAAAGTCATTATTAGCTTTGCTTTGTCCAACCTTGCTAGCCAATTATGTCTCTGTTCTTTGATTAAAACCCTGAAATGGCATGACTTTCAGCTGTGTCTTCTGAACAACATCTGTATTAGAATTAAGCAGCATGGCAAAGGGACAGTAATAATTTTAACTGAGCAGCACACATTGGCTCTTTCCAGATTTAAGAGCAAGCCTGACAAATAAATTCTATTTTCTCTGATTGTTTTTTGACAAATCTTTAGAACCATCGAAAGCAGGGAAGGTTGATATTTGTCACTGAAAAGAAGTGCATGAAACAGTTTTGCCCTTCAAATGGGTAATGGGAATAGAAAAATTTCTTTTACCCTCCCTCCCTCCCTCCCTCCCTCCCTCCCTCCCTCCCTCCCTCCCTCCTTTCTTCTTTCTTTCTTTCTTTCTTTCTTTCTTTCTTTCTTTCTTTCTTTCTTTCTTTCTTTCTTTCTTTCTTTCTTTCTTTCTTTGTTTTATATACCGCCCTTCTCCCGAGGGACTCGGGGCGGTGTACAGAGCAAGATAGGTATACAGTTAAACAATAGTAAAAACAAATGAAACCCCCAGAGCTATCAGGCCAGGCCGGACTGCTGGAACAGGTAGGTTTTTAAGTCACGCCGGAAGGTGCGAAGGTCAGGGGCCATCCGGATTTCGGTAGGCAAGCTGTTCCAGAGGGTTGGTGCACCCACTGAGAATGCTCTCCCCCTGGGGGCCACCAGCTGGCATTCTCTGACCGGTGGCACCCTGAGGAGGCCCTCTCTGTGGGAGCGCACAGGACGGAGGGGTGTTGTCGCTGGCAGTAGGTGCTCCCGTAGGTAATCCGGACCCATGCCATGTAGGGCTTCGTATGTCATCACTAGTACCTTGAATTTCACTCGGAAGGCAACTGGGAGCCAGTTGCCAGTGCAGCTCACGGAGGAGAGGTGTGATATGGGAGTATCGGGAAGCCCCCAAAAGTGTTCGTGCAGCTGCACTCTGCACCAGCTGAAGCTTCCGAGTGGATCTCAAGGGCAGCCCCATGTAGAGAGCATTGCAGTAGTCAAGGCGAGAGGTCACAAGTGCATGGGTGACTGTACGTAAGGCATCCAGTCCAGATAGGGTCGTAGTTGGTGCACCAGTCGAACCCGGGTGAAGGCCCCCCCTGGTCACAGTTCCTATGTGATCTTCCAAGGATAGCTGTGAATCTAGGAGGACACCCAGGTTGCGGGCCTTATCAACAGGGGGTAATAACTCACCCCCGATGTTAAGGGATGGAATGCTCTGAGTATCCTGGCATGCGGTATGTACAGCCATTCAGTCTTGTCCGGGTTGAGTTGAAGCCTGTTCTCCCCATCCATTCCCGAACCGCTTCCAGGCAACGGGACATCACGTCGAGGGCATCACTGATGCAGTATGGAGTCGAGATGAAAAGCTGGGTGTCATCAGCATACTGATGGTACCCTACTCCAAAACCACGAATGATCTCACCTAGCGGTTTCATGTAGATGTTGAACAGAGAGGCGAGAGGACCGACCTCTGAGGAACTCCACAAACGAGAGGCCTCGGAGTCGACCTCTGTCCCCCTGTCAACACCGACTGCGAGCGTACCAGGAGAAAGGAGGAGAACCACCGCAGAACCGTGCCTCCCACCTCAATCCCCTGAGGCGCCGCAGCAAGATACCATGATCGATGGTATCGAAAGCTGCCGAAACGTCTAATAAGACTAGGACAGAGGAATGGCCCCTGTCCCGGGCCCTCCCAGAGATCATTCATCAGAGCGACCAATGCTGTCCTCCATGCTGTAGCCCGGCCTGAAGCCCGATTGGCACGGGTCTAGGTAATCCGCTTCATCCAGGACCTGAGGAAGCTGATGCGCCACCACACTCTCGACAACTTTCGCAAGGAAGCGAAGGTTGGAGACCGGACGAAAGTTATTCAATGTAGCTGGGTCCAAGGTGGGCTTCTTGAGGAGAGGTCTCACCCACCACCTCCTTCAAGGAGGTGGGGAAGTGACCCTCACTCATAGAAGCAGAGATGACCGCCTGAAACCAGCTTCGTGTCCCTTCCCAAGCTGTATAAGCCAACCAGGAAGGGCACGGGTCCAATAAGCATGTGGAGGAGCTCAACCTCCTCATAATCCTGTCCACTTCCTTTGGAGTCACAGGATCAAACTCCTCCCAGATGACGTCGACAAGACTGCCCATGTCTTGTTCCTCAGACTCTGCCTAGTTGGAGTCCAGGCCGGTTCGAATCCGGGCGATTTTATCCAACAGATATTGACCAAATTCTTCTGCTCGACCCTGTAAGGGCTCCTCTCTCACCTCTTGGTTCAGAAGGGAGCGAGCCACTCTAAACAGGGCAGCCAGGCGATTATCTGCGGACGCGGATGAGGGCGGAAAGTAATCGGTTCTCGCCGCCCTTATCGCTGCGAGATAAGACCTTCCTTCCTTCCTTCCTTCCTTCCTTCCTTCCTTCCTTCCTTCCTTCCTTCCTTCCTTCCTTTCTTTCTTTCTTTCTTTCTTTCTTTCTTTCTTTCTTCTGTTCAAAACAGAAACCTGAATGTGGTGTCTTATAAAGAATAATGTGATACATTTCTGAAAAGACATTTAGTCTCAGTGAGATCACATGCATCAGACTTGCTTTATGAAACAGGACCCAAAGATTTGAGGAGAAACACAAAAGGGAAAATCAGCAAATTTCAAATGACTTTTGAGTCACTGTTATACTTCAGGACCTGCTATCACCTTGTGGAAAAATAAGAAAAAGTCTTTGCCTTACTTATTCTGAGGAATTTTATTTGAGTCAAAATCCAATATATAAAGAGGAAATGTACAAGCTAAACCTCCATCCCACCTGACGTAATCATTCCTGATTTAATAGTGTGAAATAAGAAAGGCTGAAGGTGCCATAAAAATGTAATTCACTATTGGATGTCATCAGAGTATAACAATGGTTGTATATTATAAGGGATCAGAGCCATATGCAACCCCCCCACCCCAAAAAACAAACTCCAGGGCAGGGGTGTCACACTGGCAGCCCACGGGCCGGATGCATCATGCACAGGCCATGCTCACCCAGCTCTGCAAAGGCAAAAAACATCGTGATACGTCATGATACATCATATGACGTGATAGAGTTTGATACCAGTGCTCCAGGGCTCCTGCAAAAGTTGTCAGGAATTTGTAATTTTTCATGTGACAGGAGGAAATTGTTTCCAGTCTATTTCTTTAGTTAATTTAGGTTTAGAGTAGTCCATTTACATTTTTGTCTTAACCTTACTTCTCTATTTTTAGACAGTGAGATGGGCGACATATAAATTTAATAAGTAAATAAATTCTGGCTGTGTCTAAACCTTAGATTATGGCATCTGGCATATCACTTGAAAGCTAAGAACACTTATTTTTTTAGTATAAGTGATTGTTGTATTGTCTAAGGAATATCTTCCATGGTGTCCTAGGTTGGTTATTATTTGTCCATTAGCATCCTTTATCACACCAATTCTGAATTTAGAGATCTTTTTAAAGATTTCCCTTCTTTTTCTCTTTCCATCTTCAGTGGAAGCAGATATTATTGTGATACTGCTTCCTATCTCTTGTAGTAGCTCTCTGAAATTCTTAGTTAAATTCCTGAGATTTTTGTCTTTTGTGGCTTTGGCTTCTCAGAATCTGATATGTTGGTCTCATATTTCATTTCAGTTTCCTAAGCCACACAATCAAGCTATATTTTCCTCTCTCCTTTTTCCAGCTTTGGTTTTCCAGTACACAATGAGAAGCAGCACATCTTGCTTGCAGGTTTTCTCAGTTTCAAGTCATGATCTTAAGATCATAAATCTTAGCCACCTCCTCTCCTTCTGCATTAAAAAATTGTCCACAAATTCTAATGAATATTATTATTGATACTGGTTGCATTGTAGCCAAGTACTGTTCTTTCTATGCCTTCCTAATATAAAATCAACACTGTTTCTTCTTTGTTTTTCACATCTTATGTAATAAACAGTGTGATTTTCTAACTGAAGGTGTCCCAGTTCAGTCTATCTTAATTTGCAGATACCTAAGATGTCAATTTGTAGTTGTTTCATCTTTTACTATGTTCATGCTTCATGAACACGTTCACGCTAATGTTTCATGTTCTTAGCACAATTCTGTTTTTATAGTTTCAGATTTTCTTTTCTTTTCATTGGTAACTAGACATCTTGCAGGCTTTAACTTCACATCATAAACACCATTAGTATTCTGAAAGATCCTCAACTCTTCCTCAGTAGCACATTGAATGCCATCTGACATGAGAGACCATCATATAGCATTATATTATTAATCATCCCCTTGTGGCAATGACTGATAGCAGATGCTACATTTGTAGGCACCAGAAGACCATTAATTTCCTCACTGAATTGCAGTTTTTAGGTAAATGTGGGACTGCATTTTTTGGGTAGATCCTGATGAAGTTGGGCATATATCCTTCTAGGAAAACTACAGGCAGGATCTTTATGCTGAATTAAGTGAACAAAGATATGCTAGCAGGGGTGGAGTGGCACTTTTTGCCATTCTCCATGCTTACCTAGGACAAATGTCACTATATAGAGAAGTTAACAAAAATTAGGCCATGTCTTTTTTCCCCTATTATTAAATATCAAGAATGACCTGAATTGATCTTATTTTAGCTTTACCATTTCTGCCCTGATCTTTAAAGGAAGTTGCTTCTTATACTAAGTAATATTATCCTAAATAGGACAGGTTGATGGCAATCCTATGAGACAGTTGTGGAAGGGCACATCCCAAGGTACTATGGACCTATATATTTTCCAGATAGGATCTTAAGATTTTCAAAATAAAGTCTTGGTGGCTAGACTGGATTAGATAGTGTTGCATAATTCAAAGGACTGTGATAACTCTTCAACCCATAAAAAGGTAGCAAGGAGACAACATGCTTTTCATTTAATTCCAACTGGAGTAAGATAAAGGTGTAGAGATGATGCCAAGTGTCAATGTTCAGGTTGTATTATTTATGCTTTAAAAATATACTTAAACATATTACCTTATTTTGAAGTAAACAGAAGTTCTGGCCCTTGATTGGAAAGTTTTTTACTATGTCCTTTCTATGGTACCCTATGCCAGTCAGGACACAATAGCAGACATCAAGATTTAGGGTCCAGTGTTTGAAAGAGGATAACACAAGGAAAAGGATAATAAATCACAGACTTTCATTAATTGACCTGAAATAAATTGCTAATCAAAAAGAGTTTCCATGAATCTACAGTTTTACAGTGATTTTATCAGATTTGTTCCTGCTTCTCTAATTGTCTACCCTTAACTAATTTGGATATTGAAAAATCAAAGCATTCCTTTAAACACCTTTAAAGGTGATTCATATCTATGCAAGACTGACTGGTAGATGTCTATCTTTCTATCAACAATCAGTCTCAGTTCTAAGCCATGGTAATTAGGGAAAATTCTTTAGCCAGTAGATTCAGAGATGTCAAGATTTTTATAGCCTTTCAGTCTTGCGGGGGGGGGGGGGGAGATAAAACTTGTGAAACCATGTTTGTTCAAATTCTAATCCAAAATGTCAAGTTGTGAAATGATCAGGCTTACATTGATTATATTTCATCATGAACTCTAAGAGACATTCTTGGGGATTAACTACATATTCCATGCAAACAGACATAAAGAGAACAACTAGTTCATATGGAGAAGCAATGGGGATCCATTAAATCCTTCACCAACTGCTGCTTCTCAGCAGTGTCATTTTGTTCCAGAGAGAGATTTTATTGGTCATTAAGCTCTCAGTACTATGCATGGGTATGAGATCCACCATTTCTGTTTTACTAATTAACTATATTTATCCAAAATAATTCTGAATTGAAGTGTCCCCCTATCAGAAGGAAAAATTAGCCTGATCCTATTATCACAAACTCAGTTTGTCTTAGATAACCCATACATTTTAAAAATGAAGTTGGTTGTAATAATTACTCTATTGATGGATGAAATGAAATTTTCACTTTGAGTAAATACAATAATACAGATTTGTAAAATTAGCTTGTGCATATCATTCTCCTTGTTAACTCAAAAAGAGTAAAAAAAACTGAAGCAAAAGCAAACGATGATTTATGATTAATAAAGTAAAATAAAAAGAGCTTCTAAAAGAAAAATCTGAACAATATTTTTATTAAGAAATTTAATAGGGGTGTGCAAAACAGCTTCAATCTGAACTAACAATTCTGAACCTTGATTTGATCTAATAATTCAAAGAGATTTGCAAAAACTATTTTTGTGTATTTGTAAAAATCTTCTGAATCATCAATTTGAATGCATCCAATTCCATTTAACAATCTCATTGAATTATCTTTCTGATTTGACTCAAATATCTGACTGAATCACATTCTTAGTTAATCTTCAAACTGAATTTTTATACAGATTTTCCATTTATCAATTTCTATTTACATTCTGCAAAATCTCTATGTGACACATCATATCCTTTTCTCCTATGAAGCTTCCTGCTTTAAGGAATGAATAATCTAAATCTGACCAGAGAATTACGAATGGGCAAAAAGAAAAAAAATAAAGGATTTGTGATGCAGGATGAATGCAAGCAAATGCACCCTGATTCTACACATGTTTACTGGAAATTTTTCTTAGAAAACTTTCCTCAGAAGGTATATATATAGAGAGAATCTTTTCATTTTGGCTGGGAAAGGGGATTTGTCAAATACACTGCAAAATAGCTGGGTTTAGATAAGGATCAGAAGGAAGGAAGCACTTGCATTACAAATTTGTTCTCTCCAGCTGCGAAAAACAAAATGAAACAAAATCTTTTACTTCCTGAAATGTCCTTTTATACAACTGTATCAATTGCAGAGATATAACCTCCTTGTCACTCTAGGAAATCATGTCTAATTTCAGACAAAGGAACACAAATATGTTTGCCCCAGTGAGCACTTTTTTCATTCTGGCCAAATCCTGCATTCTTCTCAAAAAACAATTTGGTAATTGTTCAGATCTTCCAAAACTCAACAATTGCAGGCTAACATATTCCACACAGAGCACAGAGTGCACTTCAACATTTGCTGTTGTTCTACATTGGCCTCCTAAAATGTCTCTGCCTCTAGCAAGTATAAGATGTAGTTGAATAATGAGCAAAATGTTTAACTATCTATAAATGGTAGCCATAAAGCAACAGTCTTTCTCAGATTTCAGAGAGTTGTCCAAGTTAATGATCATATGCTGACGGTGTATACATTAGTACAGAAACTCTTTTTAAAAAATCCTTCTTTTCTTTTCCCATATACTCATTTGTTGCTTCAACAGGATGAGAAATTCTTATTTGGAAATATCAGAAGAAATCAGTCCAATTTGGTTTGGCTAAAAGATAAAGATAAAATGATAGTTAAATGCCAACAGTATAAAAAATACATGACCTATAGAGACCCATATGGAATCCAAGGTCATGTGTTAATAGATAACTGCCATGCAAAGCTTTTCAACATCATGTGTAATGAAAGTTTCATAAAGACTGTTCACATAAAATTCACGACACCGTCTCAGGTATGTAATAACAAAGAAAAGATGAGGCTTCTTCAGCTGCAGCAACTGAAGGAGGAATTCAACAGCAGGGTTACAGTTGGCCAGCCTGAGAAACTATTACATTTCTCCTATAAAAAAATATTAAGACTGGCTCCAAAGAAAAATCTTTGCTGGAATAACAAAGCAACTGGTGAATGTTTCGTTCATTTTTTGATGTGCTCTGAGATCAGACTACAGGTAGTCCTCAACTTACAATAGGTCATTTAGTGACCATTCAAAGTTACACAGCACTGAAAAAAAATGAGCTATGACCATTTTCACACTTACAACTGTTGCAGCATGCCCATGGTCCCATGATCAAAATTTAGACAACTGGCAACTGACTCATATTTATGATGGTTGCAGTGTCCTGAGATCACATGATCAACTTTTATGACCTTCTGACGTGCAAAGTCACTGAGGAGATCAGATTCACTTAACAATTGTGTAACTAACTGTACAACTGCAGTGATTCACTTAACAACTGTGGCAAGAAAGGTCATAAAATGGAGCTAAACTCACTTAACAAAAGTCTCACTTAGCAACATAAATTTTGGGCTCAATTGTGGTCATAAGTGAAGGACTACCTGTAGTTTCATTTGGTATTTGCTGTATAAAAACCTTCCTTGGATTATTTTCTTAGGTAAATGCTAAAAATGTCCAAAATCTACAGAGATGCCACATGATTAGCATCTTCCCAAAACAGATTAAGACTACATAGAGCAAGATTAGTTAGACTGGACAAGAAGCATCAGCCCTCTGGGGAGGCAATGCCATTCAAGCCAATAATTAAATATTAAGAGCTGTGCATTATCTTAGCCTTTGACTAGTCTCTGATCTGCATGGGACAGACATTTAGGTGCTCTAAACACTGCTTTTATTAGCTTAGGTTACATTATTTCCAATGACTTACAATTGGGACCAATTTATGAACCATAAAGCAATTGAGGGAAAGGTCTAGCAGCAAATAGTTTTATAGTTATGGGAATGAATTTTCTGCCATTCCTGTTGAGGAATTTTAGAATTGCTGAAGAACAAAAATCCTCATTTGCTTTTTAATGCCACTAAATCTTGAAATACTACATCAGTGGCAAATATCTGTAGCTTGGGTGTAGGATCAGGGTAGAAGTTCATTTTCTGAACTTATGGGTTGGTTTCTGAATGTTTTGTTACCAAATGTGGTAACATATTCAGCGGAGTTTCTGTAAACTCTACTGAATATGTTACCTAGCCTGGTAATGAAATGTTCAGAAATTAACACACAAGCTTGGAGAAGGAACCTCCACCCTCATCCTACATCAGGTTATTGAACATTCTTCAGTTGCTTAGTCCTTCTATTACCCAGCTCAGTTTTTAGGAAGTTTGGAGTAAAACTTCACTTTAATTTTCTGAAAATTATTTACCAGCTGCTTTCCCCTACCATATTATCTTGAGCATCTAAGGACTCTTCCTAAGGCCATTTGGAGTCCTCCAAATAATAACTGCATCCTCTGAATACTGTAAAAGTTGTATGCTCACATCTGCCATTCATGTCTAGGGTGAGGGAAGTTCAAATAGAAGAGCATCTTTGAAGTAATTGCATACATAGATTGAACATGAAAAACAGCTAAAAGGCAGCCCTGCCTAATTCTTCTGCATTTGGAGATTTGATCTAATAATGAACCCTATGGTTTCTTTTTTGCTCTGATTCTGAGATCTTCATAGAGTTTTTTAATACAAAGTGGAGGAGCCAATCAATATGAAAGCCCCTGAGTTTTTCCCCATAAAAAGAAAAGGTCCTAAAATTTGAATGATCTGAAGTGAGGGACTCCTTTCATGAAAGTTCTTCTATGAAGTGCTGTGATCACAAGAGGCCCAAAACACTTCTCCCAAATCATTTTCAAAGCATGAACATGCACAGGAACATGTTTCCAACCAGGAAACAGTTGTTTTTGAATATGACATTTAATTTCCTGTTTCTCCCTTTTCCTGTTTCTCCTGATAAGTTCAACAAATAATTACCTTAAGAACTACTGACACTTCACAAGGCATGGGACCTATCAATTTAGTCATTATTTTCAATATATCCTTACATACTTTATCAGGATTTGCTACATGCTATATTTTGAGATAAATCATCAGCTGAATTTTAAAAAGCTGAACCAGCCGTGAAGTGAGCAACTTAGGTGTGGATATATATGGATATATATGTAGTCGAGTCAAGATTGGGCAAATGTATTGGGTCTCCATACTAAGACAAAATGGGAATGCATGGTTACTTTTTTTTGTGGCAATAGATAATTGCTTTGAAGTATCCTAGCTGCTTCCCACCAGTATGATTACAAATCACATTGTGATTTCACTAATAGTAATGAAATAGTAATTGGGTATATTTTTCCTCTTAAAAACAGAAGGCAATTGTTCCTGTGACTGGTGTGTGTCTGGAAATTCTATAGAACTAGTTACCTCTGTGTTAACTGTGTTGGCCTTTGTGGTCTTTAAAAAATAAAGCTTGCTCCACTTTAAATCAAAGCAATGCAATGTAGCATTTTCCTTCTATTTGCTCAGTCCTAAGGGATATAAAGAACATTCAGGTTCCCATCACCTTTGCTGGTTCTCAGAAACGGTCTTTTTTCTTCTTCCCTGAGATCTAAAAATATAGAAAGCTGAATGGGTGGTGGTTGTGTTGTTTTCCAGATTATTGATCCACTTAGCTCAGTGTTCACATCGTCCCAGAGGATTGTTTCCTAGCATTTTTGACGATACAGAATACTGGTTTTGGGACCTTCTGCATGCCCATTAGAGTCCCCAATAAATAATAAATCCCTGGAGAGTTGATGTCACAGGCATTTTACAGGAAAGACTACAGGTAATCCTCAATTTATGGCCACAACTGAGCCCAAACTTGGTGTTGATAAGTGAGACAATTGTTAAGTGAGTTTTGACCAATGTTATGACCTTTCTTGCCACATTTGTTAAGTGAATCACTGTAGTTGTTAAGTTAGGATTACAGTTGTTAAGTGAACCTGGTTTCCCAATTGACTTTGCTTGTCAGAAGGTCACAAAAGTTGATTACATGACCCCTAGACACAGCAAACAATAAATATGAACCAAACATACAAATTTTGATCACGTGACCATATGGACAGTGGTGGGTTTCACCCAGTTCGGAAGAACTGGTAGCAATTTTTTTGTTGCCCAGGCCCAGAATGGACTTCCGGAAGCAGCATCCACACAGAGAATCATTTGTTCACATATCTGAATCCCATCACTGCATACAGATGCTGCAGCAGTCATAATTTTGAAAAAAGGTCATAAGTCATTATTTTCAATGCCATTGTAACACTGAATGGTCACTAAATGAACAGTTATAAGTCAAGGACTACCTGTGTAATAAATACGTTATCAGAGTCAAGGAAACTGTAGTTAATATAATAAAAGTAAACACAATGATTACGATATTAAAAGTAAATCTAAAGGTGCAAGAAGCAAAATGGAAAAGAAATCAAAACAAACACACAAGGTCAATCCTTTAAAAATGAAAGAGAAAAAAAGAAAAAAAGATTATTATTTTTTAAAAAAATATGCTTTAAAAATCATTATAGGTGATATTGAAAGTTATTGACAGGTTTGGCAAATTTGACAGAGGTGCACTTTATATATATATATATATATATATATATATATATATATATATATATATATATATATATATATATATATATATATATATACAGGGAGTGCAGAATTATTAGGCAAGTTGTATTTTTGAGGATTAATTTTATTATTGAACAACAACCATGTTCTCAATGAACCCAAAAAACTCATTAATATCAAAGCTGAATATTTTTGGAAGTAGTTTTTAGTTTGTTTTTAGTTATAGCTATTTTAGGGGGATATCTGTGTGTGCAGGTGACTATTACTGTGCATAATTATTAGGCAACTTAACAAAAACAAATATATACCCATTTCAATTATTTATTTTTACTAGTGAAACCAATATAACATCTCAACATTCACAAATATACATTTCTGACATTCAAAAACATAACAAAAACAAATCAGTGACCAATATAGCCACCTTTCTTTGCAAGGACACTCAAAAGCCTGCCATCCATGGATTCTGTCAGTGTTTTGATCTGTTCACCATCAACATTGCGTGCAGCAGCAACCACAGCCTCCCAGACACTGTTCAGAGAGGTGTACTGTTTTCCCTCCTTGTAAATCTCACATTTGATGATGGACCACAGGTTCTCAATGGGGTTCAGATCAGGTGAACAAGGAGGCCATGTCATTAGATTTCCTGCTTTTATACCCTTTCTTGCCAGCCACGCTGTGGAGTACATGGACGCGTGTGATGGAGCATTGTCCTGCATGAAAATCTTGTTTTTCTTGAAGGATGCAGACTTCTTCCTGTACCACTGCTTGAAGAAGGTGTCTTCCAGAAACTGGCAGTAGGACTGGGAGTTGAGCTTGACTCCATCCTCAACCCGAAAAGGCCCCACAAGCTCATCTTTGATGATACCAGCCCAAACCAGTACTCCACCTCCACCTTGCTGGCGTCTGAGTCGGACTGGAGCTCTCTGACCTTTACCAATCCAGCCACGGGCCCATCCATCTGGCCCATCAAGACTCACTCTCATTTCATCAGTCCATAAAACCTTAGAAAAATCAGTCTTGAGATATTTCTTGGCCCAGTCTTGACGTTTCAGCTTGTGTGTCTTGTTCAGTGGTGGTCGTCTTTCAGCCTTTCTTACCTTGGCCATGTCTCTGAGTATTGCACACCTTGTGCTTTTGGGCACTCCAGTGATGTTGCAGCTCTGAAATATGGCCAAACTGGTGGCAAGTGGCATCTTGGCAGCTGCACGCTTGACTTTTCTCAGTTCATGGGCAGTTATTTTGCGCCTTGGTTTCTCCACACGCTTCTTGCGACCCTGTTGACTATTTTGAATGAAACGCTTGATTGTTCGATGATCACGCTTCAGAAGCTTTGCAATTTTAAGAGTGCTGCATCCCTCTGCAAGATATCTCACTATTTTTTGACTTTTCTGAGCCTGTCAAGTCCTTCTTTTGACCCATTTTGCCAAAGGAAAGGAAGTTGCCTAATAATTATGCACACCTGATACAGGGTGTTGATGTCATTAGACCACACCCCTTCTCATTACAGAGATGCACATCACCTAATATGCTTAATTGGTAGTAGGCTTTCGAGCCTATACAGCTTGGAGTAAGACAACATGCATAAAGAGGATGATGTGGTCAAAATACTCATTTGCCTAATAATTCTGCACTCCCTGTATATATATATATATATTCTAAAAAAGATTTATGATTAACTTTACACTGATCTTTTACAAATTTGACAGAGGTGCACTATATATATATATATATATATATATATATATATATATATATATATATATATATATATATATATATATATATATATATTCTAAAAAAGATTTATGATTAACTTTACACTGATCTTTTACAAAATAGAAAGCTAGTATAGATACGTGACCTTTAAAAATAATATCACTTTGGAACGCTGTTGCTATATACATTTCCAAAGCTACTTGCCTATTTAACAACAGAGACAACAGACATTTACTGATCCAAGATTTTAACAATAAAAATTATTACTATAACTACAAATAGACTACAGCAAATAGACATGCAAAGGGAGATAACAACTTGAAATCTAAATCTATTGGACTGGATTCTAATAATTCAGCATAGGCCAAGTCAGTTGCCTTAGACTAATCAAACCTAAATAAATACATAGTAAACAAGTGAGAAAATAGGAGATTAACATTAACCATTCAATGAACAGGAAATTTACAATATCTTTTTAGGCTCTATATTTTAGTAACATTATTAACATTTATAAACATTATTCTTTATATTTATCATTTGTATTTTTATTGTCCTTTTTGTTTTTTTAGTTTTGAGCCTCCCAGAGCCAGCCATTTGTGACATGGGCAGCTGCACTAATTGAACAAATAAATAAATATTATTAGGTCCTCTTTGCAGTCGTAGACAGTTTGGCTGCTTCCTGAAGAGACTCTTGTTTATCAGCTGCTTTTTGTTTCTACTGCATAATTTCAGAGTCTCTCTGTTTCCTTTGAGAAATTGACCAAGTAGCATCCTTTCATGCTGGCTCCCATGGGCCATAACCAAACTGTAACTCCAGGGGTAATAAGTATTATACTCAGAAACTCCAATTTCCTACCAACCAGTACCAATTAGAATTAGAATTATTAGAATTTTCAGAGACATAAATTTTCCATAGCTACTCTTTCTGAATTTGTGGTCGGGACAATGTTCAAATGGCCTGCAGTTTGATTTCTCAACTTTTTGGCAGGAAGCTGTGATGATATTACAGGAAAGAGTGGATCTTCCCCCCCGCTTTTTTCCCCCCACAGCTTTGGTGGTGAGAGCGATAGGAATGGGAGCTTGATGCCATTCTCATCCCATTCTCATCCTTAAACCCCATTCGAAACCAATCCAACTTTATGTTGTTAATATTCAGCGCCCGCCCCCCTTAGATAAATTTCAGGTTAATTGTCACCTAGGGATATGGGGTCGAGGTTTAGAATAGAAGTGGCTTGCCTTGTAGCAGTCTCAATTTCTTTTCCTATTCTTAATTTTTCCAAGAAGCTTAAGAAGTCATGTCTGCTAAAATTGTTCATTTGGCTGAATGATAAGGAGGATGCTAGGGGACACCTGTGATCATAGGAGATCATTCCTGATACAGATCATCAATCAAAACAATCATTACCAGTCTGGGACTTAAGTCTCGACTGAAATGAATGCAATAATCAGTTTCCTCCAGCAATTCCTGAACTTCTACCTCATCACCCCTAAAATAATAATAATAATTATAGGAAACTATCCATACTGTCATAATTTAAGGCAGGCTTTTCAGGCAAAAATCGACTTTTGTTTGCTTCAGGCTGGATAAAGGCATCCCTCCTAAATGTGATTACCACATTTTCCAGCTTTTCTCTACCCTGGTTCTCTTTCTGCTTTTACCTCCTAAGAAAGATCAAGATACGTCACATAGAGAGTTGGCTATGGATCTCTACATACCATTAAAGAGCTAAAGAATCCCACAACAGTGGACAAGAAGTTTCCATTATCATCTCTTTAGATTCAGGACTAGTACAATCCAAATTAAACTGGATATAGGAATTTACCTTGGAAATAACTACCACCCAAAATGACATGACCAATGGCAAGCCCTGCAACGTTTAGTCTGTTGTCACTGGAGATGATGATTCCTCACAAAGGTCAGTTTATATAGTCAACAGATGCATCTCCAAATAGGAAGTTAAAAAGGACCATAGATCTTCACAATATTTAAATAGAATATGTGTGATCAGTTACTGGCCAAGTGCTCTACATGCTCTCTCCGTTTTTCAGTTCAGTGTGAAATGAAGTCAGAACCTGCATTATTAAATGCATGGAGAAGGAGGACAATGCACAACAATTGTCAAAGCTGGGTAATTCTGACACTATTAATGCATTTGTCAAGCATTTTGCCAAATTCAACAGAGTCCTTATTAAGTCTTACTGACTAAGCATAATTAGCATAAAATAGTCATTCACCAGAACATAGAGTTGACAATAACCTTGAGCATATCCACCTTCCATTCAATTGTGTTACGATTCTTGCAGATTGCCTGCACAAGTTCCTGCAGTTTTTTTTCTTGGTGAGATATTTCATAAGTTGTTTGCCATTGCACCCTTCCTAGGGCTGAGAGAAGATGACTGGCCTAAGATCACCCAGCTAGCTTCTGCCCAAGGCCAGACTAGAACTTAAAGTCTCCCGGCATCTAACCTGATGCCTTAACCACTGCACCAACACTAGTTCTCATGCATCCACATTAACTGCCACTAAATCCCCCAGTGAAAACATGAAATTATGTGGCTACATTTATGAAGTGAGGTAGATCTGGACAAAGCTAATATTTGGAAAGTGCAATGTATACAGGAGGCAGAAACCTTTGGCTATCCTATTGATTTTGGACCTTACTCATAAAAGTCAGGTTGGATTAGGGATTACAGAAATTGTAATTCCAACTCATCTGGAAAAAGTTAAAGACGGCTGATTCAAATTCCATGATTAAAATTCAGCTTCTTAATATCATGTTTTAGTTTTCTTTGTTCTCAGTGTAGTGATTTAAAGTATTGGGCTCAATTTCAAGAAACCTAGTTTTAAATGCTTAAAACTCATTGAATGCATTTGAGCAAGCCAGGCTCTCAACCCAACCTATCTCACAGGTCTGAAGTTGGAATAAAAATAGGAGAGGCTTTATGAAAAATCTGCTGTCCTCTGAGGGGAAAAAGAGGGATATAAATGCAATAAATAAATAAAACTCTAGCACAAAAAGCATTTTGACATTTCAGCGTTTTAGTCATTTGTGAGAAAAACCTGCCCTAGTTGGAAAAGATTGCATCAACTAAAAAAAACAACACCAAATTCTCCACAAGGGAAGATAGAATGTAGACTACAGGCCTTATCCAGAAATAGATCAAAAGGAACATATGTATGTTAAATGACAGGTGCTTCTAAAATATTTACGGTAGCTTTAGCTCTAGGATCGTTCTTCAACTTTTCTCTATACTTTCAACCATGGAGCTTGTCTTCCTAAGATCCTTCTTAGTGGTAGAAGCTTATAAACAGCTTATGAATTCTCTAAATTATCAGTGGACAGGCCTAATTGATCTCAGGTTTCCACCTCTCCAAACAGAGATAAGGTCAGTGGCATTTCCTTGCTTCTTTTCCATCCAAGCGGTTTGCTGGATGGTTCTGAGAGCAAGAACCACGAGATTAGACACAGGAGTAATTACTTCTTGACCTGTTCCTTTCTGTTCATACATTTTCATGAGATGCCACAATTCATTATTTGCATTGATATGTACAGAAGGCGGAGGCTGCTTCGTTGATATTCATTTATTCCAGAGTCTGTAATCTATATTTAATGGAGTACCAGACTGTGGTATAATAAAACCGTTTAAAAAAGATAGCTGCGGCTTACAAGAAGGTTATTGCTTGCATAACCTGTACTTATTTTTCATTACAAACCTAAAAGAGCAAAGCATAATTTGTACAAGAAAAGGAAGTTAACATTTAATGGTTTAAAAATGATAGCGGGCTCTAACATTATGTGATATGCTGTATGGTTATACAATAAAGCCAGGGATTTAAAAAAAAAAGAAAGTCCCAGAACATACAAATAAAAGGTATTTAAACTGTAGCATGGCTGTTAACCCCAACAATGCATTTCAGTTTGTGACTGAACTGATTTACTTGGAAGTGCACAATCTATAATTGATCTATAACTCACTTATCCATCAATCTAATTGTTATTTAATTCCGTTCCTTTCAGTTCTTTTCCATTCATTTCTGAATTCTAGGGAGGAAGGATGAACATTTTATTATGTTCAGAATCTTCCCTGGATAAATTTTTATCTCAGCCACAATGTCATGGTTCCGACAGATGAAACTCTTCAAAAGAACTTTGAGGCATTGTTTACTTTAAAGAATCTTTTAATTGAGAAACAAAGTACACTACATAGTTAAAGCCAAAAAACTGAATTCCCCTCCTCTGGGCACAAAGTAGAAAAGCACAATTCCCTCCTCCAATTAACAGTCATAAATCACATTCCCCAATTAGCTTGAAGCACGCGGGCTTTCTCCCCATCTCTCCAGCCCGTCAAATCATTATCAACTCTGGGTGCAATAACCTTGGATTCCCACACCTGAGTTATTATTGTTATGACTAACTGGATTCTCATCCACATCCTTTATGGAATCAGCTGCCGGTCGAGCTCCGGATGGCACCTGACCTTCGCTCCTTCCGACGCGGTCTGAAGACCCATCTATTTGAACAAGCCGGCCTGGCCTGATGGGGGACATGTTGGGGTTTTAATGGGGATTTTTATATTGTTATTGATTGTTTTAGCTGGGCTACTATTTAATTCTTTTTAATTTTTGTATCCTGTATTTTTTATATGTGCCCTGTTCACCGCCCTGAGTCCTTCAGGAGAAGGGCGGTATACAAATATAATAAATAATAAATAATAATAATAATAATCCTCCCTCCCAGCATCAACTAACTCTAAAAATGAAAGAGAAAAGCTGGCTACATTTCCTTTTGTTGTCAAAACAAGAACATCCGATGTTGGCAATTCCCTGCTCAAACAGGAAACCCTATACCGTTTTAATCAAATGGTTGTCCAATCTCTTCTTAAAAACCTCCAGTGTTGGAGCACCCACAACTTCTGGAGGCAAGTCATTCCACTGATTAATTGTTCTAACTGTCAGGAAATTTCTCCTTAGTTCTAGGTTGGTTCTCTCCTTGATTAGCTTCCATCCATTACTTCTTGTCCTGCCTTCTTCTGCTCTGAATAATAGGTTGACCCCATCTTTTTTGTGGCAGTCCTTTAGATATTGGAACACTGCTATCGTGTCACCCCAGTCCTTCTTTTCATTAAACTAGATGTATCTCCTGAGAATTATACCAAATCTCCATTGTATTATTTAATAGTAAACCACTTATTCATTCAAAACTTTTATACCTGTGTGTTAGATTTTAATTTCCTAAATGAGGAACTCTTGTCTCAATCAAATTTGTTTCTAGCCTCCCTTCACCAGTTTTTTCCCCCTAGCATATTAAAATAGTGTGACAGCATCAGCTGTCAGCATCAGCTAGGACCCACTCACTTTTGCACCATTTGCAAATTTAATAAGCATTCTCTCAACTTTTTCATCCAAGTCTTTTATTATTGAAGAGTGCTGGACCCAGAACTGAACTTTGTGGTACCTCACTTAATAGTTCAGTTTGATGGAGAACCATTGATGTGTACTCTTTGAGCACAATTTTTCAAGCATCTGTGTCATCTATCTCACACTTATCAAGATTCCTAATAAGAACACCATGGGATATCTGTCAAATGTGTGGCTGAGATCAAAATAATACATTTACAGCATACTCCCAGGACTTTTTAATGCTATTATTAAATGCTTATCATCTCAGTCTGTTGTATTTCTTATTTTTAATGAGATTTTATTATTTTCACTGTATTATTCTAAGCTCCCAGATATAAAGGGAATGCATGCCTTATAAAATTGCTAAATTAATAAAAATAAATACATTGTGTATTTCCACAACTTTTGTACCATGCTACTTCTCTATTTTAAGTCACATATTTCTCCAAAACTACATTTTCCAAGAAGCCTTTAATGGACACCTTAAAGCCTAGACTATTTAGGATATAGTGGAAGGAAAGAGAATAAAAAAAAACATCCATAAGCAGTAAGGTGGAAGGACACTGACTTGATGGTCCATAATCAAATCAACCAAACATTTCTGGGCTGCAAGAATTCAAATAACTTCAGAAAGCTCTGACTTTTTTCTGCCAGCTAGAGTTTTAAAACCCAGAACCCACAGTCCTAGGTTAGGAGCATCAGTGTAATCAGCTACTTTACTATCATGGCCTCAAGAATTCTACACCTTTGCATAGCATACTTGTCTTCTGGTAGCTTTGAACAGACAGACACCCAATCTTTTCAGCTGGATTGAAACTTAGTTTTATGAATCCAAGGTCTCTTCTTTCTTCTCCCTGTTCGATTCTGCAACCATCTAGCAATATTTGCAACTAATGCAAATGAAAGGGCAGCATTTAATTTCCAAGAATCTTTCAATGATTAGCTGACAAACTATTCAATACAAAGAGCTCTGATGAAAAGTGAGGATGCAAACATGATTCACATCTAGTAACATCCATCACCCAAGACTGACAACCACAAGAAGCAACATATCATGCACAGGTGTTACTCTTCACTCTTCCTCCTTCCATACAGCACTCCAAAGCCCAAGTGTCTGGAGATTAAATCAAAAAACTTTCCTAGCTTTCCTCAAGATTCATTCTAAGTGGGGGGGGGAGGGATTTTTCTCCTGTCTGGCATTTTTTTATATAAAGGAAAAAGAAAAAAAATCTGCTTTCTAAAGTCATGTATTATTCATGACTATTATAATGAACCTAACCAGATTTGGGTTTTTTTGCAACATGCTGAGCATATGCATAAACAGCCCTGAAAGCACAGATTGGATCACAAGTGTTTATTAACAATCACTTTTGTCATAACATGAGAAATTAGGCTTTGTAGAACAAATTATTTTCAGATAAATGAACTCAGCAGACTTCCTGTGTTCTCTCATTAACATGGTGAAATCCTCAGAACTGAAGGTGAAGCTATTTCAGAGAGTTATTCATCTTAGGATGCTCTGGTTCAGAGGCAAAGAAACTGTACTGTTGGGCATGGAGGGCATGGGCTACCTTAATCATGTTCAATCACATCCTGCTTAACAACCTAATCCTTATTCCTTGGCAGAAATAAACTCCTGCAGTACACTCAAATGAAATAAAAGCCCATGACATTTACTCAAGGGTGTAAGGTGGCATTTTCCCTTCTGTCATTGTAGAAACCAAATAACGTCTGAAGAGGAACACTCAGAAATGCAACTATCCCTCTGTAAGAAGGCTGGCTAGGAGATTTTAAATCTTGTTACTTCCCACAAACAAGAAGCATAAAACGCACACTCTGTTGCTGACTTCCCATCAATGGTCACATGCTTTCCCCAACAGGTAGTGAAAAATGGACAATATTTCTGAGAAACAGCTAAAAGGTTCCAGGTGGTGAATATAGTGGAATAGGGATAGGAGACAAGTGGTGGTAATGGGAGTGTTCCCACAGCTCTGCTTTTGGGAAATGCTATCCTCCCAAATGTAGGATTGAGACTATCTCTCCAGAATATCTTGTTTAAACTGATGCACCAGCTGGAGTGGTTTCCTTGTGATGCATCTGGCCCGTGGGCCGGCAGTTTGACATCCCTGAAGTAGATGGTTCATTTTAAATTCATTTTTTAAATCTAATATATATAGCCATTCATCTCAGGAATGTGACTCTGGACAATAAAACAAATTGACAGATTTTAAATAGCTATTAAAAGCAGGAGAGATATACAAATAAATAACACCATGGAGAAGTCATATAAGCCAACTTTCCAGGGGATTCCCAGGCCTGTGGGGGAAAAAAACATGTCTTGGGAAGTATCTAGAAGACCAAAAGCCTCTTAACTGAACTGACAACTCAGAAGGCTTTCTATGTGTGCAAACAATCCCTTTTACCCCCTCAATGAATTTGGAAAAATCAACTCAATTTTTAGAAATGGAGAAGTATAGTTTGAATTAGTCCATATGTTCTCCAGTGTCATTTTCCAGTAGGAATTCTTCCCAATCTTAAAATTAGAAAAACATTTACTCACATCCCAGGAAACTTTACTACCTTCCCTTCTTCAGTCTGTAAGATAAGCACTTGAATTCTCAGATGGGGGGGAGGTAATACTTAGAATACTTATAAAAGACAAGGCAAAAGTCTATTTCCAAAACCAAAACAGATCCAGTTCATCAAACCAGAGAATTGAGAAAAATTCTGAGATACTAGGCATCCAAGGTGATAACAAAGCCATTGTTTCAATGATATGCAGGACTGGACAACTGGGAAGAAACTATTTGCAGATATTTGGGATGCACTTCAGCTGTCATAGCTCTTTGCCATTTACAATTCTGAAAGGGTTCTGTCTCAAGTTGGCATTGCATCTCACAACTTGTGCTTTCAAGTATCTTTTCATGTTAAGAACTAGACTGGAGCCTTATCCAGTTCATCAACAATTATCAGCATTTCATGCCTCCTGGCTCCCAGTTCTCTAGAAGTTTGACTCTGAATTATGGATCTGCCCTAAACTTCCTATTTCTTTTGCAAACTTTGAAATTAGGCATTCAAGTAAGGCAGGGGTGTTAAACTGCCAGCCCGTGGGCTGAAACCACACCCACCCTATTGACGGCAATGGGAAAAAAGTTGTGATATGTCGCAACACATCACATGACATTGCGAGTTTGACACCCCTGAAGTAAGGGATCAGTCCTTCTTCTAAAAAAAATAAATTGCATCCTTCATAGTTGTACACAAAATCCATATTGCTGACAAAGTTTGAAAAAGAACTTTTTTAAAAAAATTATCAGAATCTAAAAGTTGTAGTTCAGTTGAGGTTTATATCAGCTATTTTGTCATGACAGAGAAGCTGACATCAGGAAGTATGTTGTTTCCTTTAACAAAATACTCTCTGGTAGATTATTGCTTGCAAATAGTATTTGTCCTGATGAGTAAAAGATGGACTAACACATGCTATTTTTGTGTTAGCTGATGACAGGCTTGCCAGCAAAATGAAAGGTTCAGAGCTGTGGGAACAATAGGCTCATGACAGCAACTGTCATGCATACTTCATTCAAATAAACACACTGAATTCAAGAATATATATTCTCTCAAGATTCCTCCAATCCTTTATTTTGACTCCTTCGCACCCCCCCCCTTATTTCTTATTTTGGGTACTTTTAGCTTTTCCCCTCATTTTCACTTCTACCATTTGACAAGGCTTAAGTAGATAGTATAGAACCAGGAACATGAAGTGCTACTTGTTGTGAATTATGTTTATAATTTCTACCAGCATTATCTTGTTATTAATGTTATTTATTATAGGAGTAAGTGGAAAGCTCTCAACACTTGGTTGAAAATGGAGAAGAGGTGGATATAACATCTGGCTATCTTGACAATTTGGGGGATTTCTGGAAAGGGAGGTCTTTTCAATTTATAACAGGAATCTGATTGTTTCTGTTTTTAGTTTATATTTTTAAATCAAGAACTTTCAACATATTTGAAAACTGATGTGACAGTTCTTTTCTGGCAAATGCTACATATTGTCTATGGTATTCTGAGAGAAAAAAGGTTTAATTAATGTGATGCCAGTTTAACCAAGCGTGGTTTATTCACTTGTATTTGAAGGTGGGGGATCACCAAAATAGTAGATGGAACATTGTGATAGAAGCCAGTATTCCTCTTGGCATGTGTTGGCCATGAATGTTCAAATAGCTTGCATTCCAATGCTCTTTCCACCATCTTGTTGATTTTGACATGCATGCCTAGTTGTATTATGTGTCTGTTTTCCATGAAGCAAAGTGTTTCACTGATTAATAATTTTCACTGTTAGGAAATTCCTCTTTATTTCCAGGTTGGATCTCCTTCTGACAAGCTTCCCTGTGACAGCCCTCCAAGTATTGGAAGATGGCTATAATGTTAGTCTTAAGCCTTTTCTTCGTTAGGCTTAACATACCCAGTTCCCTTAGCTGTTCATCTTTGCTCTTCTCTGCATCTTTCTAGAGCCTCAGCATCTTTTATTGTAGCTTTATATTTAAATAAATAAATAATCTTACAGCTAGGCATTACCCTTTTTTACAGTACAAAATACAATGAAGAAAAGCAAAAAAAAAAGAATGAGAACAATTGCTAGTGTAAAAGGCTGCACGCCTCTAGCCTCCCTGAAACTGTCCAGCAATCCTATTAGACTCTCTGTACTAGATGACAGGAACATAGGAGATGTGGAGTAGTTCCTTATAACTTTCTCATAGGCAGTATTTTTTCCATAAGGGAACTATGCTGCTGCAAGAAAGTACAGTCTGAAATAAAAGGCAGATGGGAAGAAGGACAAATTTTAGGGTAAAAATGAAAGACTAGGAGCTGGCAGCTGAAGCTGCATCCAGAGTGATATAGTACTAGTTCAAGATTTAGCACTAGTTCAAGACAATCTGGGGAAACCCAAGCAGAGGTTCTGGGGCAAAACCCAGTGAAGAAAGGAAATCACTGTGGAACAAGGGAGGAAAGATTTACCCTTCACAAACAGCTTCCATGGAAAACTGAAGAAAAAGCAGCTGTATGAAGCAACTGCCAGTCCAAGATAAAGCCACTTCCAAAAACTTGTCAAGGAAACTGCAGGGACTAGTCCAGGCAGTTGCTAGAAGTCAACACTGATTTGAAAGCACACACACACACAGAGAGTAAGGAACAGAACATAGAAGTAGCATTCATACGTATTTAGCTGACATGCATGTTTGCACACATCACAAGATAGATGTGTCAGAAGCTTTACTACTGTATATACCTAGTAAAAGGTAAAGGTAAAGTTTCCCCCGCACATGCGTGCTAGTCATTTCCGACTCTAAGGGCCGGTGCTCATCTCCGTTTCAAAGCCGAAGAGCCAGCGCTTGTCCGAGGATGACTCCGTGGTTATGGGGCCGGCATGACTAGATGCCAAAGGTGCACGGAACACTGTTACCTTCCCACTATAGTGGTCCCTATTTTTCTACTTGCATTTTTACATGCTTTCGAACTGCTAGGTTGGCAGAAGCTGGGACGAGTAACAGGCACTCACTCTGTTACGTGGCACTCGGGATTCAACCCACCAAACTGCTGACCTTCTGATCGACAAGCTCAGTGTCCTAACCCACTGAGCCACCGCGTCCCTATATACCTAGTTGTTGTTGTTGTTAGCTGCGAAGTCGTGTCCGACCCATCGCGACCCTATGGACAACATTCCTCCAGGCCTTCCTGTCCTCTACCAATATACCTAGTAAAAATGCTTTATTAGTTGAAAATAACTCACACTTCTGGTTCATTATTCCAAACTTTTCCCCTTAGGTTGTCAGTCAGACAAGTGGAAAGAGTAGAGAGTAGAATGTGGTTATCTAATGGTAAGTTTGTTTAGTGTGGTTTAGTTTGTTAGGCAACAGGCTAGAAAGCAGGAGACCATGCTTTCAAGTCCTGCCTTAGCTTTGAAAGCCCTCTGGGTGATTTTGGGCCAGTCACACTCTCTCTTGGCCGAACCCACAGGACCCAGGAGGACAGTGTATGTTGCTGCCTTGAGTTATTTGTAAAAATAATAAAGATTGGATACTGTATAAGTAAATAAAAATAAAATAAATAAAAAATAAAGTAACTCTTATAAATAAATGCTGAGTAACACCAAAAGGGGAAAGATATTTGGTTTGCTTTGCTACACTGATTAAAGAGGGGAAAATATATCACAAAAGGCATTATTGAGTCCTATAAATTAAATCAGAACCTGTGAATTCAGAAAAGTCTGTTATGTTTTTCAATTATGATTGTCAAAAGGTCCTCTTCAGGAAGATCTATTGAAATAAAAAAAAGAAGCGTTTACAGGAATTGCAGCAACTGAACAATTTTCAGTTTAGAACCAATATGTTTCTATGTGCATTATGGCAGAAACTTTCTGATTTTCTTTCTAACCATTTCCTATGATCTGATGAAGAAGTAGGTATTTCCAGAGGAAGCTTACAACTATCTCATAACATTATTCAGCCAACTCCAAACACAAGAGTCTATTACACCAACTGAAAATTAATTCAGCAATGGGGCCATGGGGCCGTTAACTTAAGTGTCTCCATTTTTAGCCTTCGCTTATACAATGAACCCAACTAAAAAAGCAAGGGAAAGTGGTGTGAGATACCAGAGTAACTACTACATAACCTTTCATAATAAATATTATTACCTGATCAAAGGTAGGATTTGTGCCTTAACACTTGTATTTTAAACCAATATTATTTTCTCAGGAGGATTTTGAGAAGTGAAATAGTAGGAGAGAATGACCATATAACATTATTCCCTTGTCCACTAATTTAGTTCTTCAAATCTCCCTTAGTGTTTTGCTAAGAAAATAAGCACTTGCCTACTGTTTACCCTAAAGGAACTTTCTGAGTAGGAATATATCTATCTATATATAGATATAGATATAGATAGATCTCAGATAAAGGGTATGACTGACTGATGAGAACATAAAGAGTTCGAAATGGCCATATCAGCCTCCCAAAATTCTTTATTAGCAATTTGAATAATTTGCACAAATAATGAGCTGTCATAGTTGACTATATCCTGTGGATAAGCCTTGAGACAGGCCAAAGCAGGAATGAAAGAGTTAATTAGCAAGGTGCTTTCAAAAAGCCTTGACAAATACTTAACATATATTTGCCTTGCCTTCTAGCTAATAAAAAGAGAGAAAGAACCTGTGGCTCAGCAAGTTAAAACAACTGCCTAATATACAATCAGCCCAGGTTCGAATCTCAGATAAAGGGTATGACTGACTGATGAGAACATAGAGTTCGAAATGGCCATCTCAGCCTCCCAAAATTCTTTATTAGCAATTTGAATAATTTGCACAAATAATGAGCTGTCATAGTTGACTATATCCTGTGGATAAGCCTTGAGACAGGCCAAAGCAGGAATGAAAGAGTTAATTAGCAAGGTGCTTTCAAAAAGCCTTGACAAATACTTGACAAATACTTAACACACACATATATATATATATATATATATATATATGTTGTTGTTGTTGTTGTTGTTAGCTGCGAAGTCGTGTCCGACCCATCGCGACCCTATGGACAACATTCCTCCAGGCCTTCCTGTCCTCTACCATCTTCTGGAGTCCATTCAAGCTCACACCTACTGCTTCAGTGACTCCATCCAGCCACCTCATTCTCTGTCGTCCCCTTCTTTTATTACCCTCGATCTTTCCCAGCATTAGGCCCTTCTCACTGTTGCTTCTTGACCCGCATATAGGTTTCTCAAGAGACAAATAAGATGGTCTGGTACTCCCATCTCTTTAAGAACTTGCCACAGTTTGTTATGATCCACACAATCAAAGGCTTTAGCATAGTCAATGAAGCAGAAGTAGATGTTTTTCTGGAACTCTCTTGCTTTCTCCATGATCCAGCGTATGTTGGCAATTTGATCTCTAGTTCCTCTGCCTCTTCAAAATCCTGCCTGTACTTCTAGTAGTTCTCGATCCACATACTGCTGAAGTCTAGCTTGTAGGATTTTAAGCATGACTTTACTAGCATGAGAAATGAGTGCAATGGTGCGATAGTTTGAACATTCTTTGGCACTGCCTTTCTTTGGAATTGGAATGTAAACTGATCTTTTCCAATCCTGTGGCCACTGTTGAGTTTTCCAAATTTGCTGGCAAATTGAGTGTAGCACTTTTACTGCACTGTCTTTTAAGATTTTGAATAGCTCAGCTGGAATACTGTCACCTCCACTAGCTTTGTTGTTGCTCAGCTTTTCTAAGGCCCACTTCACTTCACATTCTAGGATGTCTTGCTCGAGGTCAGTGACCACCTCATTGTGATTATCAGGGACATTAAGCTCATTCTTGTATAGTTCTTCTGTGTAATTTTGCCACCTCTTCTTAATCTCTTCTGCCTCTGTTAGGTCCCTGCCATTTTGGTCCTTTATCATGCCAATTTTTGCATTAAACGTTCCCTTCATCTCTCCAATTTTCTTGAAAAGATCTCTGGTCCTCCCTATTCTATTGTTTTCTTCTATTTCTTTGCACTGTTCATTTAAGAAGGCATTCTTATCTCTTCTAGCTATTCTCTGGAATTCTGCATTCAATTGGGCATATCTATGTTTTTCTCCCTTGCCTTTCGCTTCCCTCCTTTCCTTAGCTATTTGCAAAGCTTCCTCAGACAGCCATTTTGCTTTCTTGCATTTCTTTTTCTTTGGGATGGTTTTGGTTGCTACCTGTTGTACAATGTCGCGAACCTCTGTCCATAGTTCTTCAGGCACTCTGTCTATCAGATCTAATTCCTTAAATCTATTTGTCACCTCTACTGTATATTCAACAGGGATATGATTTAATTCATACCTGAGTGGCCTAGTGCTTTTCCCTACTTTCTTCAGTTTAAGCTTAAACTTTGCAAGGAGAAGCTCATGGTCTGAGCCACAGTCAGCTCCTGGTCTTGTTTTTACTGACTGTATAGAGCTTCTCCATCTTTGGCTGCAGAGCATATAGTCAATCTGATTTCTGTGTTGACCGTCTGGTGATGTCCATGTGTAGAGCCGTCTCTTGGGTTGTTGGAAAAAAGTGTTTGCTATGACCATCGTATTCTCTTGACAAAATTCTATTAGCCTGTGCCCTGCTTCATTTTGTACTCCAAGGCCAAACTTGCCTGTTATTCCAGTTATCTTTTGGCTTCCTACTTTAGCATTCCAATCCCCCATGATGATAAGGACATCATTTTTTGGTGTTAGTTCTATAAGGTGCTGTCAGGCTTCATAGAACCGGTCAATTTCATCCTCTTCAGCACCGGTGGTTGGGGCATAGACTTGGACTACTGTGATATTGAATGGTTTGCCTTGGATTCAAACTGAAATCATTCTGTCATTTTGAGGATTGTATCCCAGTATTGCTTTTCCTACTCTTTTATTGACTATGAAGGCTACTCCATTTCTTCTGAGGGATTCTTGCCCGCAGTAGTATACCTGATGGTCATCTGAATTAAATTCACCCATTCCTGTCCATTTTAGTTCGCTGATACCTAAGATGTCGATGTTCAGTCTTGTCATCTCTTGTTTGACCATGTCCAGCTTTCCTTGATTCATGGATCTTACATTCCAGGTTCCTATGGAGAAAAAATCTTTACAGCATCGGACTTTCCTTTCACCACCAGACACATCCACAGCTGAGCGTCCTTTAGGCTTTGGCCCAGTCACTTCATTCTTTCTGGCGCTACTAGTACTAGCCCTCTGCTCTTCCCCAGTAGCATATTGGACGCCTTCCGACCTGAGGGGCTCATCTTCCAGTGTCATATCGTTTTGCCTTTTGGTACTGTCCATAGGGTTTTCATGGCAAAGATACTGGAGTGGGTTGCCATTTCCTTCTCCAGTGGATCACGTTTTGTCAGAACTCTCGGCTATGACCTGTCCGTCTTGGGTGGCCCTGCACGGCATAGCTCATAGCTTCATTGAATTATGCAAGCCCCTTCGCCATGACAAGGCAGTAATCCATGAAGGGGATATATATATATATATATATATATATATATATATATATATATATATATATATATATATATATATATATGGATCTTTGGTTATTCGGGTTTTTTCCCGCGTAGAACTAAAGGTGTAGGGGCGATGTTTCGATGGAAATTCTCCCAGAAGAAGGAAGCAGAAGCCTCCAGCCTGATGATGACGGATGGGATTCCGTCGAAACGTCGCCCCTACACCTTTAGTTCTACGCGGGAAAAAACCCGAATAACCAAAGATCCACATACGAACACCCGCGAAAACCTCAGAAAACAAATATATATATTGGATTGCTAACAAAGAATTAAAGGGAGACTGATATGCATTTAAAACTTATTATATATATATATATATGTATATATATATATATATATATATATATATATATATATATATATATATATATATATATATATACACAAATAGTATCTTGTTCTGGATTAGGAATCACATTCTACATCAGGAACCCAACTGCTTTTTGTAACAAGTAGTTTATTGAAACTTTTTTAACCAAGTATGTTATGTATTTCATGATAGACATTCCACTACTACCATATGAATGGCCATTATTTTGCATCTTTCCTCAACCTCCAAGTCCAGTTAATGAAACTGATTTCAAAATGAGATGAGACTGTGCAAGATTCACCACTTGATTCTTTAACTATGTTTCTTCAAGCAGCTCCTCGCTATCTAAATACAGTTGTTATGTTAGTACTCCCCTGAGCTTTCAGCTTTTGTAATAATACACTTAGATTGAGTTGCAAGTGAAATGCCCAGAGAATTCTGCACAATGTGGCCGTTATCACCATTGTGTTTTTTCAGCCCACTTTTTCAAAGTGCCAATATTACAGGGCAGACAAGTTACCATTACAACACAATGTTTTGTGTCCTGAAGGACAACCGAGGAATCGATGGATACGGATAGTGTAATTTTTGTTCCACTGTTTATCTCCCATGGACCAGAAATCTGAATATGCTTTGCTAGTACTGCTCACTTCATGATTTCAACAAGGTCTGCATCTCATCAGACTTAAAGCTGATCCCATTTGGAGACAGACCTCTGAGGCACTAAAAAGAAACAATCGACCACTGATATGATAGTCAAACAATGCTAATATAGCTTTGTACAAGTAGAATAATTCTTATAACAACAAGACTTCTTCCTGGTTTAAGAGTGGCAATGTCTTTTCAAGGGATTTAGAAGTTAAAACAAGCGTGCAGCTTGTTTATTTGTAGAGTCAGTTTCTCACTGAGACTAAACCACAAAAGAGCGATTGGGGACATCAAACTTACCCCTTAATAATTAGCACCTGGATAACAGACTGAACAAGCACACTTATCACATAATGTGGCAAGCTGCACTGTATTTCTATTTGAATTAAGTCAATTATTTTCCACCCTCACATGTTTGCATATGCAAATGTTAAGTAAATGTGTATAGCTATTTGTATATTTGTGTATATACTGTATACCGGTATATTCTCTGTTTGGGGAAGTGTAGAAAAGTGTTCCCATGTTTTGAAATCATTTACCTTGATAAACTAAAGGATGTTTACCCAGTGATTTACAACATACTTGAACACACAAACAAAAGCTACAATTTTCTCTAGTTTGAGAAATATAATTTAATAGATTACAAGTAGCTGTTAACTATTTGTTATTTCAGTCTTGACTGTAATATCTCATACTCCGTTGTTGACTTCCTTCCTTCTTGCCCAGTTAACTCCAATTCTTCCTCTTTTCTTCTGTTCATACGATCCTATTTTATCGTCCACTTTTCTCATTTCTGTGCTACACTCGTGTTAAAATACAGTAACGGCTGTCCAGTTCAATTAATTAGAATAGAGCTGGAAGGGGCCTTCAAAGACTTCTAGTCCAGCCCCCTGCTCAAGCAGGAAATCTTATACCATTTCAGACAAGTGACTATCTAGGCTCTTCTTAAAAACTTCCAGCGATGAAGCACCCATACTGGTTAATTATCTTCACTGTTAGGAAGTTCTCCTTAATTCCAGGTTGCTTCTCTCCTTAATTAGTTTCCATCCATTGTTTCTTATCCTGCCCTCTGGTACTTTGAGAAATAAATTGACCCCTCCTCTTTGTGACAGCCTCTCAGAACAAACAAAGACTTTCAACAGAAATCAAGGATAATAAAAAAAAGTTTCTTCCAACATATTAACAACAAGAAAAAAGTCAAGGAAACTGTAGGTCCACTAAAGAGAAAAGATGGCAAGGAAATAACAGGCAACAGGGAGAAAGCAGAGCTGCTTGAATCATAATTTGCATCAGTCTTCATGCAAAAAAACCACTATATCCCAACATACCAAAAAAACCACTGCAAAAGATAAACTAGAAACAAAAATTAAAATAAGTAAGAAAATGGTAAGAGAACCTCTATCTGACCTTGATGAATATAAATCACCGGGACCCAGCAGATTGCATCCCAGAGTTTTGAAGGAGCTGGCAGATGTTATTTCAGAACCATTGCACCATATCTTTCATGAATCCTGGAAAACTGAGGATCAGAAAAAGGCTGATGTGGTTCCCATCTTCAAGAAAGGGAAAAAATGGACCCAGGAAACTACAGACCAATCAGTTTAACATCAATATCTGGGAAGATCCTAGAAAAGATAATCAAAAAACAGATCTGCGAACAACTAGAAGCAAACAAAGTTATAACTAGTAGCCAACATGGGTTTGTTAAAAACAGATCATGCCAAATCAATCTTATATCATTCTTTGATAAAGTGACTAAACTAGTAGACCAACGAAATGCTGTGGAGATAGTATACTTAGATTTCAGTAAGGCATTTGATAAAGTAGATCACAACCTACTCCTTGTTAAGCTAGAAAAAGATGGAATAGACAACATCACCCCAGATGGATCTGTAGCTGGCTGGCAAACCATACTTAACAAGTAGTCCTCAATGGCACTACATCCATATGGAGAGAAGTAAGCAGTGGGGTACCACAAGGTTCCGTCTTAGGCCCAGTTCTCTTCAATATCTTCATCAATGACTTAGATAAGGGAATTAAAGGGGAACTCATCAAATTTGCAGATGACACCAAAGTGGCAGGCGTAGCCAAAACTCCAGAAGACAAACTCAGGATCCAAAAAGATCTTGACAAACTTGAACAATGAGCCCTATCCAACAAAATGAGTTTCAATGTGGAGAAAACCAAAGTTTTACACTTAGGCAGGAAAAAATCAAAGGTACAAGTACAGACTGGACAAGCCTTGGCTTAAAAACAGTAACTGTGAGAGGGACCTTGGAATCCTAGTGGACGATCACTTGACTATGAACCAGCAGTGTGCAACAGCAGCCAAAAAATCTAATACAATCCTGGGTTGTATAAACAGAGGCATAGAATCAAGATCATGTGAAGTATTAGTACTGCTTTATAAAACCCTAGTAAGACCACACCTGGAATATTGCAGCCAATTTTTGGTCACCATATCACAAAAAAGATGTTGAGACTTTGGAAAAAATTCAGAGAAGAGCAACTAAGATGATTAGAGGCCTGGAGACTAAAACAGCTGCAGGACTTGGGTTTGGCTAGTCTAAAGAAAAAAAGTAGAGGTGACATGATAGCAGTATTCCAGTATTTGAGGGGCTGCCACCAAGAAGAGGGGGTTACGTTATTCACCAAAGCCCCAGAGGGGAGGACAAGAAACAATGGTTGGAAACTGATCAAAGAGAGAAGCAAACTGGAATTAAGGAGAAACTTCTTGACAGTGAGGACAATTAACCAGTGGAACAGCTTGCCTCCAGAAATCATGGGTGCTCCATCACTGGAGATTTTTAAGAAGAGGCTAGACAGTCCCCTCTCTGAGATGATATAGGTCCTCCTGCTTGAGTAGGGGGCTGGACTAGAAGACCTCCAAGATCTCTTCCAGCTCTATTCTATTCTACTTAAATACTGGAATACTGCTATCCCTAGTCCTTCTTTTCTCTAGACTAGCCAAACCCAAATCCTGCAACTGTTCTTTATATGTTTGAGTCTCCAGGCCTTTAATCATCTTAGTTGCTCTTCTTGTTAGGCCTAGGAATTCCATAGTCACTCCTAAAGATTCTTCAATACAGCCATCAGTTTCAATAAAGTCATCAATGTGCATGGTTTTCATTCTGAAAAATAAAAACAGATAATGTTCCAACACATATTCAATATCACTCAACAAAATATATTTTCTGTAATTTAAACAATGCACAATCATCATATTTTTATATATATATATATAGTCCTATTTTTGCATAATTTGCACTTCTGTTTGCCATGAGGAGAAGGTTCTAAGTAGAAAATTTTGGGAAGTTCTATTCATTAGTCTGATGTCAAGGCTATGATTTCAAGATGATTTTAATAAAGCTTCTAATGATAAATAGACCTGTGGGAATTGGCCATGACTCAATTTATTTATTTTGGTGCCCTCACGTCAGTGGTGATCCCTGAGCACTGCCTGGACTACTGTGGTCTCTGTAGCTTTCTTGGCAAAGATTTTGAAAGTAGTTACCACAGCCATTTTAAGGCTGAGACAGAATGACTGGCCCAAGGTCAGAGATTTAAATTCTGTACAGGGCACAATTTTGTTTATGTTTAGAGTTTAAGATTTAAGAATTCTTTGGTTATGCTAGTGTCAAAAGTTTGAAAATCTGGTTTATAACAAGAGGATATGTGGTGACAATAATGATTCTTAATTCTGAGATGTGAGCAGTGGTGGGATTCAAATATGTGAACAAATGGTTCTCTGTGTAGGTGTCGCTTCTGGAAGTCCATTCTGGGCCTGGGCAACAAAAAATTAGCTACCGGTTCTGCTGAATGGGTGCAAACTAGCTGAATCCCACTGGATGTGAGCTATCTCAAACAATCTCTGTAAAGATCTCTTAGCTCACAGGCTTTGCCTGAAGTCTCACTGAAGCTCTCCTCAATATAAATTCCTACAGAATGTAGATTCACCTGCAGAATGCAGTTCCTTCTAGGAAAATTCAATGTTCGTTCATTTAAGCTGTAGTAGTCAAATGCCTCAAAGAAGGAGCCAGAATTCCTCAGCATTTATCCCTCCAGTAGTTACGGGCAAAACAGAGCAAAGCAGCGAACCCTCCTTTAACTAAACTATAATGCTTTCACTTAAAGTGGCTTCTCTGTAACATACAAATGAGGAGGAAACACCAAAGTGCCTCATTCTTGAACTCATTATTGTATATGAGAACTTCCCTGCAGATTATAGTTTATGCAGATTAAACTCTGCATCTTTGCCTTTCCCAGAGGGAGGGCATGCAAGGGTGCAACAGATATTAAAATGTAAACCAAATTAAAGTTGGTTCATTAAACCTTAGGAACCGATTCCTCTGTAATATTAAGATAAAATCACCAGGGCCTTTTAGTGATCAGTCCTATAATTATAGCCATACTGTATGTTAACTGCATATGCCCTGCATTGACCAGCTGTGCCAGCCTGTTTGTTTCATAGGGTATTGATAACTTTGCAGCATTGTTTCTTCCCATGCAAAATGTAAGAAAACAACTTTGCCTTTCTTACATGGAAAGGTGATTACCTGAAGAGTAAACAGCTCTTCAACCTCTTCTCTGCTGTGCTGAATTGGCTGCTATGATGAATGAGCATCTGTGAAAAGAGAGGAATCTCTGTGGGTGGCTATTTCTTTCAGCCCCTTTCCAGAATTGTTGCGCAAGACTTCTTAGGCCATTGAAAAAGAAAAATAATAAGCTATCACAAGGGGAAAGCCCTTTTATTTCTTCAGCAAACTGAGGGGAAAATTGGGAATAAACCATCTATTATACATGGATGACTTAAAACTGTATGCGAAAAGCCACACTGAACTTGAATCAATACTCAACACAGTTCAACTGTTTAGCAGCGGCATCAGAATGGACTTTGGACTTGGAAAATGTGCTACATTATCCATGCAGCGAGGAAAAATGGGAAAAATAGAAGGAATAGAACTGGGAAATGGAAGTATTATGAAAGCACTAGCAAAGATGATGGTTACAAATACCTAGGCATATTGGAAGCAGAGAACATCTTGAATGAAAAAGTCAAAGAGTCAACACAAAAGGAATACATCAGGAGAGTCCGTACAGTTGATTGATATCGCTGTACCAGGAGATGCCAGAGTCAAAGAAAAAGAACTGAAAAAAATTATGAAATACCGTGACCTGGCCTTTGAAACTGCGTGATTATGGATGAAACGTGTAACAGTGATACCCATTGTCATCGGGGCACTGGGAACTATGTCCAAAAACTTTGCAAAATACATCACGAAATTGCAGCTTCCTGCAATAACTCCAGCAAAGCTACAAAAAACTGCACTACTTGGTCTTTATATTGGAAGAACCTCTGGAAACAAGCACAAAATTGTTGGCCATATGGTGAGGTTGCAGGCCTGATAATAAATAGAAAAAAGACCAAAGTTTTTACAAAGAACTTAACAGAAAAACAGAAAACGCAACTTGCAAGAAAAACAAATCTTCAAATAGTTAAAAAAGTTAAATACTTGGGAATTTATTTAACAGCAAGATTTTATTTATTTATTTATTTAGTTACATTTATATACCGCCCTATTCCCTGAGGACTCAGGGCGGTTTACAGGGAATTAAAAATCCAACATATAAAAGTTAAGAACCAAATTAAAAAATATTAAATTGACCCTGTACTCAATTAAAAAGAACCCCAATTAAAAATTTCTCCTCAGTCTGGGCCCGAGAGCTCGAAGAGCCAGGTCTATAACAGTGAAAGCCAGATGTATAACAGTGAAAGAGGACAACTATACAAAATTATTAAAACAAATAAATCTGAACTTAGAAAAGTGGAAAAATCTCCAACAGCCAATATTGGGGAGAATAGCTACAGTTAAAATGAATATTTTACCAAAAATATTCTTTTTACTTCAAACCATTCTGGTAAAATTAGAAAAAGCCTTCTTTGATGAACTGAATACCATAATATTGAAATTTTTCTGGCAAGGGAAGAAAGCACAAATTAAGGTGAGATTGCTACAGGACGTTAGAGAAAGGGGAGGAGACAGTTTCGCAGAAGGCTCTCCTAGAAGGATTAACTGGATTTGAGATTGTTAAAAGGGTTAAATATTTGGGGGTGATTTTGTCGCCCTCTAATACAAAGCTATATAAAAATAATTATGAAAAGTTATGGGGGATAATTCAAAAAGAACTGGAGAGTTGGGAAAAATTGCAATTGTCTTTGTTGGGACGGATTGCAGCAGTGAAAATGAATGTCCTGCCCAAATTTTTATTCTTATTTCAAATGATACCGATTCTTAAGAAAGACTCTAACTTGGAGGAATGGCAGCGTGGTATCAATAAATTTGTGTGGGCAGGGAAAAAGCCACGAGTTAAACTTAAGATTATGCAGGATACTCGTGAGAGAGGTGGCCTTAAAATGCCTAATTTTAAATTATATTATGAAGCTGCTGCACTAGTAGGAATAAGTGATTGGATTAATTTGACACAATCGAGGTTATTAAATCTTGAGGGCCATGATCTGTTGTTTGGCTGGCATGCATATTTGTTGTATGATAAGAAGGTAGATACTGTGTTTAGGATGCATATTTTAAGACAGGCATTGCTGAGAGTTTGGAAGAAGTATAGACATAAGTTAAGCAGCAAGATACCATTGTGGGCAATCCCAAAACACGCAATAGAAAATATACATGCTGGTTTCAAACATGATGAGACTACTTACAAGGAAATTTTAAGTTTGGAAAGGAATATTTGGTGCTTGAAATCATATAGTTTCTTGCGAGAAGAGAAGGTTGTTCAGACTTGGTTTCAATATATTCAGTTACAGGCCAGGTGGAAAGAAGACCAAAAAAATGGATTTGCAACGACTGATGAAAATTTGATAAAGCAAATTAGAAATCAAGGACCAGCACATATTAAACGGATATATCTTGCATTGATAGAGATCGATTCAGAAACAGAGCTTGTTAAGGATTGTATGATAAAATGGGCCCAAAACATTCAGGAAGTTATTACAATGGATACGTGGGAAAAGATCTGGGTGAGGAATGTAAAATTCACTCAAGCTCAAAGTCTAAGAGAGAACTTTTACAAAATGTTTTATAGATGGCATCTAGATCCTAAAAAGCTTGCAAGTATGTATCCGAATTATCAGCCTAAATGTTGGAGGTGTGGTGATGAAGAGGCAACATATTTTCACATATGGTGGACATGTAAAAAGGTCAAGGCTTTTTGGATAAAAGTCTGGTGGAATATGCAGAAGATTTTTAAACGGAGGATAAAGTTTTGTCCGCAATTTTTTTTGTTGGGAATAATTGTTGACGCTACAGTTGTGGACTCTAAGTTGATGTTGAATTTAGTTACGGCAGCAAGACTTTTGATAGGTCAATATTGGAAGAAAGAGGAACTGCCGACTATACAAGAGTGGATTTTAAAGGTTTCCGACTTGGCAGAGATGGCGAAGATTTCGGCCTATTTGAAAGATTACTCGCAAGAACATTATATTATGGAATGGAGAAAATGGATTGAGTTTATCCAGAATAAGTATAGGGTCAAGAAGTTTTATCTAGCATTTGAATAAGTCTTCTTTCGTTTTCTTTTTTCTTTTTTTATTTTGTCTTCTATATATATTTAATAATGCTAAGTTTTGTTTGATCCTATATAAGTTAGAGAGTGATGGATTTTAGAATTTATAGTTGTTAGTATATGGTTGTTTATGATTGCTTTTTTATATATATATACCTTGTATTTAGCTCTGGGAAGTCCGGGGGGGGAGGGGGATTGGGGGGAGGTGGGGGGGGAGGAGGGAGGGGGGGGAGGGGGGGAGGGGGGAGGTAGGGAGGGGAGGAGGGAGGGGGAAGGGGGTTTTTTAAAGGAAAACTGTATTTTTAAAACTTTTCAATAAAAAAAAAAAAGAGAAAGGGGAGGATTTGGACTTCCAGACTGGAAGTTATATTACCAAGCAGCTATTTTAAAGAATGGATAACACTTAGAGACAAAAGATTATTATACCTAGAGAGGCATGAGCTGCAGATTGGCTGGCATGCCTTTCTGTGGTATGGAAAGAATAAAGTGCATAGATATTTTCAGAACCATGCTATAAGAAATGCAATTCTCTTAGAATGGGAAAAAATAAAAGAAAAAAATTATACTAAGATACCTGAATGGCTCTCAACAATGGAAGCCTTTGCTTACGCAAACTTAATTAACTAAGATAAACAAAGACTTACTGGACAATGAAGGAAGATTGAAATCCTGAGAAGACTTACAACAACAAGGTATTGACCTACCATGGTGGCCATATTTACAAATTCAATTGAGATATGAAAAAGAAGTGAAAGCAATGGGGCTCTATAAGTAACAGACAGAACTTGACCTTACATTGTTAAAAACAGATGAAAAGCTTATTAAAAAAACTCTATAGATTACTGCTTAACTTAAAGATGGAGGAGGAACAAGTTAAAGAAACAATGATAATATGGGCAAAAAATGTTGGTCATACTATAGAGCTTGAAGAATGGGAAAAGCTATGGGATAGAAATATTAGATTAACCAAAGCTGTACCATATTTTTTTTTAATTCCATTTATATCCCGCCCTTCTCCGAAGACTCAGGGCGGCTTACAAGCTTAGCAGTAGCCTTCATTCTATGTATATGCCTGCTTATTAGGGCTTTCACACAAATCCCAAGCGGCATTATTACAAAGTCAGCTTAATTGCACCCAACAATCTGGGTCCTCATTTTACCTACCTCGGAAGGATGGAAGGCTGAGTCAACCTTGAGCCTGGTGGGATGCGAACCTGCACTAATTGCAGGCAGCTGGTGTTACTTAAGGAGGCATTAGCCCACTGCTCCACCAAGGCTTCATATAAAGAAAATATAAATATATAAATATAAAGAAAATTTGTATAAAATGTTTTATAGATGGCACATAACACCAGTGAGACTAGTGAAAGTGTTTAAAAATACTTCAAATGTGTGTTGGAAATGTAAGCAAAGACCAGGTACTTATTATCATATCTGGTGGACATGTCCCAAAGCAAAAAGGTTTTGCCTTAAGATACATTTATGGTTAGAGAAGATGATTAAAAAACAAATAGAATTTAAACCAGAATTGTTTCTCTTATGAATGATAGGCCCTAACTATGATAAGGAGAGCGGATACTTAATGTTACATGTATTGACAGCAGCGAGAATTATGTATGTCCAATATTGGAAAAATGAAAAGTTACCGACTGAAGAAGTATTAATTAAGAAAATATTGGATTGTGCAGAAATGGATAGATTAACTTTAGAGATTAAAGAAAAAGAGCATTTAGTTTATTATAGAACTTGGAATAAATTTTATCAATGGCTAGATAAACGAGTTAGAGAGAAAGGAATGTGATAAGCAACTTTGAATTTATTTGAGTAAGAATGATATCATACATTGAAAATTTAGTATTGTTTCTGATAACTTATTATACCTATCAGTGTTATTATTAGCTCTATTTCCTTTATTTATGTATATTTACCCAGACAACATGCTGTTTGCCAAATATTCAATGTTATTAGGGGAAACCCCAACCCTCACCCCCAACCTTTCCTCTACCCTATCCCAAATCCCCATTTCCCTACCCTCCTTTTTAACCCTATAAAAACTAATAAAAAATTTTCAAAAAAGAAAAAAAAACTGTGCTATTCGGAACATCTTACATTTTAAGGAGATACCTGGTTGATACCTAGGATGCTGGCAGCAACCCGTGTCAACCATTAGTGCCAGTCAATTTGAGTGTTCAGTTGACTGAGTTTCATGTTTTATGAATAAAAGTTTTTAATAATAATAATAATAATAATAATAATAATAATAATAATAATAATAATAATAATAATAAAAGTTGGAAGGTTGGAGGTCATCTAGTCCAACCCTCTGCTCAGGCAGGAAACCCTATAACATTTCAGACAAATGGCTGTCCAGTCTCTTCTTAAAATCTTCCAGTGTTGGAGCATTCACAGCTTCTGGAGGCAGGTTGTTCCACTGATTAATTGTCCTAACTGTCAGGAAATTTCTCCTTAGTTCTAGGTTGCTTCTCTCCTTGATTAGTTTCCATCCGTTGCTTCTTGTCTTGCCTATCTGTACTTGGTTTGGATGATCCAGGTGCCAAAAAAAAAAGCATGGACAGGTCAGGATGCATGGTTAAAGTATGATTGGAGGCAGCTGGGTGAGGTAAACCAATGGATGATAGTAGATTTCCATAGGGTCATACAAATATTTTTGCAGCTTTAATCAGTAATAATAAAGATGGAATTTTCTATATGAGTTTTTACATATAGAAAACAAAACATATATCGGCCACTGACCTTTTTCCTCTAAGAATATTTTATGTATGCTTGTATGTATTTATATGGTCACCCATCTTAAACAACTCTGGCTCATGAGATGGTGCAGTTGGGGAGGATCATCCATATGTCATCCTCACAACAAAAGAACCTGCAAGATATTTTTCACCCAGGCCGTCCCCCAGGCAGTCTTATAGTGAGTGAAGACCTGAAGTTGGATGTAACTGATTCCATTCTAAAAATCTTGACCTTGCAGCACACTGGTTCAATAGGAGCTCTGAATAAGCATTACTTGTAGCCAGTAGCAGACTACACAGAGACATCTAAATTGCTTTGTGTAGGTATGGTTAGTTTCAAATAACGCAGAATCCTTGTTTGATCTGTCTGTCTGACTCTATCTCTATCTCTATCTTCATCCATCCATCCACCCTAACCCTCCCTCCCTCCATCATTAATGAACAATATGGTATCATTAACAAAGGTGAATGAAGGCGATCTCAGCATGTCTTGGACAGGTACAAGAGTTGAGGGAGTTCTCTGTGTAGAAAAGGGCCACTGACATCCAGTCCTGTATCTGTCTGCTAGGACATACAGTAGTAGGTTTTGCCTTCAGCATTAACACTTCCTAGACAGAAAGCCGTATTGAATGAGTGGGTCTCAAAAAGTCTCTCTACATAATGAGCTTTGTTTTCACAGTCCCCGTTACACTGCACTTACAGTATACATGAGATATGTTTTAGTGTTGCATAGGCAGCAGATAACACTCTAAAATGCAAACTTTGCAAATGAATTTTGCCAAGAAAGTCTGCCAACCTAGAAAAACAAATCAACAGAGAATGGTGAATGTTTCACTCTTTTAATAAAGATTTAGAGTGTTTGAGGTTTTAATTTTATAGTGAAGTAGGACACCTTTTGCATTGATTCACTACTTTTTCTATCTAAGCCCTTTGCTGGTTAATTTGGAAGCTATTGAGTTCATCCATATTATCTCTGTTTTAAAAACCCACCAAGGGATTCCCCCCCTCCAAAAAAAAAAACTGATTATGGTGAAACCCTTGAAACTATCTAGGCAAAACATTGCAGAATTAATTTCCTTCAAAAAGTCTACTGCCTATGCTATTTTCTTACAATTCTGCCAAAAGTAAAAGAGCTTCATATATCTTGAATTTTCTCATTCTGATTTAAGGACAGATCTTTTCTCAGATGAAATCTCCATTCATTTTGGACTGAGACTTGTTGCCTTTATATCTCGAAAGATAAACTCATATTCATTCTTGACATCATCAGAACTTGAATTCAAATCAGACCTTGGCTATGTTGTGGCTGGAATCTTTTTAATCTGTGGTGGTGCAGTGGTTAGAATGCAGTATCACGGGCTAATTCTGCTGACTGCCAGGAGTTCAGTCCTGACTGGGTCAAGGTTGACTCAGCCTTCCATCCTTCTGAGGTTGGTAAAATGAGGACCCAGATTGTTGGGGGCAATAGGGTGACTATGTAAACTGCTTAGAGAGGGCTGTAAAGCACTGTGAACCAGTATATAAGTCTAAGTGCTATTGCTAATCCTCTTAGTGGCATTAACTGCATCCCAAACAGCCACTTCCCCTCCGTGCTAATCATTATGCTGAATCTGCTTAAGTTCAGCAGTGGTTGAGCTGATGTGCAAGATAGCATTTTTATAGAGCAGGCATGTCAAACCTGTGATGTCATGTGACATCGCACGATGTATCTGGACTTTTTCCCCATTGCCAGCAATGGGGTGGGTGCGGTTTCAGTGTGATGCATCCGGCCCATGGGGTGGCAGTTTGACATGCCTGATATAGAGTGAAGGCTTTTAATTATTAGCCCTACCATTAGAATGGACAGCATAATACATTTACATAGGAGCATTGGATCTCAGATAACATACTCTTTAAAACTGTATTATTTACCTTTAAAAAGGTAAAGGTTCCCCCTGCACATGCGTGCTAGTCGTTTCCAACTCTAGGGGCCGGTGCTTATCTCTGTTTCAAAGCTGAAGAGCCAGCGCTTGTCCGAGGACATCTCCGTGGTCATGTGGCCGGCATGACTAGATGCCAAAGGAGCACGGAATGCTGTTACCTTCCCACCGTAGTGATCCCTATTTTTCTTCTTGCATATTTACGTGCTTTCGAACTGCTAGGTTGGCAGAAGCTGGGACGAGTAAGAGGCACTCACTCCGTTACGCGGCACTTGGGATTCGACCCGCCAAACTGCTGACCTTCTGATCGACAAGCTCAGCGTCCTAACCCACTGAGCCACCACATCCGTTACCTTTAAAGGAAGCAAAAATGAGACTGGGCCAGAATAGAGGCAACTAGAATTGAGCAGTGTGTGTGTGTGTGTGTGTGTGTGTGTGTGTGTGTGTGTGTGTGTGTGTGTGTGTAAATTCCTTTATTTTTTATCATTTTTCTTTTTTTCTTGTTTATTTTTTCTTTATCAGTTCCTAGCAGCAGTTCTGACTGAAGGTTTCCTCTTTCCTGAATATTCTTGGTGCGGGGGAAGGCTACCAGTTTTAAGAGAATACAAAATGAAAGAGAGAGAGAGAGAGAGAGAGAGAGAGAGAGAGAGAGAGAGAGAGAGAGAGAGAGAGAGAGAGAGAGAGAGAGAGAGAGAAGTGGAGGAAGGTGTTAAGACCGTAAGCATTTCTTTCACTCTCCTACAAATTATTTCTTTCCCCAAATCCAGACTAATTTCTCTGTCTCCCTTTATTTCACATCCATCCTAGAAAAATGCCTCCTGGAATAAGAGATTATATACCTAAAGCAAATAATCTCAATTTCTTTTTTTAATCACAGCATTGAACAGACAGGCTTTCAAAATTGCATCTCAGATTGTAACGTCTGAACAGGAGGTCAGTGAGAACAGCTTTGCATTTGAAGCTTTGCATGCAATGAATGTTAGTCGGCTTGAAAGTCTGAAAAAAGGGTTCTGAAAGGAGAGTGTCCATTTCCTTGCCTTTACGGGCATTTAATTTTTATGTGAAGAGACCAGATTAAGTAGCAATTTGGTCTTCACAACTTCAAGCATGTTGCTTTTATTCATGACCAAAATGTAAACATAATTGATATTGATATAATTTATATCATTTACTTAAATCCATGTAATTTATACATTCATATACTTTATACAAGTTTATATGATTTATAAACCTGCCTGAATTCATCCTCTAAAGAGATGCAGTCAAGACATTCCTTCACTACCCATCTGTATGTCCTTCACATTTCAGGTCTGTGTTTGAATCAATTTCAGTTTTTATTTATTTATTTATTTATTTTGTTCCATAACCTTTAAGATAGTATGGGTCAAAAGGAGCTGAGAAACATTTACTGCAGTTACTCAGTCTTGGAAATCCTTCTCAGATTAAGTCCTAACTGGAAATGTGAATGGTAAATTCGGTTTCTTCAATTTTGCAATAAAATTATATCCCCTCTTATCTAGGTTAGCAGCATACCAGAGATAGATTGGGGATAGACGAAGCATGACATCTGGAGTATATTCTCATTAGATTTAAGAAATGCATAAGTCCTAAGTTTAGGAGTGCATAAACTCCTAAATTTCAGTTGCTATCATGAAAAGTACTTTAAGAAGCATTATAATGTAGGGAGAAATGAATTGTTCATTACAGACATGACCCAGGTGGTGGCACTCTTAGCCTGACAGAGAAAGAGGTTTTTGCATATATTCCCACCAATCAAGACCTTTTGGGATAAGTTGTCACCATTGTAAATTGCCACCTTGGTTCAAGCAGCCATAAAAAGCTTGAACCACTGCCTGGAACTTTCAGGGTCTGGATTGGGCAAATGAGGACATATATCCAAGATTGAGATGTATGTATGTATGTATGTGTGTGTGTGTGTGTGTATATATATATATATATATATATATATATATATATATATATATATATATATATATATATATATATATATATATATGTCTCATATGTTAACTCTTAGATTACCTTGCTAGGCCCCAAACATGGGGCAAATCTTTATTTCCTGTTTTCAGCCTTATCTCAAAGCCCATCGAACAGGCTGTAGTCACACCGGACAGTTCATATATTTGTGTAAATTACTAACAAAGAATTTAGGGAGGCTGATATGCATTTCGGACTCATTAGTCTTCATCAGTCAGTCATACCCTTCTGAGATTCGAACCTGGGCTGTTTGCACGTTAGGCAGTGTTTTTACTTCTTGAGCCACAGGTTCTCTCTCGCTTTGTTAGCTTTTTGCAAGGGGAGAAATATGTGTCATATGTTAACTCTTAGATTAACAAAGCATATCAGCCTCCCTAAATTCTTTGTTAGTAATTTACACAAATATATGAACTGTCCGGTGTGACTACAGCCTGTTCGATGGCCTTTGAGATAAGGCTGAAAACAGGAAATAAAGATTTGCCCCATGTTTGGGGCCTAGCAAGGTAATCTAAGAGTTAACATATGACACATATTTCTCCCCTTTATTCTAGAAGTTCATTATCCCCCCTCCCCTCCCCTCTCCCATAGCATTTAGAAAATTATTAGAGGCAGTTTTATTTTAGTGAGCTTACACTCTGAGCTAAGTGTTTTTCGTTTTTTAAGACATTGTAAACTGTCTGAAGTATTTTAATTTGGGCAGGCTATACAAAGCAGGAAGGGAGGGAGGGAGGGAGGGAGGGAGGAAGGAAGGAAGGAAGGAAGGAAGGAAGGAAGGAAGGAAGGAAGGAAGGAAGGAAGGAAGGAAGGAAGGGTGTTTTATTTAAACCCAGTCAAAGAAACCTGCCCTGCTCCATTCAACCACTTTTTATAGCATCTTTAAAAGGACCATTGTTTTCCTTCTTCTCTTTTGTTGAAATCCTTTCCCTGTAATGAAAATATGAGAGGAAAGGAAAAAATGTTGAAATAATGTTCAAAATTATATGTAACTGATTAATTGTACTGTGATGTAGAAAAATGGTTGATACAGTAGACCATATTTGAACCAATACTTCTTTCCATAGAGGACCTGGTTACTCCACCCAAAAGGGTTTGTATCTTTTGCACCCATGACCTGAAATATAAAATGGTTCTAAGCAAATACTGCCAGCAGCAGATCTCAGTTTTACATCTTCAATTCATTCCTCTTTCAGAATGAAGAAAGCCACTCTGGACTTAGGATATACTGTATTCACTTGATAGATGGTACTGCCACTTCTAATAATCAGAAAGTTATGACTATAATGGCAAGGAAAGGAATTCCCCTCAATATTAATTTAGTGTTATCTCTTTCTCTCCCCCCTCCCCCCCTCTCTCTCCCTCTCTCTCTTTCCCATCATGATCATGGCTGAGGATGGAACACTTAAATCCCCATGTTGCTCTGCCAATAATTTTTTTGCTATTCATCACCAGTAAATGTTACTTACTTCATTTATATATTTTAGCCCAATATGTCTAGATCAAAAAATCTTAATTTTGAATTGTATAATTTATAGACATATTTACTTATTTGTTTAGCATAGATGTTTACACACATTTTAACATATAGCACAGTGCTGTCTTCTCTCTCTCTCTCTCTCTCTCTCTCTCTCTCTCTCTTTTTTTTTTTCTTGTTAATTACATCAGAGATCCAGTATGGTAGAGTGATGAATTAGCAAAACTAGTTGTTTAGGGACACCAGTCACATTTTGAATTTTGAGAACTAATTCTTGTAATGCAGGGGTTCCCAACCCCTGGTCTGTGGATCAGTACCTGGGCCACAGCACACCAGCAACCAGTCCTAACAGACAAGAAAAGCCCCATCCGTAGGATGCAAGCAGCACACAAAACCATGCCCCTCCAGTCCTCTCTTCACAGAACTGGTCCCTGCTGCCTAAAAGGTTGGGGACCTCTGTTGTAATGGATAGAAGAAATGACAACAATCGAGTAAAAAAAAACCTGAGTCACATTTAAAGCAGAAAGTGTTAGACCTAAATTCAATTCCAACTTCATCTAGGGATGTTCAATGATTTCTCAGCCCAAACAAGGTTGTTTGAAGGAAATTAAAGTATGTGTTCTGTTCCAGCCTATGACCGGCCCTGTTTGAATGTCAGGGACAACCCCTTTTTATAATCAAAAGGCTGGGAAAAACCCAACCAAATTTATTTCCAAAGTGTTCAAACAAAAGTGAAATGAAAAGTTCAAACAAGACTTAAACAAAAAGGTTAAACAAAAGTTAAACAAGAATAACAGACCAGGACTCTAGCAGAATATCTTCAAACGGTTGCCTTCAGCAACCAGCACCTCCCACACCTTCCCCTTTTATCAGCAGTCCCAAGGCGTGGCTTCTCATTGCCTTCTCCCGAGTTGCCTCATTGCCTTCCTTTGTTCTGCTCTGCTAGATTGCCTCCTGCTCCTAGTGTCCCTGAACAGAGCCAGCTGTGGATTGTCTTCTTCCAATCCCTCATGCGCACACAGTTGAGTCTGAACAAGATGGGAGCGGCCAGGCTGAGAGTCCTGCAGTGCATCAGAACCTCCCTCTGACACCAAAGGCTCTCCAAACCCCTCCTCCTCCTCTTCTTCAGAATCATCCGACCCAGCTGCTGGAATCACAGGCTGACGCTGAATCACAACAGTATGTACACCACTGTGAGCTATTAGAAAAAGGGTAGGATATAAATCTAATGATTAAATATAAACATATAAAATTTGCAAGCAGGGTAATTACCAGGATGGGATTATGATAAATGTGGAAGCATGATCTCATCTTTTTCTTCATCAATGTTGCTTACCAAAATTTGTCTTCTGCCAAGTTAATACCACTGGCAATGCAAATATTATACAGGCTAATAGTTTTTCTAGGATTCTTATGAATGCCAGTCTGTCACCTGTCCTCTCATAGCTGTATTTTTTTTAAAGAAAACTACTATGCAGTAATTGTAATGCATAATTGTTTTTTTTCCTGCTACACTTTTGTTAGGCTTAAGATCATTTTGTGTGTATATTATTCTAAACTTAGTGAAATTTGAGGTTAGGTGGGAGGTTTTTTCAGACAAGGCAAGCACTGTCTTTAACAAACTCCTATTTGAAACAAACTCATTTTTATATGTTTGTAGGAGTTTTGGATGCTTACAAAAATGGCACAAAAACGTTGACATTTGCTTCTCAACCTCTAGTTGAATCAAGCCTTTACATTTGTGAGATATGCCCTCCACAATTTCAGATTGCCTTTGATGCCTAGAAATGCCATTACCAAGAGGATGAACTTTACAGTGGAAGACTGCATCCACTTAATCTGGAAATGAATCTTTTTGATTTTGACAGGACTTATTTCTTTGGAATAAGTTCTCAGAAGATTATGTGGTATTATGAAAAAGAGAAAAAGTGGTCTTTTAAGCTGATAAATCAGTATAAAATCCTGCTTATCAAGGTGTGATCTGCCTAACTTTGTGCACTGAACTTACTATCTTCAACCAACTGATATAGGATCCTCTCTTGCATATTCAGATGGTTTTCTATAAATCCAGCCCTCTTAGGCTTTAATCTGAAGAAAGTTGAGTATGCTTAAATCTAGGATAGAAATCAGTGAGGCATTGTAAGCATTTAAATTTCCATAAGGTTTTAATCCAAGGCCCACTTACCTAGGATTAAGACTCATTCAATTAAGATGAATTGGTGTACTTCTGAATAACTTTATAAGATTGGGCCTGTAAATTTTATTAATTTCAATACATGATAGAGTGCATCATTATAGCACCATCCTGTCCTTTTCTATTCAATGGATATATTCTCAGTATGACTAAGTCGGAATCTAGGTTAGTTAAAATTAGGGTATCTATCTTTCTGAAACTCAGGGGATTTAGTTTTCAGGAAAAATAAAGGAACCACTAAAAGAAAAAAAAATGGAAAAAACCAAAATTCCTGCTCTTTCATTTCTACTAAATACCAAAAGGGATATAAACTTTTAAATGTTAAAAGTCAAAATTTAAAAATCTGTGAGGTATTTAATTGAATTCAGAACAATGCATACAAAAGCATAGGGCAATGGAATTGGTAAATTAAAAGACTACAAAAGATTTGACACAGCCTGGGTTACCTAATGAAAAGCAGGCAGGCTAAAGGGAAATTTAGATAGTCTGCTTGATGGTTCTATAATTATGGATCAAGTTTTAGAATCCAGGAAATGGTAAAAATTGTGGAGGACTGCAGTGCTTAGAATATAATTAAAGCTGCTTCGTGATAAATAACAAGCAGCAATAAAATCCAGCTATGACACATCATACAATAAATGCAGCCAGTGATTGAAAACTTGAAATGCATTTGATTCTTTTCACTTGTCAACCCACCTACCTTTCCAGCTGAAGGTCACTTGAACCCTACTTTTTCTGCTCATTCTTCTCTTTGGCCACTTCCCTAGAGCTATCGGATCTGGACTGCAAAAGTCCACATTGTCACTTGCAAGCAGCAAAGAGATACAGAACTTTCTTGCTGCCCTCTATTCAATTCAATTCAGAATAGAGCTTCTAGTCCAGCTCCCTGCTCAAGCTGGAGAACCTATACCATCTCAGATAAGTGGCTGTCCAGCCTTTTCTTAAAAACCTCCAGTGATGAAGCATCCACAACTTCTGGAGGCAAGCTGTTCCACTGGTTGTTTGTTCTCACTGTTAGGAAGTTTCTCCTTCATTCCAAGTTGCTTCTTTGAAATTCAAATGTGAAATTTGTAATTTTTCAAATTTCATTTTTCACATTTCATTTCATTTTCATCTGGCAATTGGATGTTTGCAGACCAGATCTGTGAGCTGCAAAAGACAGCAGTTGGCTTTATTTCTTGTCTTTCCTTCTTCAAGTAGAATTTTGGAGCAGTGTAAAATCAGTCTTGTTCAGCATCTGGATTCCCAAGAAAGCCTCTGGGACCTGTCTCGATAGATTCTAACTCCAGCTTTGATTCTCTTACTGTCTTTACATCTCAAACCTTGAGTAACTGATTCAGTTTGTGGGCCGAGCTCCTCTCTGATTACCACCAGCAACTCAGCCCTCGCATTGTAGATTTATTAAAAAGAATTCCCTTAAAATTGTTTGGACGGTTGGGAGAGATTTCTCCTCCAACTCATATAACAACTTCTAAGGAGAAGTTTGATCAATCCAGCATAGCAGAAGGGGAAAAAAACCCTCACCTTTCACCTAGATGTGATCCTGATAATTATTAGACTGCCCTCTCATTAAAACCATCATTTGCATATTAACAAAACAAAACAAAATAGACATTTAAAATGCAAAAAAAAAGTATTTCATGTAGTGACTAAGAATGAGGCTTTCAGAATAATCAGCTGTGTAATAGTTATGTTGATAAAAAGGGAAACAACCAAGTAAGTATACAGCCCAGAGAAAAAATACCTATGTTGAAATGTCAGAAAAAATTGCTGTATAGATTTGTCTTCCCTTCTACAGATAAATCACCTTAAGTTCCCAGACAATTTCTTAAGATGGTGAAACGAAAAAAATGCTTGGCACCACAGAGATTCTTTTTTTTTTTTAAAAAAAAAAAAGAGAGATGCTGCTTTACATCATGTGTGCAAAGATTGGATTTGGAGATTTGATCTGAAGGGTATGCAATCAAATCTGCATATTTGAATTGGCATTTCAAATTAGATTAACAATTTGGATCAAATATCAAAGTAGAGGCATTCATATTGAACGCGCTGAGCTGCTTAGGCTACTGGGAATTGTAGTTAAACATCTAGTATTGTAGTTAGAAGTTAATCTTTTTTTCCCTCTGGGGGATAGCGAACAGAGAGAAGAGTAGGCCCTTTGAGGATTTTTTAGCACAGGATATAATAGGGCTTTAGGAAGAGAGCATAAGGGTGTCATCCTGTTCTTACTACTCAGCTTTTTTATTGCCAAGCACAATATTATATTTATTTATGAAATTGCTACACTTCCCATCTCACCCAAGTGACTCTGGGCAGTTTACAACATAATAACATTTCAACAGTCAAGAAATTTCGGCTGGAGGAGCCGAGGAGAAGGGCCTACTCTGCTGTGGCTCCTGCCCTTTGGAGGATCTTAACTCCTGAGGTGAGAGCAGCTCTCCACCCTTCTGATCTTCCATGAGGACCTGAAGACCTAGTTCTGCCAGTTGGCTTGAGGACCCAATGGTTAATGAATTAGAATGAATTCAGAAAATAATCCCATCTCTCTCCCCGCCCCCTTGCAATCTTTTTCCTCCTTCGTCATCTTTAATATTGTTTTATCTTTGATTCCATTTTTATTGTTTTAGAAGTATTATTTCAATGCTTTTAATACTATAAGCTGCCTGGAGTTGTTTTGAAATGAGATGGGTGGCAAATAAATCTAATAAAAGAAAATACTTGTAGCTCAGGTTTTAGATTTTGGCTATGGTTTGTTCTCCAAGGTTTTTTCAATATAATTCAGAAACTATATTGAAAGAAGCTTGGAGAACAAACCACAGCCAAAATATCATAAACCTAATGAATAAAAATATACGAACAAAAGCATAGATAGTTAAAAACAGGTTAAGAATTACAAATAAAAATAAAAAAGTTAAAATTTCAAAAGGCTAGGAGATCAACAAGAATAAAAATAAGCGGAAGTGTTAGAACACGCAAAGAGATATTGCCAGGAATATTGTATGGCAGAATCTGGAATTTACTGAATATCTCATTAGAGAAAAGCCTTTCTTTATAAAGAAATCTGCCCAATTATTGATATTCTCATTGCTCTGTGTGGTAGAAATTCATTTCTTTGTGCTCACTTGGTGAAAAATGTGCTACAGCATTGAGCTGGACAAGGCAGTCTCACTTGGTGCCCAAACTCATCTTTGTTTCTGTTAATCAGTAACTAATGCTTCTTGCTTGTGTACACATGCAGAAGGAACCAGATTTTTAATTACGGTCACTGTCCAATGCAACCTGTTATGCTGGCTTCTGGCATTTACCACCAGCTTGATGAAAACACATGTTGTCAGGGGACTGATCTGTAAAGCAAATCCAGGTAATTCTCCATCTGACATTGCTTTAGTTTATAGCACCGAAATGTGCCTCAGCTACCTACTGAAATGTGTAACATTTGTATTCATTTTTATAATGACTGTCCTGTTTTTCACTGTTTAACTATCCTGTTTTAGCATTCAGAGCATAACAATACCCTAGTTATTATTTCTGGCATTTAGGCAGGGACATCCAAATGCATGGGTATAGACTGGGTGGTACATGGCTTAACTGGTAGTTACTGTGAGAAGGATCTAGGTGTCCTACTGGAGCACCATGAGAAAGCACTGTGTTGCAGATGCTGAAAAAAAATGCAGTTCTAGGTTGCATCAACAGAGGGATAGCATCAAAATCACGAGAAGTGCTAATACTATTTTACACTGTATGAGATCACATTTAGAATACAGCATCCGGTTCTGGTCACCACAATAAAAAAATTATATCAAGACCTCGAAATAGTACAGAGAAGAGTGAAATAGTAAAATGAACTGTTGAGGAAGCTAGGTGCATCTAGCCTATCAAAGAGAAGGATTGAGGTGGGGGGCATGATTAGCTGTCTTCCAGTACTTGAGGGGCTGTCACAAAGAAAAGAGGACTGACGTATTCCCTAGGGCAGGGCTTTTCAACCAGTGGTACACGTACCACCTGTGGTACTTTGCCATGTGGCAGGTAATTGCTAGTCAAGTGTAGCAGGGGAGGGGAGGGAGAGGCAGCTGCAGCTGTATGACTATCTGGGCTAAGCAGAAGCCCCAGGAGCCAGCAGGGCTCCAGCTGATTGGTGCTTCCAGAAGCGCTCGGAGCTGGAGGTGAACTGAAGAAAAAGTGGGGGAGAGGAGAGGCTATAAAAGGAGGTGGTTTGGGTGGGGGAAGGGAAAAAAGACAACAGGAAAGGTGTAATCCTTTTAAACAAATGGAATTAGTTTTACCCCCTTTAATTCAGTCTGTATATGGCTTTTAGAAAGTTTTCTTTGAAGATGAAGAGGCTTAATTTAAAGCTAAAGCTTTTCACAATTGCTGGAGCCTTTCAGTCTATAGTGAAATATGACAAGCCTGAGGAAGCTTAAAGAAAGAAAGAAAGAAAAAAACCCAGAGGCTTATTTTGTGAGCATTTCTTGCTTTGCACTTGATTCCTGTTTTTTTAAGGGTACAGGAAAGGGATGGAGGTGTGTGCATTCTTACTACATTGTGGAAGAGCTCAGAAGGGAGAGAGGAAGAACGGCCAACCAGCTAGCTCAGGAGTCTACAAACTTAGCAACTTTAAGACCTATAGACTTCAACTCCCAGAATTCCTCAACCAGCCATGAGGGCTGAAGAATTCTGGGAGTTGAAGTCCACAATTCTTAAAAGTGCCAAGTTTGAAGACCCCTGAATTAGCTGGTAGTGGTGCATATTGATAAACATGGATAAATTCATCATATATTTGTCAGTGGAAAGGGAAAGTGATTCAGCAAAGAACAGCCACTGAAGAAATTAAAACTGGTACTTTTTTACTTTTTTTCTATAGTTTGTAATATTTTATTAGATTATAGAATAAAATACAAAAATACAAAAGCAAATAGTAGGACACAGCTGGGAGGAAAAAGGGGGAAAAAGTGAGGGGGAGAAGGGAAAAAGAACAGACTTCCTCTGTTGCAGTAGAAGGAATCTCAACTTTTTACTTTTCCATAATATTATAAACTAGCCATTTCTATAACAACAAATGAATCTAATCAGTAAAACCCCAAATTCCCCCCCCTTTTTTTTTAGTCATCAAGTTTTTGACACCTTGCTAAGCACTGGTGGTACTCAAATATTGTCACGTCCTACAACTGGTACAATTTGTGAAAAAGTTCAAAAGCCCTGCCCTAGGGCACCAGACAGCAGAAGTAATGAGTGGAAGCTTGTCAAAGAGAGATCCAGCCTAGAAATAAGGAGAAATTTTCTGACAATAAGAGCAATTGGAATAGCTTGCCTCCTGGGTTGTAGATACTCCATCACTGCAGGTTTTCAAGAAGAGATTGGACAATCTTTTGACTGGGGTGGTATGAGGACTCCTGCCTTGAGCATGGAGTTGGACTAAACAACCTCCAGCCCTTTGATTCTGTGATTCTATCCCAGTATTTAAAGTCTAGATTTAACTTGCAAACCGGAAGAAAAAGAACCACCAAACTATTCCTTTGTTTTGAGATTAGACTGCTAGGCATCTTGAGATAGCCTCAGGGGAAGATGGAAGAACGCTATCATTTTCATCGTATACCAAAATATGATATACTTTAGAACGCAATTAGACTTAGTGCCTTTAATTATGATTAGCATTGTTCTAAGCTATTCATTGTTCAGATCTCTACAGTCCCATAAGATCTGGGAAAAGGTAATCATATTGTCCAAATGAGTTTGCAAATTTTTAAAAGAAGGCTAAGTTTGAGTGGTTAAAAAAAAGAGAGAGAGATAGAGAGATCCAGTTCATTATAGAAACTGGAGATCATGATGTGCTTTTATGGGCTGCCTAACCACTGATGAATCATGAGAGAGGAATGATTCATCAATTATTTCATCAATAATTCATCAATTATTTCATCAATTATTTCATCAATTATTTCTGAGCAGAAAAAGGTTTACTCTAATCTCTAAAAACCCCAAAGTAGCCTTTTCCTCCAGATGTTTAGGAGCACAACCTCCAGAATTCCCAGGCTTCAGTGAACAGATTACTCGGTTTACAGAAATGCTGAATCAACTTGCATCTAGTTAACCTACTACTGCAATCCAGCATACAAAATCAGGTCCAAATACTAAGCAGTCTGTTCAGAGTGGTTCTTGAGAACCACAAGTGAAAATTAAAGATTAAGAATGAGCCCACATTTGACTATACAAATAAGATCAAAGCAAAACAAAATATCTTAAGCCCTATTTTAAATGCACAAGCATTTGACTATACAAATAAGATTAAAAGAAACAAACAAAAAAAGGGACTAATCGCCAGGAGTCAACACTAACTTGAAGGCATCAAAAAATAATAATAAAAAGAATAAAATAAATTACACTCAACTCAGGAGAAAAAGGATTATGTGCTGAGCCATGATGGTCGTCTTCTATATTAGTAGCAGAGGTGTGGATGTAAGAACAAAATGTAAACTGAAAATCAATTCTTATGTCATCTCTGACCAATTGATCAAACTGTCATTGAAAACTATCTCTGTAGAAAGCAAGAAGTAAAAAAACTGTCTATGCTGGCATTCTCTTTTCTTACTCCCACCTGAATTCCTGATCAATGATAAACATTTTATCTTTGCTCCCCAAATGCATGATCATATAGCTTGTACTATTAAAGTTCCCACTGTTGCTGTTTTCCTGGTCTGTGATAGCATCTAGCTTGGCTCACATTAGACTTATTTTATTGTGTGCATCTCTCACAAATAAGTTGCCAGCAATCAAGTCTGTGCCGATGGGCTTCTCAGTCTCCTGGGTTTTTTCTTGTGGGTTTTTTTTTAGCAAGGCACAAAGATCTTGTGTGCTGAGCTCAAATGAAAACCTTTAGTTCTTTAGACAACCTATTTTCTTAGGGGACCCATTGCAGAAATATTTTCACCTTTATATCTTCGTTGTTCATATAATCAAAACTACTAAAAATACTAAAATATTACATATGCTGAATTGGCTTTTTTTGTTTCTTTTTTTTATTGAAAAGTTTTAAAATACATTTTATCTTTAACAATCCCCCCTCCCCCTCCCCTACCTATCCCTCCCTACCCCTCCCCCCTCTCTCCCCCCCCCCCGGACTTCCCAGAGCTAAGTACAAGGTATAAAAACAGAAAACAATCATAAACATCCATATGCTAACGACAATAAACTCTTAAATCTATCACCCTCTAACTCATATAAGATAACTACAAACAATATTAATATTACATATAAAAAGAAAGAAAAAGAAAAAAAGAAAGGAAGATTCATTCAAATGCTAAGTGAAACTTTTTAGTCCCATATTTCTTCTGGATATATTCAATCCATTTTTTCCACTCCATAATATAGCGTTCTTGCGAGTGATCTTTCAAATAAGCCGAGATCTTTGCCATTTCTGCCAGGTCAGAAATCAGGTCAGAAATCTTTAAAGTCCATTCCTCTATAGTTGGCAATTCCTCCTTCTTCCAATACTGACCTATTAGAAGTCTTGCTGCTGTAATTAAATTCAACATCAACTTAGTGTCCACAACAGTAGCTTCTGTAGTTATACCCAACAAAAAGAATTGCGGACAAAACTTTATCTTTTGCTTAAAGATCTTCTGCATGTTCCACCAAATTTTTATCCAAAAAGCCTTAACCTTTTTACAAGTCCACCATATATGAAAATATGTTGCATCTTCATCACCGCACCTCCAACATTTGGGCTGATAATTCGGGTACATACTTGCCAGCTTTGTAGGATCTAAATGACATCTATAAAACATTTTATAAAAGTTCCCTCTTAAACTTTGAGCTTGTGTAAATTTTACATTCCTCACCCAAATCTTTTCCCACATTTTATCTTTGCTCCCCAAATGCATGATCATACAGCTTGTACTATTAAAGTTCCCACTGTTGCTGTTTTCCTGGTCTGTGATAGCATCTAGCTTGGCTCACATTAGACTTATTTTATTGTGTGCATCTCTCACAAATAAGTTGCCAGCAATCAAGTCTGTGCCGATGGGCTTCTCAGTCTCCTGGGTTTTTTCTTGTGTTTTTTTTTAGCAAGGCACAAAGATCTTGTGTGCTGAGCTCAAATGAAAACCTTTAGTTCTTTAGACAACCTATTTTCTTAGGGGACCCATTGCAGAAATATTTTCACCTTTATATCTTCGTTGTTCATATAATCAAAACTACTGAAAATACTAAAATATTACATATGCTGAATTGGCTTTTTTTTGTTTCTTTACTTGCTTCCCTGCTGTATATAGACCTTTTGATCTTGGTCTCCATCATCAAGATTGTAATGAAAACTTTTTTTTTTGCTATCACATCATGTTTTTCATGTCTCTTAGCAAGTTACTTTTTTTGGCAACTGACGATAAAGGACATTTCCCCACTGAACAGGGTGAATGCTTCTTTCTTTTTCATCTTAAAACAAAATCTTCTATAATTCAGGTTTCCAAGAAGCTTCCCTTTCTCATGTTTCCAGCAGAAACCATCTTCCAATATAGGTCAGTCAGATCCAAACACTATTTAGCTTCACATAACATAAAATCTGACTGTTCTATACAGTTTTTGAGTTATGCTATGTTTCTCCAGATTTATTACTTCAATTTGTGATAAATCTTTTGGTTATCCTTTAAATGACTAGTACTATGTCCTCCTACTGTTACAGTAGTTTTAGTCATGTGGGTTTTTTTAAAAAAAATCTTCTTGTTTTGCAATATGTATGTATATATATGTTAGATATCTGAGAGGATATAACTTTTCAAGATCATTTGAAGGCTGATGGTAATCTGTACATGAGAGCCAGTTTGGTGTAGATGGCAAGAAACTGGATGTTGTGAGTTAGACCTATTATAGGCATGAAGTCATTAGGGTGACTTTCATCCAGTCACTCTTAACTCTAAGAAGACAAGGGCAAATCACTTTTGAGAAATGTTGCTAAGAAAACTGCAGGGAATTGTCCATGTAATTATCCCGATAAAAATTGATTCAAACACAAACACCTTCCCCAACATATGTAGTTGAGAATAAGTGCAGTTCAACTCATTGGAACCTATATAGGTACAAATAACAGTCAGATGGATGTTTGCCTAGTCTACATTACTTGGCAAGTCAGCTATGATGCCCTTCCATTTTTACTGCCTGCTACCTGAAGGTAGAACCCAGTTGCAGAGGAAGATCATAAATTGGTGTGTGTTCACCCATTTGACTGAGAATGCAGTAACATTGTGTTGATAGCAATTTGCATAATATAGCTCATCATGTCATCTCACACTTATAAATAAACATTGCTCATTATTCTTTCTATGAATAAACATTGTTTCTGAAGTAGAGTTACTGGGTTAAGGGCTCCACTTGAAATGATCTTTCTAGCAAGTGCCCTGAATAGCAATGGCCAAGATTTCCAAAAGAAAATCCCAAGAAGAAAATTTAGAAGCAGATAAACAAATAAATAAAGGAAAGTAATTTAAGAACAGTGCATGTGTGTGTGTGTGTGTGTGTTTATGTGCATATTTTGTAGCACCATACAGACTGGACTACAACTGCATTATCTCTGCTGTAGTAGTATCTGGGAATGACCTTAGGAGATAGAAAGAAGAGTCTCAGGGTAATTAATGGTCAGACAAGTGGCAGCTGAGAACAGAGAGGGAATAGGGGGCACAGCAAATATCTCAGAAGGGACCCTTCCTAGTTTTTTGGACTGTAAAACTGAAGAGGGCAGCTTCAGATGTGCAAGATATCAACTTTGTAAGGTAATACACACAAGCAGCACACTCAAATGTACTAGTTCTAACTTTATTGTAAGGTAAAGTAATAATACATACAAAGTTAACCTTTCTCCCATGTGTTCTTCCAATCTTCCAATGTCCAGTTTCTCTTGCTGGTGGTTCTGCTGTTACCTTGTTGTTGCACTTCAGTTGGGAGTACATTGTCAAGAATGAAACTTTGGCAGTTACACGCGTCTTCGTTGCAACTTGCCATTAGAGGAAGGGGGGGAGGTGTTGCTTTAGAATGGGTTAGATGAAGAAATGATAAGACATGTAGTTGCCTTTGAACATATACAGTATCCTATTCTGTTTTACTTATAATGTTTTCTGACTTCAATATTCAGTAGCAGAAGTAGATGGTTTTTTTCACCCATTATGCTATGTTGGCATGACTCCTCACCGAATTCTTCATCTTCATCAGTCCATCATTTTTCCTAGGTTTCTGAAGAGATTTTTTTCTGATGGGCAAACACTAGTTTGAGCAATCTGAAAAATTTTGATGGCCATTTTAACAATAATTTATAAACAGGTAATTTTACATTGTTCTGCTTAATTAATAAATTTGCACGCCATAATTGGTGAATCCTTGAAAATTTGTTCCTGTCTATATATGATTATATATGCATTATTATGCATAGCACATTTCAGCAATTTGTTTTGAATATCTAGATTTAAAGAAGATGTGGACCACTGAAACAAAATGATTTTTAAGTGCAGAACAGCCGGGTAAGCAGAAATAAAATAGAAATCAGCATGGACATTTCAAATTATTGTTTGAAGCCCTTCAAACTTGTTGAGCCACCTTGCAAATACATTTAATAATAATAAATAAAATAAAATTCTTTATATTACTCTAACACCAGTGAATTTCAGGGATATTCTATTATGCCATTTTTAAAACTACATTTTATATAAGAAGCCCTAGTGATAAATGAAATTGAGCATAAGATATTATTTATAAAATACTAAGCCTAAATGAAATAACATGCTGAGTCTGAAGGAGGACAGTATTTTCCATTAGGCTGTTACTATCACCTGCCTATTTGGTAGACTGAACTTTTCTTTCATAAACTAATCAGCTCCACTAATCTTTGGCTGTGATAATTCTGTTGTGATTGTTTTGGTAGCTTCAGTGCTAGCATCCATGAGGTCTGACAATGATAATATCATCTCCTCACTGCACTGATCCCATTTCTGAGAAAGTTACTTTTGAGAAGGCAGAGACCTAAGACTTCCTTCTGTAACCAATTTTTTTGATGATAAGGAGATAATTAAGATATGCAGCCTTTCATCTGAGAAGGGAAGTTTGGAATCTTGGGTTTTAAGGATGGGATGAAATGTCCTCAATAAAAAGAGAAAATGATAGCGAAAGGTATGTTTTTGATTCAGGATTTCCTATTTATCAGGTCTAAGTGGTTCGTCTGAGATCCCAAATACAAGCTGCAGAAATGTAACCATTATTCCACTCCATTGGAGAAAATGACACACCCTCTTTTGACCACTAAGACATAATATAGATAGATGCCGAGATTATGCAGTAAGTGATACAGTGAGAGAGAGCTAAAATTTAATTCCTTTGGTGAATTTACTAGGTGGTTCTATGAAAATCATTTTTTTTTCCGGTGCTTCAAATTCTGTCCTCCACTCCAACAACTTGTGAATAAAAATACGAACTTAGCTTATAGATTTATTATAAAGATCAGTACTAAATAATGCATGCAAAGCATTTTGAACGCTTAAATTCTATAACCTGAGTATCTGTACAGAGCATATGAATCACTCTCTGGCCTAGAGATAATGAATATTCTCCTTGAACTATAATATTCACCTAGAATCATTCCCCCCCCCGCCGGTTCCCCCTCTCCATCCATCCTATCAGTTTTTCATAATTGTCAGATATTCTTTTCCATTTCAGACAAATCTCAGGTACCTGAACATTAGGCAGATAATATTTAAGATGATTGGTAGACTATGGTCCTTCTTTTTAAACAAACCTAAGGCAAAGCTGATTCTAGCTGTCTCTGGATGCCTTTCAAAGCTACACTGTTCAGTCTTAAGATTGGGTACAGAAATTGGGGATGACATATTTTGAAAAAAAAATATACTTTGGTCTTTTCTGAACATTAGCATTCCATATTTTCCCCCGATGTTCCCTCAGAAATACTTTTTAGTAGTTTACTCAGAATTGTTGCTGTTATTGCTATTGAGAAAAGGCACCATAGGAATGGTGGCTGGTTGCTAGATTTCTACCCAGGAATCTATCCAGTACCTCTTGCTTATACACCATGTTTACTTTGGATTCTTAATCATCTCCCTGGCATAGATATATTTATCAGAATAGCAGCCAAAAATGGAAAGGACAGCTTCTTTGTGGACATTTAAGGAAACCAAAACTTGACAGAATAAGTAAGTTCATCAACAAGCAGGACAAATAGGTGATCAAGTAGTAGATCTCATACAGATAACAGAGCAATCCCTACAAAAGTGAAAACTGGACTCTTGTGTGTGGAATGGACTACTGTATTAACATTGCAGCGAAAGTACTGTAACAGCCTATCAATATTGTCTGAGGAGACATAGTCCAGGAATGTCAATGAATTTTACAAATCTATATTTTAACAGTCCTGGCCCCTGCATGTCCAAGTACTTACAAATGTTAAGGTTATGTGTCTGCTAGAAGTCAGGGATTGCCTTTATTTTTGTGTATCCAAGTGAGCATATATTAGTACATGCTGTCATACTTTCTAGGCTCATTATTTGTTTATAACCTCTGCTCTGTGCCATTATTCTGCAAAATATTTTCCTCATCAGCACCAACCACATATAATCTAGAAGCAATTTACAAGAAAAACAAGTAGAATGATACACTTTGTTCCCAAATTCATAATAAATAGCTTTGACAGGAAATAACAAACCTGTTTAACAATGTTCTTACTACCACTGTGAATTTAATCAAATCCCCCCCCACACACACTTTTGAATAGTTATCTGTACACCCATAGTAGAAATTTTATAACCAAACCTTTCTTTTTCATCCAAGTAGTAGAGTCTTAATTGAAGGGGATTGTTTGGCCAAGATAAATTCATGAAATCATCTTTCCAAACTGCTTTCTATAAGCACATGTTGAATTAACAATTGAAATGTTAAATAACAAACAAATGGTTGTGTTTGCTGAAATCTTCTAAAATAGCCTGGAACCCTTTGATATATGCGAGTTCAGAAATTTCCTGCAATATTGTGTTGTCACATTTAGTAAAATGAGCTATAGTTCATTGAATTTTATGCCTTTTAATAAAAGTTGTTAGTCTGAAATAGTGATATCAGATTCCTCCTGATTTTTGGCTACCATACACTAACATAGATCTCTTCCTGCAATGTCTATTAAAAATGCTAGTCTCCTGGATTTTCATGTAATTTCAGCTGCAAATCATACCTACCTTTTTTTCTTTTGTACTTATGTTTATGTAACACGAGGTTTTTTATCCTCTGGTTTTCATTTGAGGTACAGTTCTACAATATGCGAATGCTGCAACTTTGAAATAGTATAAATATGCCTATTTTAATGCATCTGAATTTTATCTAATATTGCTCCATTTCACGAAGTTGGCAATACAAGCATCAGCCCACTCCATGTAAATGAGTTTATCTTAGAATACTTAGAAATTGCTGTGTAAATTTTTGTCCACTGTATTCTCAATTTATCAAAGCCATTTTGGGCTGCAGAGGCATGGGAGTCTACAGGACATAGGGGGGGAGTATCAATGTGACAAGCAGTTCAACATGCATCACAATGTAGCAACACAAACTCCATTCCTCGTGACACTATGTAAAAGTTTGTGAGAGGCAGAGCTTCCAATGTTGCCTCTCAAAGATCGAATACAAAGTGAATGGCCGATGCTTCAGAGAAAGGGAATGAAAGAGGATGACACAAATGAAATTAATTATATAATTATATAAATTAATTATAAATTAATTATATTAATTATATGCACGTGCAAGCAGCCCAGGTTCGAATCTCAGAAGGGTATGACTGACTGATGAGGACTAATGAGTCCGAAATGCATTTCAGCCTCCCTAAATTCTTTGTTAGTAATTTAAACAAATATATGAACTGTCCGGTGTGACTACAGCCTGTTTGATGGCCTTTGAGATAAGGCTGAAAACAGGAAATAAAGATTTGCCCCATGTTTGGGGCCTAGCAAGATATATATATATATATATATATATATATATATATATATATATATATATATATATATATATATATATATATATATATATATATATATATGGATCCTTGGTTTTTCGGGTTTTTCCCCGCGTAGAACTAAAGGTGTAGGCGCAACGTTTCGACGAAATCCCATCCGTCATCATCAGGCTAGTGGTTTCTGCTTCCTTCTTCTGGGAGAAGTATGTGGCTGTTTGTTTTTCTTTTTTAAACTGCCAGAGGGGGTGTGTTCTGTGAGTGGAAGTGTGCTGATTGGGTGGGGATTATGTGTGTTCTGATTGGGTGGGAGTGTGTTTTGAATGGTGGGGGTGTTCTGATTGGGTGGGGGTGTGTTTTGAGTGGATGGGCTGGTCTCAGCTGCCAGCCTTAGACCTGAGCTATATATGTTTTCTGAGGTTTTCGCGGGTGTTCGTATGTGGATCTTTGGTTATTCGGGTTTTTCCCCGCGTAGAACTAGAGGTGTAGGGGCGACGTTTCGATGGAATCCCATCCATCATCATCAGGCTGGTGGCTTCTGCTTCCTTCTTCTGGGAGAAGCATGTGGCTGTTTGTTCCTCAACAACAGAATAATCAGAGAAGCCATTGAGATAGAAAAACGCCCCCACAGCATAAACAAACGAGATGATACCTCTCGCCTACCAACCATTTGGAAACCCGCCTTGATTGACAGACGAGTCCCAACCACCAAGAATGATAGACCCAAACTCATGATAACACCACATGACATCACCACCACACAACCATTCAAAAAGCAAATCCGAACCCACAATGATAACGAGGCACAACCACAAAACAGAAACCTAACTACAGCTGCAACATCAGCCACTTTAAACCCCTCCAAACCACACAATAAGCAAACTGACACCCACTATAAAAACATGGCACCACCACAAACACGAAGCCGAACAAAAGCAGCACAACTCACCAGCTCAGGTCTAAGGCTGGCAGCTGAGACCAGCCCATCCACTCAAAACACACCCCCACACAATCAGAACACACCCACCATTCAAAACACACTCCCACCCAATCAGAACACACTTACTCCCCCACCCAATCAGAGCACACCTCCACCCACAGAACATACCCCCTCTGGCAGTTTAAAAAAGAGGAACAAACAGCCACATGCTTCTCCCAGAAGAAGGAAGCAGAAGCCACCAGCCTGATGATGACGGATGGGATTCCGTCGAAACGTTGCGCCTACACCTTTAGTTCTACGCTGGGAAAAACCCGAAAAACCAAGGATCCACATACAGGCACCCGCGAAAACCTCAGAAAACAAGTATATGTATATATGTATATATGTATATATGTATATATGTATATATGTATATATGTATATATGTATATATGTATATATGTATGTATGTATGTATATATATGTATATATATGTATATATAAAGAGCAAATGAATCTAGAGCAGTGTTCCTCAACATTGGCAACTTTAAGAAGTGTGGATTTCAATTCCCACAATCGGAATGGGACAACTCACCACAGCCAACTTTCCACGGGACAACTTGCCATGGCCAACTCACTGTGGGACAAGCGTTGTTTTCAAACACTGGTCTAGAGGAAGGGAAAATCAATGAAAAAGCGATGGTTGGATGGAGTTGATGAGAAAAGAAAAAAAATTAAACAGCAAGAACCAATATATCAAGCAGTCAGTGAACAAGGTGGCAGCAAGGACAGTTTCCAAGGGCAGAACGATATAGAATTTAACTGCATTTGCTTCTCATCTCTCCCCTTATGTTCTTTTGGTTTCTTTCTCCTTTTCTGTGTTTTATGTAATGTTGCTTATAGGGAATAATATGATTAGTATATATGTATACATCTTGTGTCTCTCTCTCTCTTAATTGTATGCACACTGTATACTATATAGGCTTTCACAATCTGGGCTTTTCCAAATGTATGGATCTAGACCTTCCCAGTAATTCTTAGTACATATAGCCATTGGGGACACTGACTGGAAATGATAGAAACTGTAGTCCAATTAATTTGGTGTGACTAGTTTGAAGAAAGGTGTTGGAATCTATGTTTGGGTCACAAGGTATGTATTACTTGTACATGTGAGAATCTACTACAAGTCTGACAGATTCCTATTTACCTAATAAAGCATTTATGAATTGTTGCCAGGGTAAATTTTTTAAGAAGGAAATTGATTTGAGAATATTTGACTTACAAATAAATTGTTTTCAAAATGTTTAAGCTCCGAGTAGCAGGATAGATCTAGTATTCCCTGACCATGGAAGCATTTATTTAGAATTCATGTTCAAATTAAGTATTTCAATATTTCATTTTTCTGTGTTACTTTGATAATGAAAATTTGAAGGAAGAATTTATTACAGTTCATTAATTTCTTTCATGTCTGTTGCTTGCACTGTCTGTTATTTACTTCACTTTAGCAAAAAATATTTAACTTTCACTATGCAAAGACAACTTATCTGGGCTTAAATTCTATTTACAGGTGTCTGTGTCATCTAACACTGATAGTATTTAGAATCAAATTTCCTCTGCTTATTGTATGGTATCAGAAGCACATTTTTGAAAGGTGCCTTGTTATCCTGTCATCTATGTAATTGATAAAAATAATTAAAAAATAAAATCCCACTATTTGCCTCTTTCAACCATTACTTGTTGCTGTTTTATTTCCCGTTTCCAACTAATTTTCCACTCAGCTTGCTGTTTCTCTTTGGTGCTTTTTTATTTATTCACTTTTAATCTGATCCAGCCTTGCCTACAACTATTTAAAATTCAAGTACAGTGAACACTGTGTGAAAAATGTTACTTCCAGTGGCATTTCTAAGGAGCTTGGGCAGCAAAATATATATTTGTAAATATCATCATAAAACATAAGATAGGATTCCCAATTAACTTAGTTGTTAAATTATTTTTAAATGATAGTATCGTTAAGGTTTTGTTATAGCATAAGATACAATGAAAATAAAGATTTTAAAAAAATAAAAAAAGAAACGGGGAAGAAGTGCAAGATAAGGGGAAAAAGGGAGAGAGAAAAAGATACTGACTTCCAACTCTTTCCAACAGAATAAAATACTAATACCTTTACAACCTCAACTTTTTACATTACATATATTTATTACAATCCAATTCTATAACTAGACAATTATTAAATCTTCAAATTAAATTCTAAATTTCATTTGTTTTCCTATTTCAAACATAAAATCTGAAAGCATTATCCCTTTAGAAACAAGATCAAATTAAACATATGAACAGTTGCAGGTGTGTCATGTTTGATAGCAATGTTCCAACATCTCAGGGGTTGCCACAAAGAAGACGGGGTCAATATATTGTGGGAGGACAGCACCCTCCCTCTAGAGAAATAAATATTTTGGGAGTGTTAAAATGCATATATTTCCCCAAAGGATCTTAAAGGCAGAAAAGCAAGCCCAGTTTTTCTTAATACCCCCAAGCAAAAACTAGCCAGGGGCCAGCTTTTAGAAATGCAGATGTGATAATCCTATTCAGAAAGGTTGGAGCCAGGAAGCTTGGAGCTGATGAGATTAGAAAGACAAAGACCCCTAAAATCTACATCCTCACCCAAACTCTAAAAACAGGAAACATGACCTTTAGGACATAATAGGATTAACCCACCAATGCCAAAAAGAACATGTTCAAAAGCTCAGGTCAAAGTTCCTGCACCAGGAACAGGAAACAGCCTCAAATACAAAAGCCCAAGAAGGTATAAAACCCACCAGTCCCAGCTACATGTGGTCAGCTGTTCCAGAGCGTCATGTCTTGTGGTTCTGCTCTTCAATAAACTACAACATTCTTTCTAAAGCAATCTTTGTTTTGTTTATTCCTGGCTTGGACTGGACCCTGATGAAGATTTTTCTTTCAACACTATTCTCCAAAGCACCTGAAAGCAAAACAAAAAGCAATGGATGGAAACTAATCAAAGAGATACTAAGAAGAAATTTCCTGACAGAACAATCAATCAGTGGAAAGTCTTGCCTCCAGACGTTGTGGGTGCTCCAACACTGGAGGTTTTAGCAACAGATTAGAAAGCTATTTGTCTGAAATTGTATAGGGGTTGGATTTAAAACCCTCCGAGGTCCTTTTCAACTCTATTATACTGTTATTTTGTTAAATCCTTTTGTTTAAAACAGTTCACATTGCCATCTTAACCAAATCAATTTCCTCCCCCATTGTAGGAAATGATATATATTTCTATTTACCTATATTAATCTTTCTACACTATTGTAGTCTACATCAGGGGTGTTAAACTGCTGGCCCACATGCCAGATGCGTCATGCCAAAATTGTGCCCAGCCCATTGTGGGCAATGGAAAAAAAGTCACGATACATTGTGATACATCACATGACGTTGCGAATTTGACACCCCTGGTCCACATTAATAAAAAATATCACTATATTTTTTCAAATTATTTAACTTTAAAGGAGTATCTTTTTAATATTCACTTTAAACTCTAAATATTTCTTATAAAAATTCCTCTTTATGGACTTCCGGTGGCGGCGCGGCGCCGGAGACAGCCTTTTCGGGCTGCCCACGGCTCAGCTGTGTAGTTTTCACCCGAAACAGCGCCGATCAGCTGTTCGGGTGAATTTGAAGCCCCCTCCTCGGGAGAAGAGGAGGGGGTGAGGCCCCAGGTAGGGGTCGAGTTCTCCGGGGCCGCCTGAGTTTAAAGCTTGGGCGGCTGAAGGATCGAACTCCCCCGTAGCCTGGGTTGCTCCCAGCTGGTCAGCGTCTCTGCTCCGGATTTCTTGGAGCAGAGCCAGGCGTTTGCGACCACCCCTGCCAGAAGGAAAGACTCTGGAATAAAAGGAGCAGGCAGAGCGGTACAAGAGGAAAAGGTGAAGAGGATCTTTATTTTTACTCTCGAGCTTAATGGACTTTTTAAACTTAAAGTGAAAGTGCGTCACAAGTGAAAGTAAAAGATGGCGGCTAAACCTCCCTCAAAAACTCTTCGGAGTGCTGGAACTTCTCCGGTGCAACAGACATCGTTGCAAGCCTTGCTTCCTCCTGCTGCATTGACATCGAAGGATTTACAAGATGCCCTTGAAAAGCATGCCCAGGTAATTTTAGAAACATTGGGTGACAAATTGACAAAAATGGAGGAGAGAATAGAAGAGAGGATGGAAGAGAAATTTAGGGCGATGAGGGTAGACATTTTGTCTTCAGTGGAAAGTGTGGCTGAATGTGTGCAAGGTTTGGAAGAAAAAGTGGAAGATTTGACTCAAAAAAATGCTGTACTAGAAGTAAAGGTATTGGAGAATGAAGATTTAAGAGACAAAATGGACAGAGAGTTAAGCCTTGTTCAGTTTCACCAGATGCAGTATGCTGTTAGAATCAGAGGTTTAAAAGAAAATATTAAAGAAGACTTAAAGCAGCTGATTTCTGAAGCTCTGGAAGCAGTATTGGGTCAGCCAGCATCTGAAATAAAGGGATGCATGGATAAAGCTTTTCGTGTAAATTCATGGATTGCCAGACAGAGGAAGTTACCTAGAGATGTGGTGGTTTATTTTACAAAGAGAGAAATCAGAGATGAAGTTATTCAAGCTGCCTATGATACTAAAGTAGTGGTTGCTGACCAAGAAGCTTTGGTTTTAAAGGAAATTCCTCCAAAGATTTTAAGGAGAAGAAAGGACTTTGCATTTCTAGTGCAGGAACTTAAGCAACGTGATATAAGGTTCAGATGGGAGATTCCAGTTGGGCTGGTGGCGATGCATGAAGGTAAAAGATACCGTCTGGTTACTGTGGCACAGGCGCGTGATTTCTACAATAATGTTTTAAAAGCAACCCCACTATCACTTCTGGAAGCGGCAAAGGGATTTGGTGAAGAAAAACCTCATGAGGCTGAAGATGGCCAGACAGAGGAGGATGGTGCTGGAGGGGATCAAACTACAACTTTGTTGGCTGATGTTGGAGAGCTGAGGGTGACGCGTGCTGCTTTAAAAAGAGCAAAACAAATAAAAGAACAAGACCAGCAGAAGTTTATGGAACTTTCAAAGCGCACTTACAGCGAGGCAGTGGGAGGAGCGCGGCCCAAAGGAGACAGGGCCATTGAAGAGGTGCTCCAAAAGCTTCGGGGCGACAAGTATGGCGACTAAATTTTTAACTTGGAATGTTAATGGATTAAATTTGCCTCAGAAGAGAAAGAAAGTTTTTCAATATTTAAAACAATTTAAAACTGATGTTATTTGCTTGCAAGAAATGCATATTAGGACTATGGACCAAAAGTTTTTACTGAATTCAAGATTGGGTACGCAATTTGTTGCCTCTGCAATGAATAAGAAAAACGGAGTGGTTGTTTATGTTAAAAGTGCTATAACAGCGGACTTAATTGAAGCAGATAAGCATGGAAGATACGTAATGATAGATTTGTTGCTAGAAGGCAAAAAAACGCTTTTAGTTGGATTGTATGCTCCTAATCAACAACAACAACAGGCTGACTTTTTTAGCTTACTTCATACAAAGCTTACTCAGTTGGATTAAAAATCGTTTATTTTTATGGGGGATTGGAATGGCGTTTTGGACGTACAGATGGATAAGGCTGGCTTTTTTAAGCGTATTCCGTGTCATGCCAGACTGCCTAAGTCTTTTTTCGAAATGAAGGATGATTTGGAATTGCGAGACATTTGGCGTGACACACACCCGCATGAAAAGGATTATACTTTTTTTTCTGACAAACATCAATCTTTTTCTAGGATTGACTTTATTTTGCTGACTAACGATTTTTTGTCTAGGATTAAGAAGGTAAAGATTTGTGCAAGAGCTATTTCTGACCATAGCCCAGTATGGTTAGAGATTAATAAGGACAACAGAGATAGGCGCTCGTGGTGCGTAAATGAGAATTTGTTTAGAAACCAGAAAAATGTGGAAGAGTGTAAACAGCGAATGAAGGATTTTTTTGAAATTAATATGAATAAGGATACTTCTATGGATATGGTTTGGGATGCTAGCAAGGCCTATATGAGAGGAGTGTTGATATATATGAATAACAAACATAGACGTACTTTGGAAGCTAGAAGGAAAGAATTGGAGAATGAAATTAAGGAAAAAGAGAATGCTTTGATTTTGAATCCATTGGATGTGAAGACTAAGGAGGCTATCAAGCTATTAAGAGGACAATTTGATAAATTAATGGCTGATCAAGTGGCAACCAACTTGAGGTTTGCCAGGCATAATACTTTCTGCAATGCTAATAAGCCAGGTAGATGGCTAGCTTATAGACTAAGGAAAAAGCAGAGGGCTTCTAACATAGACAAAATTGAACATAAGGGGAAGATAGTGTTTCAACAGGATTTTATTAAGGAAGCCTTTGTGGATTTTTATTCTAAATTATATGCTAAGGAGAAGATTAATGAAAAAGACATTGATGAATATTTGGAGAATGCTAGCATCCCGGTTCTTACGCAAGTACAAAAAGAGGAGATTAATCAATTGATTACAGAAGAAGAAATACTTACAGCAATTAAGGAGTTGAAGGTCGACAAAGCGCCAGGTACAGATGGTTTGACTGCGGCCTACTACAAAAATTTACAATTAGAGATGGTTAAACCGTTAAAGGAATTGTTCCAGACAATCCAGAGAGGGGGAAAGGTGCCTCCATCTTGGAGAACTGCCTTTATCTCTCTGATTCCGAAGGAAGACCAAGATGCTACTCAAGTAAAGAACTATAGACCGATATCACTATTAAATACAGACTACAAGATATTTGCTAAGGTGTTGGCTAATAGATTGATGAGGGTTCTGCAACGGGTGATTCATGGGGATCAAACTGGGTTTATTAGTGGTAGGCAAATGAAAAATAACGTGAGGCATATAGTTGATGTGTTGGAATTTTTGGAAAGGAACAACCAGATCCCTGCGGCGCTAATCTTTTTAGATGCTGAAAAAGCTTTTGATCAATTGAATTGGCAATTTTTGATGAAAGTTTTAGAAAAAATGAATTTTGGGGATAAATTTTTGCAACCAATTAGGGCATTATATCAAAAACAAACAGCTCGAATAATAGTTAACAATAGCTTGTCAGAAGTATGTAATATTGAGAAGGGTACAAGGCAAGGGTGTCCGCTATCGCCTTTGTTATTTGTGTTAACATTGGAGATATTATTGGTAAAAATACGAAATTCGGAAAGAATTAAGGGTATACAGATTAGAGATCAGGATTATAGATTGAGAGCGTTCGCAGACAATCTGGTTGTTACAGTGACCCAGCCGGAGAGCTCTGTTGTGGACCTGATGGAGATAATAATGCAATATGGGAAGGTTTCTGGATTTAAAGTTAATGTACAAAAAACTAAAATTTTAGCCAAAAACATGACAGCATCGCAAAAGGTCCTTTTAGAAGGGTTAACTGGATTTGAGATTGTCAAAAGGGTCAAATATTTGGGGGTGCTTTTGTCGCCCTCTAATACAAAATTATATAAAAATAATTATGAAAAATTATGGGGAAAAATCCAAAAAGAAATGGAGAGTTGGGAAAAATTGCAACTGTCTTTGTTGGGGCGAATCGCAGCAGTAAAAATGAATGTCCTGCCTAAATTCTTATTTTTATTTCAAATGATACCGGTTCTTAAGAAATATTCTAATTTGGGGGGCGGAGCCAACTGTCAGAGCGGGCGGCTGTGTGAACGGAGCTCTCTCCTCGCACAACCTCTCACCCAGTGTTCGCGGGGGCTTTTCGGAGCTTCAGGAGGTCCTGTAGGGACATCCGAAGTTGCAGGCAGCCCGGAGAACCTTCATGAGCGGCAGTTCGTGTTGAAGATCCGGAGAAAGTCTGATGCGAGCGAACCGGGGAGAAGGAGGCCAGTAATGGCCGACATGAAGATCTGACAGAGGGACGGAGCTAGCACGTAAGCAGCGGGACAACGGTAGAGCGGAGCTGACGGAGAGTGTATCCGAATATTAAATAGGAAGCGCTTGTGAAAGAGGTACTGGTTCGAAGTGGGAGCCTCACGGAGAGGGAATAAGCGGCGATAGAAGTCTTGAGGGAGGCGTTTGGCAAAAACAGCAAGGGAAAGAAAGCCGAAGACTATATGACTGTATTCTAGCTGGAAAAAAGCTACAACAAGTCAAAGTCTGAGCTTTGGAGCCTTAGAGACTGAACTCTGGATTGTCGGGCGTGGAAAGCGATCAGCTTGGTCTAGTCTGGTCTATCCTGGTAAATTTTGAATTTGTGAACTTTTGAAACTTTTGAAATTCTACTCTACTTGTCACGGGCGGCCATTTGATATAGCAATTTAGTAACTGGAGGTTTGTTTAGTGGGACACCTACTGGTCTTTGACAGCAGAGGAAGACGGAAAAGGTGCCAATTTCTGCGCCGGAAACGGGGGGGGGGGGAAAGAAGAAGAACGTGACTTTGATTATATTCATACTATAGAATTTTATTATATAAATTGCTTAGTTGGTAATAAGTATCTGGTGGTAACTGTTTTATATATCTTTTGTCATAGAGTTAAAAGGTTTATATAAGACTCAGGGTATTATACATTGATAAAACGCTGTTAAAATTGGGGAAACATGACAAGTATCTTGGGAGCAACTAAGCCTAGCGCTGGCAAAAAGGCAGCAGCACAGGGACAGGGGATGGCCTCAAGTCCCTCCAATCAGAAATCTATAGAGGATATGCTGCAAAGGGAAAGATCTAACTCGAATTCCTTTAAAGATTTACATGCCCTTTTGCAAAACCTACACGAGGCAATGGCCAAAAACCACGAGGAGATGAAGAGAGAAATAGGCCAAATAAGAAACGACACTGGTGAATTAAAGGGGAAAATCCAAGCGATAGATGATAAATTTGAAGGGATTCAACAGCAATTAGTCAAAAATGAACAAAGACTTCAAGATATGGAAGCTAGAATGGAAAAAGAGGAAAAGAGAGTAGATGATTTAAATGAAACACTCCTTCAGGCTAATAAGGAATTAGAAACAACAGTCATTTTTCTGGAAGCAGAAAAGGCTGCTCATTATCTACGCTTCCAGAACGTTCAAGAAAAAAGAGGGGAAGATCTGTTGGTCATGATGGCAGAACTGATGGCAAAGGCACTCGGTGTAGGGAAGGAGGAAATGCTGGCGGAAATTGATGAAACATACAGGGTCCAAACTAATTATGCGAGAAGGCACAACCTCCCAAAAGAAGTACATGTAAGGTTAGTTAAAAAATCAATTCGGGATGAGCTTCTGCATAGATCTAGAGAGGAACCATTAGAATTTCGGGGCCAACCAATCACCATCCTTAAACAGATACCTAAAAGGATGAGGGATCTGAGACGCGGCTATCAATTCTTAACATCCAAACTAATAAGAGAAAATGTAAACTTTAGATGGCTAACTCCAGAGGGTATTCTTGTTACGTGGCAGGATAGAAGGCATAGACTGGACACGATAGAGAAGGCAGAAGATTTTTACAAACGCCACTTCCTTAGCCAAGAGGAAGTAGATTTAGAAGATCAAGATGGAAGGGAGGTAAGAGAAAGAGATACAATACGTGTGGCAATGGATGGGAAGATCTTAGCTACAGAGGATAGAAGGAACAAATCCGGTGAGTTAACAGAGAAACATGGAACTAGAGACAAGGAAGAGAGAGAGCCCCGAATCACGAGATCCACAAAAACCAGAAATAAGTAAGATGAAGGGAGGTGAGTGTAGTATTATGTCTGTGAATATTAATGGATTGAATTCGCCAGTGAAAAGGCGGAAATTTTTTAATAGGCTTATTCACCAACAATTGGATATCGTGGCAATACAAGAAGTCCATATAAAGGAACAACAAAAATATTTGTTAGTACAACCAAGAATAGGGAACCTATTCGTTTCCTTAGACCGACACAAGAAAAAGAGAGGAGTGGCACTATATGTAAACCCAAAATTGACTGCAAAACTAATTTATAACGATAAAGAGGGTAGAATACTGATAGTCGAGGTTATAATAAATCACAGGAAGGTCATGATGGTAGAGATATATGCCCCAAACCATAACCAAGAACAATTTTTCAAAACACTTCACAATAAGATATGTAGCATTGATTATGAGGAGATTTGTTTAATAGGAGATTTTAATGCTATCCTAGATATAAATTTGGATTATATGGGAAAGACGCTTAGGAAAAAGAAGAGAAGAACTCTACCGAGATCTTTTCTTAACTTGGCTGAGGAACTAAATATCCAAGATGTCTGGAGGGAAAGAAATCGCAAGGCTAGACAATATACATATTACTCCAACCGACATAACTCATGGTCTAGAATAGACATGGTGTGGATGACGAAAGAAATTAGTTCAGAAATAGATGAGGTACATATAGCGACAGGTACTTGGGCAGATCACAATCCTATTAAACTTATCTGGAAAGGTTCCAAAAAAATATCCAGATGGACGCTTCAAAGAGCAATTTTAAAAGAAGACGAATTCAAATCTAAGATGGAGAGAGAACTAAGTTTTTTCTTTAAGGAAAATAAAGCTATAGACACCTCAGTACAAAACAATTGGGATACAGCTAAGGCTGTGATGAGAGGGGTAGCGAGGGCATATATGGTATATAAAAATAAGGGGAAAAGACAACAACGGGAAAGATTAGAAGAGGAATATAAGAGCTTAGAAGTTACACTCCAACAAGATCCACAAAAAGAGAATATCAAGCAATCTATGGATCTGATTAAACACAAACTTAACATTCTAGACAAAGAGAAATTGGCACAACAATTGAGAAACACGAAACAAAATTTTTTTGAAAATGCAAATAAACCGGGCCGGTGGCTCGCATATAAATTGGGAAAACAAAAGGGGAAAAACTGGATTCACGAACTACGAGATGAGGAAGGGAGAATATTCCACCAGGAGGAAAAAAAAAAAAATTATAGCCCAGGAATTTTATGAACGTTTATATAAAGAAGATAGCCAGGCAAGTGTGGAGAAAATGGAGGAATATTTTCAAAGAGCCAAACTACCTAAGGTCACAGAAGATACCAGAAATATGTTAAACGAGGAAATTCGACTATCTGAGGTGATAAAAGCTATTAATGCACAAAAGAATAATAAAGCATCGGGACCCGACGGTCTTCCATCAGAGATTTATAAAGAATTACAAAATATCCTAGCTCAACCCCTAGTGGAGGTATTTAACGCAGTATTAGAAGGCGCAAGGACGCCTAAATCTTGGCTAGAGGCAAACATAACCCTTATTCCGAAAGATAACACAGACCATACATTAATCCAAAATTACAGACCCATATCACTTCTTAACTCGGACTACAAGATATTTACATCAATTATAGCGGAACGATTGAAACGATTTCTGAATGATTTCATACACGCAGATCAAAATGGTTTTCTCGCTAAGAGACACACTAAGCACAACATTAGAATAATATTAGATACATTGGAGTACTATGAATTACATAGCGAACAACAGATGGCATTACTTTTCTTAGACGCCCAAAAGGCATTTGACAATGTTAAATGGTCTTTTTTGTGCCAACAGCTTAGCTTTATGAATATGGGTGAAAAATTTATAAATATAATTAGGGCAATTTATGACAATCAGGAAGCAAAAATAATTATTAATGGGGAAGCATCTAGCAAGTTTCAAATTCAAAAGGGAACACGGCAAGGCTGCCCCTTATCACCGTTGCTGTTTATATTGACTCTTGAAGTTTTAACGAGAACTATAAGAAACGACCCAAAGATAAAAGGATTAACCATTAAAAAGGAAACCTTTAAATTGCAAGCTTTCGCGGACGATCTAGTTTTTATTATGGAGGATCCATGTCAGACGGGACCAAAGCTATTGGAAGAATTATCTAAATATGGTGAGGTTGCCGGACTGCGAATAAATAGAAATAAGACCAAGATGATTGTTAAAAATATGACCAATAAACAAAAAGGTAATCTGGCCGAAATCACGGATATAGAAATAGTCAAGAAAATAAAATATTTAGGGATTAACATTACGGCTAGATGCACTTCACTCAAAAAGGATAATTATGATAGTGTAGTGAATCAAATAAAAGGTGACCTGGAAAGATGGGGAAACCTAAAACTCTCATTATTGGGAAGAATCGCTGTCATTAAGATGAATATTCTGCCTAAAATCCTGTTTCTGTTTCAGAATATCCCAATTCAACTCGACTCTAAATTTTTTCGAAATTTGGATAAATTATCACTAAATTTTATTTGGCAGGGGAAAAAACCAAGAATTAAATTGAAATATTTACAAGACACGAAGGAAAATGGGGGTTTTGGATTGCCAGACTGGGAATTATATTACCACGCCGCGGCCCTGAGCTGGATTAGAGAATGGGTAATCTTGAGAAATAGAAGACTATTAACTTTAGAGGGTCACGATTTGCAATATGGCTGGCATGCTTTCCTATGGACGGAGAAACAAGGTCTTTTCTCGCATTTTCAAAGACACCGGATCAGGCAAGCGCTACTCAATACTTGGAAAAAAATTAGATCTCACAATTACACCAAAATACCGGTCTGGCTATCCACCCTTGAAGCGATAGTTTACCCAAATCTGTTTGATTTGGGTAACATAATCTCATACAAGGATATTCTGAATGAGGAGGGGGAATTGAAACTTAGGAATGAACTAGAATTACAAGGTATAAAACTCGATTGGTGGGCCTACTTACAAATCCAATCGAGATTTAGGAAGGATAAAAATGAATGGGGGATATATACCTCTGAAACAGCATTGGACAAAATATTATTGGGACCGGACTCTAAACAAATAAGGAATTTTTATAAATTACTTTTGGGATATAAGCTGTTTGAAGAGCAAGTGAAAGACCCCATGTTGATCTGGGCTAATAATTTAGGACATAACATCGACCTAGATACTTGGCAAACAATTTGGGATAGGAATAAAAGGATAACACTGGCCTCATCGTATAAAGAAAATTTATTTAAAATGTTTTACCGATGGCATCTCCCCCCAGCCCGCTTAGCAAAAATGTACACAACAGTATCTCCCAAATGTTGGAAGTGTTCTGAAGAGATAGGCACATACTTCCACACGTGGTGGTCTTGCAGTAAAACACAAAAATTTTGGAGAATGATTTGGATTTGGCTGAAAGAAATATTGAAACAAGATCTGGAGTTTAGTCCAGAACTTTTCTTGTTGGGAATCACGAAAGAGAAATATCCTAAAGATGTGCTATACTTAACGATCCATATTATCACAGCAGCTAGAATATCATTTGCGCAAAAATGGAAAAAGAATGAGATCCCAGGACAAAAAGAGGTTATTAGGAAAATTTGGGATTGCGCTGAAATGGACAGATTAACTTTGGAATTAAAGAATAAAGATCAATCAGACTATTATAGAATTTGGAACAAATTGTATCTTTGGATGGATAAAAAGAAAGGTCTCTATTAGGTTTTACAGACTAGCTCACTGTTTTAAATATTGTGGTATTTCACCGATTTGTAATCTAAGTGTATTTAAGTGTATTTTTGATGTACATATATACATGTATATATATATATATTTAAACATTGTAGACAAAAAGGTTTGTCAGCTCGCTGGTACTGTGTCCAATGTTTTTAAATAATAAATTTAATAAAAAAAAAAAAAAAAAAGGGGGAAAAAAAAAAAGAAATATTCTAATTTGGAGGAATGGCAGAGAGGTATCAATAAATTTGTTTGGGCAGGGAAAAGGCCACGAGTTAAACTTAAGATTATGCAGGATACTCGTGAAAGAGGTGGTCTTAAAATGCCTAATCTTAAATTATATTATGAAGCTGCTGCGTTAGTAGGTATAAGTGATTGGATTAATTTGACACAAGAGAGATTATTAAATCTTGAGGGCCACGACTTGTTGTTTGGCTGGCACGCTTATTTGTTGTATGATAAGAAGGTAGATAATGTGTTTAGAGTGCATATTTTAAGACAGGCATTGTTGAGAGTTTGGAAGAAGTACAGACATAAGTTAGACTGTAAGATACCATTGTGGGCAATTCCAAAACACGCAATAGAAAATATACATGCTGGTTTTAAACATGATGTGACTATGTACAAGGAGATTCTAAGCTTGGAAAGAAATGTCTGGTGTTTGAAACCATATAGTCTCTTGCGAGATGAGAAGATTGTTCAGAATTGGTTAAAGATAAACTGTATGTTAAAACTTTTCAATAAAAAAAATTCCTCTTTATATCTAAACTCAATTCTAATGCATCTTTTAAAACTTCTTTTTAACATATATTCAAATTCACTTTCAAAAATATTTTGGAAACTTAAACATCACAATATCCACCATACCGACCCAGTATAGAGAAGACACCTGGCTGGCTTTTTTCCCCAGACCTAAAGGAGTAGTAGAAACTGGGTTTTCTTACTCTTAATTCAGCAATTTAATGTTAACCACTATATCATATTGACACCCTTAGAAATTTAGATCAGATGTGTTTTATGTCTTAGCTGCTTTCTGTGATGAAAAAAAATCCAATGTATTCATATCTTATCAGTATCTTCCTCTTAGTCTACATATTTTCTCTATAATTATCCTTCACATCATGCAACTATACAGTATAAGAAAAAGAAAGGTATAGTTCATGATCTATCTAGCTGAACACAACTCATATTTAATGTTTGTGGCTGGAATTACAAAAAATAAATATTACAAAAATCTAGATTCAAAGTCCCATTCATTAAATGATTTTTAGTTGGTCTCTATCTCTCATCCTAGCCTACCTCACAAAATTCAAGTGAGGTTAAAAGTGAGAAGAATTATGGTATCACCTTAATTCTAAAAGATGTTAAATTAACATAATAGGATGCCTAGATACAAAAGTGGACTAACTTCCACACTTTGAATATTTCTGCAGATAAAAGCTCAGAGTTTTTTTGGTAGTTCCTAGAAAACAACTAGTCCAATTTGGAAATCTGATCTTAAAGTCCAAAAATGTTCTAATCTTATCTGGGTTGCTCCAGAGGAAGATGTGACTGGAGCAAGGCTGTTACTCAAATATTATACTAATATAGCAATATTACTTATTATATAATAGTTCCTATATTTATGTAGCCTTTTAACTGATTGTTTGGGTATTCACAGAGAGAGAGAGGGGAGGGCAGGCAGGCAGGCAGACAGACAGATAGACAAAGACAGTGACAGAGAAATATTTGCAGTGGTGGGATTCAGCCGGTTTGTACCACTTCAGCAGAACTGGTAGCTAATTTTTTGTTGCCCAGGCCCAGAATGGACTTCCAGAAGTGGCATTCACACAGAGAATCTGTAGTTCACGTATTTGAATCCCACCACTGGATATTTGCCATAAATATGGTGTTGCTCCTTGAAATTTAAGTAACTTATGCATAAGAATCCTGGCATTTCTCAATGTCAGCATTAACCACTGAGATTTAGTGTTCCTGAAACCATGTCAAGTAGCAATTGATCTCTTCCTGCCATTGGGAAAAAAGCTTTTTCTTTTCAAATTACCTTATATTTTTATGCCTTGTTTCATTATTGTTTCTCTTTCTTTTTAAATGGGAAAAATTGAAATCTGTCAACATTTAGAGACTGACCTTTGAGGATACCATGTTACTTAGCAACAAGATAGCATTACTCCACCAAGATTCCGCATGGTGCTTATTTCCATTTTTCTCTGAAGGACAATGTAAGCAATTTTCAAAAATGCCCTCCCATCAGACAGGATAACAATAAATCCAAAAAGGTGATTAATGGAAATGTAGATGTGCATAAGGTTTCCCTTGCATGACTGTCATAACACCATTCATTGCATAGTCATCAAATGATATGTATGGTTGAAAACTAAGAATGACATATTACTCAAAACATGGCCTGGCACAGTGTCCAAAATACATTCCCACATAAAATAATTATGCTATACTTTACATTTTCTCTACCCATGTTATCTATACCGTAAATTGACTGGGTGATTAGAAATTGATAAAGTTTCATTTCTTCTTGTTTCTCATTTTTCTAGTCTGAAATTCAATTGGTTTTATTCCATTTCTTTATCTGCTTCAGATCATTTTTTAGGTTGCACAAAAATCTATATACATGGTTATATTACACATTTTTCTAAAGGTGTATATTAATACATGCAATCTTTTCATAACAGATCTCCGAGGTTTTGTTTTGTTTTCATATTATGTTGTGTTTTTATCAAGCATTACTCTCTCATATATTGCATTTTGTGTGTTATTATGCTGTAAAGAACATATGGGAAATAAAGCAATGGGAAGGCAAGGAATGTAATTATGTGATCTGAGTTGACAGTAGGCCAAGAATAATAGAAGAAGAAAGTAAATGAGTCCTATTGCCTATCCAATACTCACTTGAGATGCAAAATTTGATCTCTGTCAAGTCCATTGTGAACTCACGTAATTGACACGCTCTGATAACTCCAAGAGTTATCCAACCTTTTTCTCAATTTGTGATTATTATGACACCATCATCACCTCAGAAACCATATTGCAGCTGAGAATCTATATCTTCAGGCAAAAGGTTTAAATGTCTCCTGGCCCAGTCATGACCACCTCAAGAGGATGGTGCTCATCTCTGATTCTCAATCAGCTTCAGACAAAATATATGTGTTTGAAAACAAAGCACATTTTAAAATGAATATAAGTAAGAATTGCTGGAAAAGAATAAAGCCGATTTGTGAATGAATTTTTGTAACAATCATTCTTCACACATTAGTATCCTAGCCATTGTTTTTGAATGGTGGTATCACTGTCCTCCCTTTGAACAACTATGCTTGCTCATTCCACAGTTCTCTATGTACTTAGTATCTCAGATTTCCATCAGGTTGTCTGTGTGCTTGTTCATAAAATCACTGAATCCAATAGGCTTATGTCCCTTCATATATGAAGATGAAAAGTAGTTTTTCCCTGCCTTTTTCTGAAACCAGAAGTACTCTATATCCATTAACAATTCAAGCAGCTGAGATAGTTTGCACTGGCTTTTTTGGCTCCATCATTGCAATTAAGAAATATATTTATGAATGTGGTACACATTTAGAGACATTTGGTTTTCTCTTAGGCACATTGCAGCCTATGTGAAATGAGTTCATTCAGCTTGACCATTGCTGTTGGCCATAATCCAGTTCATGGCAAAATATAAGACTCTGAGGAAATCCAAACTAATATTTCCTTTTAAAAATATATATGGTGTTATGTACTGGGCTTTTGGAATATCACCACGTGCGTTGCTGGAGAGCTACGGTTCTCCAACAACCCAGACAGGATGTCTCTGGTCCTGCAATTGGTCAACTTTGGGTGGCAAACATGGGTACAATTTGATTGTTTGCTTCCAGAGGGCCTGGCTATATATTGAGGCAAGGTGACTCCAAATCCTCAGTACAGTTTCTGTTTAAATAAACTATGCGTTGTCTGTACTCATCTGCGTGTTCTCGTTCCTGCTCATCAGAGCCCACAACATAATAGTGGCGATGAAGGTGGGATCCTGCTTCTCCGCCTAAGGGCTGAAGTCACGAGGGGACGGCATTACTCTCTGGAGGGAAGAGGCATCTTCCCCCCTCTAGCCAGCTAGTAAACTATGCTAGCGGCCGCGTGCTCAGAGGAAGCGTTCCCTGAGACTAGAAGCAAGATTCAACAGCAGCGCAGGAATTGAGGAAAAATGCCAAAGGTTGGCAAACTCAGAGAATTTGACATTAAACATCCAGAAGATTGGCCGTCTTACCTCTCACAAGTAGAAAAAGTAGAAAATTACCTACGAGCTAACCAGATAGCAGAGGAAGGCTTTAAGGCTGTGACATTGCTGTGTGTATGTGGGCCAGCGACTTTTGATCTAGCTGAGAACCTCTTCGCACCAACGCCCATCAAAGCAGTATCTTTTGCTGACCTGAAGAAGAAGCTGACTGGGCATTTCCAGCCAAAAATGTCGGAGATGGCCTGGCAGTTTAAATTTGACCAACGAGTGCAGCTTCCCAGTGAGACAGCATCCGAGTTTATCACGGGCCTAAGGCAGGCCGCATGTCTCTGCAAATTTTTGAATTTAGAGGAGCGCCTGAGAGATCGACTTGTCTGCAGACTGAGAGACAGAACCTTGCAACAGAGATTATTTGCCAGACCAAACCTCACATTCGCCGAAGCACAAGATGAAGTCATGGCTGACGAAGCAGCTGGAGGTGCAGTACAAATGGTACAGCCCACCAAAGCCCCAAAGACAGAAGATTCCATCCACCACGAGGTCGTCATTTGCGGCGGAGAATCGTCAGAAGATGAGGAACCCGAAATCAACAAGCTCCAGAGACAGTCAAGTGCACAAAACCACGGAAATCAACAAAGAGAGAACAATTACAATGTAGTTCTCTTACCTAGATGTAAAGGGTGCGGAGGCAACCACTCCTGCGCAAACTGCAGATTCCGTTTGGCCACATGCAGAGCTTGCAGTAGGACCAGGCACATCACGGTGGTATGTAGAGCTCACCAGAGACACAGGCCACCCAAGCACCAGTCAGAGGAACCGACTAGGAAAGGTATTGGGGCCCTGGGTCCAGTCAGTGTGGGGTTCGTCAGGAGCCGGAGAAGCATTTGTCGCACCGGGGCTCATCGTCCCCTTATAATAATAACTGTGGCGGTTATTATTAGGGAGAGTCTTTGTCCGCGAGTGGCCACTATCCCTCAGATAGGCGGGTGTGAGTCTCTCCTTTTGAAGTGGGGTCCTGGAGTTCAGTTGGGCCTATTTATTTCATACCTGTCTCCCAGCTGCGTGTCAGTGGCCCTGCCCAAACTTCTCAACGTCTTGTCCAGGTTGGTGATTGAGTTCCCCAGGCTCATAGTTCTGGGGGACTTCAATCTGCCTTCCATGGGTGAGGCATCTGAGTTGGCTCAGGAGTTCATGTCCTCCATGTCGGCCATGGACCTGACTCAAATAATTCAGGTCCCGACTCATAATGGAGGGCACACACTCAACCTGGTTTTTATCTCTGGGCAGTGGATTAATGGTCTGGGTAGGGGAGACTTAACCATCCAACCCCTGTCATGGTCCGATCATTTCCTTCTCCAGCTAGACTTTCAGTACATCCCCCCCCACCGCTGGGAGGCGGAACCAACTAGGTGGTTCTGCCCCAGGCACCTGATGGACTCTGAGAAGTTCCAGATGGAACATTTCTTGCTTCCCTTGCCCATGACTCTGCTGAGGCCTGGTGGCGACCTGGGAGAGGGCGGCTGCTGGGGCCTTGGATCGAGTTGTGCATTTGTGGCCTATGACCCGTTGTAGATCCCGGGTGTCCCCCTGGTTTAGCGAGGGACTCCAAGAGATGAAGCACTGGAAAAGATGCCTAGAGAGCTGTTGGAGGTCCAGCAGATCCGAATATGATTGAACATAGCTAAGAACTTATCTTAAGTCTTACCTAGTGGCGATGGAAGCAGCAAAGCGTGTTTACTTTTCCACTCTCATTGCATCCATAGATAACCACCCAGCTGCCTTGTTTAGAGTGACCCGCTCACTGCTTAATCAGCAACTGAGGGATGACCTTTTGCAAAGTAGGGCTGAGGAATTTGTACAGTATCTGCAGGACAAAATTGCTCAGATCCGGACTGGTTTGGACTCCGACTGGGCGGAATCCAGCGGGGTGGAGAGGGCAGGTCTTGGTTTTACCATTTGGGATGAATTTGACCCTGTGTCTTTGGATGATGTGAACAGAATTATGCATAGACTGAGTGCTACAACCTGTTTATTGGACCCATGTCCCTCCTGGCTAGTTTCGGCTGCTGGGGAGGTGACAGGGGGCTGGCTCCAGGCAGTTGTCAACACTTCATTGACAGAGGGTGTCTTCCCCTCCACCTTAAAAGAGGCGGTGGTGAGGCCCCTCCTCAAGAAGCCTGCTCTGGACCCAGCCTCGTTAAATAACTATCATCCTGTCTCCAACCTTCACTTTGTAGTAAAGGTTGTTGAGAGTGTTGTGGCGCGTCAGCTTCTGCATTTCCTGGATGAAGCGGACTATCTGGACCCATACCAGTCCGGTTTCAGACCCGGTTATAGCATGGAAATGGCATTGGTTGCACTGGTAGATGATCTCTGGCAGGCCCGGGACAGGGGTTGCTCCTCTGTCCTGGTCCTACTTAACCTCTCAGCGGCTTTTGATACCATCAACCATGGTATCCTGCTGCGACAGCTCGAGGGGTTGGGAGTGGGAGGCACTGTTTTACAGTGGTTCTCCTCCTACCTCTTGGGCCATTCACAGTTTGTAGTGGCAGGGGGGGCAGAGATCTACCCCGAGGCCCCTTTCCTGTGGGGTACCTGAGGGGTCAGTTCTCTCCCCCCTCCTGTTTAACATCTATATGAAGCCGCTGGGTGAGATCATCCGTGGCTTTGGGGTGAGGTATCTCCAATATGCGGATGATACCCAGTTGTTTATCTCCACCCCGAGCCAACCCAGTGATGCCCTTGATGTGATGTCCTGGTGCCTGGAGGCGGTGTGGGTCTGGATGGGAAGGAACAGGCTCAGGCTGAACCCCTCCAAGACCGAGTGGCTGTGGATACCGGCATCTCACATTCTCCAACAAGTTCCATCTCTTTTGATGGGGGGGTATTGCCCCCCTCAGAAAGGGCCTGCAACTTGGGTGTCCTTCTGGATTCATGGCTTAACCTGGAAGACCATCTAACCACTGTGACCAGGGGGGGCCTTTACATAGGTTCACCTGGTGTGCCAGGTGCGCCCCTTTTAGACCGAGATGCCCTATGCATGGTCACCCATGTCCTTGTCACTTCTTGATTGGATTACTGCAATGCTCTCTACATGGGGCTGCCCTTGAAGTGCACCCGGAGGCTTCAGCTGGTGCAAAATGCGGCCACGCAGGTGCTTATAGGAGTATCTCGGTACTCCCATGTTACACCTCTCCTGCGCGAGCTGCATTGGCTTCCGGTTGCCCTCCAGATGCGATTCAAGTTGCTGGTAATTACCTTTAAAGCCCTACATAGCTTAGGCCTTGGGTACTTGCGAGACCACCTGCTGCCAATGTCAACCTCCCATCGCCCACTTCGCTCCCACAGAGTCGGCCTCCTCAGGGTTCCATTGGCCAGGCAATGCCAGCTGGCAACCCCCAGGGGGAGAGCCTTCTCTGTGGGCACACCAACCCTCTGGAATGAACTGCCTCCAGAGCTGCGGATGGCCCCTGACCTTCGATCCTTCCGCTGTGACCTGAAGACATGGTTGTTCCAACCAGCAGGCCTGGACTGACCATGGTTTTTAATTTGGTTTTTATTGTGTAAATTGTCCCGTATTTCTTATATTCATTGTTTAATTCTTTTTTAATTTTTGTATTTTATGTCTCTTAATTTTTATTGTTGTGAGCCGCCCTGAGTCCTTAGGGAGAAGGGCAGCATATAAATTTAATAAATCCTAATCCTAAATCCTTAAGCCTAAACTTAAGCTCTCAGTAGAGCTACAAGGAATTCCATGCAAAATGGAATTGGACTCCAGCTCGGCAGTCTCAATTATTTCACAGGACACATTCAACCTTGTATGCAGACGCAGCAAACAGTGGGCTACATTAAGACCATCTGACATTATTTCAACAGATTTTCAGAATGCTCGGGTTAAAATTAAGGGGGAAGCCACCTTATTGGTGAAATTTAAAGGGTTTTGGGGGCATCTGGATGTCATAGTAGTAGAGGGCCCTAGAACAAGTCTTATAAGACTTGATTGGTTTGAGGCTTTGGGCATTCAAATAACAGGCATTAACTGGACACAGACAGCAGACCTCAAGGCTGTGTGTGAGGAATTTGCAGATGTTTTCGAGTCAAAACTACTGGGCCACCTATTTCTTTTAAATTAGATCCTAACGTTGTTCCGATAAGAGTCAAACCTCGCAGAGTTCCTTTTGCCTTAAAACATAAAATCAATTCTGAAATTGATAACTTAGTAGAGCAAGGTGTATTGCAGCCTGTTGATGGGGGGGAGTGGGAAACTCCTATTGTCACCCCACTAAAGCCCAATGGGGAGGTTTGCATTTGTGCAGACTACAAATTCACATTAAATAAAGCATTAAATCAACATGCATACCCGGTCCCGATAGTCAGCCATATTCTAGCCTCTTTGCAAGGGGGAACCATTTTTGCTAAACTTGATTTAGCGCAGGCATATCAGCAGCAGATGGTAGACAAGGCCACAGCTGCGGCCCAAACTATAGTGACTCATAGAGGAACATTTAAAGTCAAACGCTTGCAGTTTGGGGTTATCATTGCACCGGGAATTTTCCAAGGAATTATGGAGCACACAATTAAAGGAATTCAGGTTACTTGATAAAAAAGCCCCTTGGAAGTGGACTGAATTACATGAAAAAAGTTTCCAGGATCTAAATGCCCTCCTTTCAGAAATGTCCACTGTAACTCATTACATTGAGTCTAAACCTGTTTGCCTTGCATGTGATGCATCTCTCTATGGGGTGGGGGCAGTCTTAAGTCACATAGAGAAGAATGGGAAACAAGTTCCTATTGCTTTCTATTCTAGAACCTTATCTGCTGCTGAGCGTAATTATGCACAGATGGATAAAGAAGCCTTAGGCATAGTGGCTGGAGTCAAAAAATTTCATGATTATTTATATGGCAGGGATTTCACTGTCTTCACTGATCACAAACCCCTTTTGGGCTTATTCACCACAGATAAGCAAACTCCCCACATACTGTCTCCAAGAATGCTGAGATGGTCTATATTTTTGGCTGCATACAAATTTAAGTTAGTTCACAAACCTGGAAAGGAAATGGGCCATGCAGATGGCCTCAGCAGATTACCACTGCCACTGATGGATCCTGATCCAGCTCCTGCTGCTAAGATATTGTCTATTCAGGATTTACCTGAGTTTTCCCTCCAAGCTGGGGATATTGCTGCTGAGACTGCTACAGATATAATTCTGAGCAGAGTATTGTCATGGGTACACACGGGCTGGTTGGGAAAAAGTCCAGGCCCTGAGTTCCAAAGTTATTTTGTCAGGAGACATGAATTGTCTGCACATAAGGGCTGCATATTATGGGGCAACAGAGTTATTATTCTCACATCATTGAGGGACAGAGTCTTACATTCCTTACATGAAGGCCATCCAGGCATTGTACATGTCAGGGAAGGATTATTACCTCCCTATCAGAGGGTGACGAACCGTGGTTCATTTTATGCATGGTGAGCATCAAAGAAAGAAAGCCAAGGCATATTCTACTGTATATAAAACTTTACTTGGAAAGCAAAAGAAAAGCTTCTAGCTGACTACATCTCTCATCAGACAGAATACAAAGTAAAAGAGAAAACTTTTTCTAGACATGCGCACTTAGTAGGACAAAACAGAGTAAAACCATAACATGGCTGGACATGTGACATTCACTATGGTTACATGATAAGATAGTAACACAGATGCAGAGAGCAGGGGCAAATGTACAGACAGAAATGAACAAAGCTGGCAAAACTAAAAACAAATGCAGTGACAGTACGGATGAAAGCTTTGGCTAGAAGCTACCTTTGGTGGCCTGGCCTGGATAAGGCTGTGGAGGATCAAGTCCATGGTTGCTACACATGTCAGAGGTCTAGGCCTGAAATGCCTCAGGCCCCAGCTCATAGATGGGAAGAAACACATACCCCCTGGTCTAGGGTTCATATAGACTATGCTGGGCCCTTCCAAGGACAGCTTTTTATGATAGCAGTGGATAGCCACTCAAAATGGCTGGAAGTAGCTCCAGTCCCTAATATGATTACTGCTAGGACCATCCAGGTGCTGATAAAACTCTTTGCAACACTTGGGTTGCCTGATATTTTGGTTTCTGGTAATGGGGCTCAATTCACTTCTGCTGAGTTTCAGGCTTTTCTCAGAGCTAACCTCATCAGACATGCTACGTCTGCACCATTTCACCCCTATATGAATGGACAAGCCAAATGCATGGTGAGGACAATGAAGGAGGCACTCAACCGCATCATCACAGGTGATTGGCACCATAGGCTGGCAGATTTCTTGCTCTATCAACACACTACACCCTGCACAGCCATAGGAAAAAGTCCTGCTGAGCTTCATTGGGGAAGGCAATTAATTACTAAACTGGACAGGTTGCATCCAGACAGAGTGGCATCCGAAGCCTCTAAACCAAAACCCCCGAGGGGGCTACAAACAGGTGATTGCATTTGGGCCAGAAACTATGGGCCTGGAAATTTGTGGGTTCCTGGTCAGGTGGTCAAAGAATCTGGACCCCTATCTTACAAAGTGGGGTTGGAGGGAGGGCGACTGGTCAGAAGGCATATTGACCAACTTAGAAAAAGATTCCCAGAGTGGTCACTAAGTGAGGACTATGGCACAAGTCCCTCCTGAGGTTCTCAAGCTGGCATCCAGGCCAGCTCACACCAGTACCACCAGGGTTTTCCTTCCTCAGTGGAACTTGATCCAGAAGAGGAACATGGCAGCTCAGAAATGCAACATGGAACCCCTGACCAGGCAAACCAGCTGAATCTCTGCGACCGTTGTGCCTACTCTGCTAAACAGTCAGACTGTGGTGTGGGCCCACCGGAAAAGGCCAGCCAGAGCAATTCAACTCCACTCGACACAGGAGCACAAGGGAACATGGTTCTACCCAGCCCACTGGGTAAGCTGGTAGACCACAAAGTGACTGGAACCCAAGGCGTTCCTCCAGACCACATAAATCCCCAGCATATCTCAAAGACTATGTTGTAAAATAAAGTGATGTGTAATGCATAACACTGTACTACTACCTACAGGAATTGGGGGTAAAATGTAACTGCTGTCAAGCATGTTCACTTAGACGTTTTATATCTTTGTAGTTAATTGCATTGACAAGCTATTCTTTAATTTCTTTGTAGTCCACTTTACAAGGCATGTCTGAAAAGGTCGTGTATTGAATTCTAACTACCTTGGCTTAACTAAACATCACATTTATTATTGTTTAATATTATTTTAGTTTTGGGGCCTTTACAATCATCAAGGTTATTACAGTATAGTCTGATCTTAGGAGGGAGGGGTGTTATGTACTGGGCTTTTGGAATATTACCATGTGCATTGCTGGAGAACTAACAGTTCTCCAGGGTTGCTGGAACTGTTAGTTCTCCAGCAACCCAGACAGGATGTCTCCGGTCCTGCAATTGGTCAACTTTGGGCAGCAAACATGGGTACAATCTGATTGGTTGCTTCCAGAGGGCCTGGCTATATATTGAGGCAAGGTGACTCCAAATCCTCAGTACAGTTTTTGCTTAAATAAAATATGAGTTGTCTGTGCTCATCTGCGTGTTCTTGTTCCTGCTCATCAGAGCCCATGACATAATATATAATATAAACAGAGTCATAGAAGCTGAGCATTATATGCCTGCTTTACTGAGCTATTCTGAAATTTCCTTTGGCAAGCAGAATCCAGATTTGATATATCCAAGTCCCTGGCAATTTTACTCTGGCAATCCCAATCTTTTTTAAGTAATTAGTAGCCATTATAATTATCCTTCTTTAAAGACACCTTTTATTTATAATGCACTTAGCATTATAATTTTATAATCTGTACACCTACTATCTTAAAGATTCTTATCTTTTTTCACTTCAGAAGAAACCTGTGAGAAGTTAAGGTATAGCAATTTACCAAAACCAATGATGTGATTTTGCAGATTTTTTTTTAAAATTGTCCATATTATTTTAATTGCTGCTATTTTTTTAAAACTGAATGTGTTGCTTAGTCCAAGAACCTCTTCAAGATACTATTATCTAATCTATTTTGCTAGTAGATGGAAATGCCACTTAAGTGGAGTCATCCTTGTTTTTCTTCTGTCTCTTTCTCTCAGCTCTATCATTATGCAGCTTCTTGATTTGCAAGCCATTCCCACCACACATTGGTGCTTCATCACCATTTCTTCCAAACTATTTGTTGGCTCTTTCTCCCAACTCTAAATGTCTCATATCTGAGGGGAAAAAATGTTCATGTAGGAAAAATGAGGTTCACTTTAGCAATCAAAGTCTCTCTGGAGAGAAGTGCGAACCATGGGCATTATCACTTGGCCTCTTCCAGTTTCTCCTATTTGAGAAGAAAGAGAGCTGGGAGGAGGGAATTGTGGCAAAGAAATACAATTTAAACATCTTTGAGTTGTTTCTGAAGTGGAATGGTGTCTGCATATGATAGCCATACCCCACGTTTACACATACCCAGACACTGGTATTCATCAAAAAATAAGAGTTGGTTCATACTGAGGCCCAATTTGGTTTATACAAATTTAGATTCTATTCACAAATCTTTACCTCAGATGACACAAACATGTTTGTTAAGGATTCACACTGATTCCAAACTGAATTTTTGACTCCAGTATTGCTTGTTTCAGCTAGAACTGACAGAGAGGCTGCCTAATTTGACTCCAGTTTCAAATCCTGAGTGACTAGCCACAAGCAGTACACCACCAATCATTAAATCTTTTAAAATGCAGCCATAGTAGTCACATTTGTTCTTCAAAGAAGTATTACAGAAGAGGTCCAATGAACCATGTCCTGTGGCTTGGGGTTAGCTCTTCAACTAATAATGGATTCTTGTTTTGTTTTAGGGAACCACAACCTTAGTTCAGGATGATCCACTTAGCTTTGAATTTGAAGACTGGCAGAAGATGATCTGGTCTGTACTTGTAAATTTTTTTCATTGGGAGATAAATATATGTCCAGTCCTTCCACCACCCCACTTCCCAATTATGGCATTAGATGAATTAATGTGTAGATGTAATAATCCTGTCAAATTGTGTGCCACCTACAAAATACATCCTAGATTTCAGGCCAATTCTTTCCTAACCTCACCTAAAGATGCTGTGTCCTGAAGCTGAGACTTATCACAGGCAAGGAAGGTGCTCTATTTTTGGCTCTTTACCACCTTTAATACTCTTTGAATTATAAAACTCCTCTCTTCAATTGACGAAATGCCCCCAATTTCCCTTCTTTCTCCCAAATATTTCACATACTTAAGACCTGTAAATTTGGCATAGCCTATACATCAGCAGTGGGGAATAATGGCGCCTTTATGAGTTGGGGACTTCAACTCCCAGAATTCCTGAGCCACCATGGCCGGGTCAGAAATTCCAGGAGTTGAAGTCTATAAATCATAAAAGTGCCATCACACACACACACCCCTGTTGTACATTCTTCCAGTTTTTATCTCTGGCAATGTGCTGCCAAACCTACACTTCCTGGGTTTTTTCTATTCTGTAATGGAAAACATCCTGCTTATTTGTTCTAACAGTGATTCTCTGCTGCTTCTCCCTAGTTTATAAAAAAATCCTACTCGGCATTATTTGCGAAAAAAAAAGTATCAAAATGACAAGAAACTAGCTGGACGAGATCTTGCAGGCAAATTATGGTGATGTTGAGGTTGTGCCATTACTCCTTGCTTCAAGAAACTGTGTTTGTTAGGGAATCAATCCAGTATTCTTAAAAGAACATCCTCCACCATCCAGTCTCAACTGTCAATAACTATCCTTACATTCCCCCTGCCATCAGAACTGATGAAGCTTCTTGGATGAGAAGTGAAATATTTTCTTCCTCTTCCTCAAGGACAAAAGAGTCCAGTTGCCTTTTGAAGAAAAAAAAAGCAGCTTTGAGAGAAAAGAACATCAGCTTTTCTTCACCAGCAAATCTTTCTCACAAGACACCTTTGTCATTTACTGAACTGAAAGTTCATCTTCTGGGAGTGATACTTTTCCTACCTTAACCGACTCCTTTAGTTCAAAAACTGAAGTCCTGTCCTTATTTTGCTGCACAGGAAAGGTTTTTCTTTCATTGCATTATTTAGTAACCAAGTTGCTGGGTTTGAGATTCAAAGTGCTCTGAAGTCTTCCAAACTAGGTTATTTTCTTTCTTGGATTATTTAAAAGGAGAGTGATTTTTTTTCTGAGAAGGCAGAAGTTCTATGAAGTCCAGACAGCAGGAGCACAAGCAGATATATTTATTGAGCTCACACACTTGCACACACACACAAAATTGCCATGCTGAAACAGTTGGAGACAAAAAATCCTTTGCTTATGCTTAGGGCAAATACAGCATATCTAATGTTTCACTCCCTCTTGGGAATTTCCTAACTCCTGTGTTTACCCACTAGAACGATGCAATTCAAATTTTATTTGAAGGTCTATCAGCAGAAAGCAAAATACATTTTTCAAAAATCGGAATTGCCAAGCTGACTACCTTCTAACATGACCATAGGCATTTAGCTGCATTTTGTTCAATACTTCTATGGTGAAGTATGTACTGTATGCCAATAGCAAGATCCTGGTGGCATACCAAAATAGTTGCATAATTCTTTGCAGTATGTTGCCTTTTCTTCTATTCAAGGTGTTGGTAATAACTTACAAAGCCCTACATGGCATGGGTCCGGATTACCTACGGCAACACCTGCGGCCGGCGTCAACTTCCCTCCGTCCAGTGCGCTCCCACAGAGAGGGCCTCCTCAGGGTGCCTCCGATCAAAGAATGCCGATTGGTGGCCCCCAGGGGAAGGGCGTTCTCTGTGGGCGTGCCAGACCTGTGGAACCGCTTGCCAGTTGAGCTCTGGATGGCCCCCGACCTCTGCTCCTTCCGGCACGATCTAAAAACTTATCTATTCGAGCAATCTGACCTGGTTTGATGGGTTACGGTTGGGGTTTTAATATGTCTTTTAATTACTGTTTTAAATGTGGGCATAATATTTAATTGTTTTTTAACTTTTGTATTTCATTTTTATATTTATTGCCCTGTACACTGCCCTGAGTCCTTCGGGAGAAGGGCGGTATAAAAATAATAATAAATAAATAAATAAATAAATAAATAAATAAATAAATAAATAAATAAATAAATAAATAAATAAATAAATAAATAAATAAATAAAATATTCTACTTCAATTTCAGTTTTAGAAAATCTTTAGATTTTCTAAAATCTAAAGCAGACATGTCAAACACAAGGCCCAGGGGCCAGATCCGGCCCGCGAAGTGCTTTCATGCGGCCCGAAAAGCCATCCTGGAAACAGTGAGGGAACGGCCCCCACTGCCTTGGCCCTGGCCCAGAGACCCTCCTCCTGCCAGAGACCCTCAGATCTGTCCCACTCCTGCCCAGGCCCCCATAGGCACCCTTGATGCGAACAATGTAGAGCTGGCCAAGCCCACCCAGTAGGCCATATGCACTCTAGCCACGCCCACCCAGTAGGCCACGCCCACCCTGGCCATACCCACCCGGCCCCCTGAGGGCAACCGCAATGCTGATGCGGCCCTCAATGAAATTGAGTTTGACACCCCTGATCTAAAGAATCTAAATTCTAAAATCTTTTCTCGTCCATCTTTCTAAAATCTTTAGAAAGATTGACGAGTGGCAAATAGAAATGTGGTAGAATATGAAGCTGTGGAGTCCTGTGTCATTACATACCCTGTAATATATGTTAATAGTTTCAGCACTTGGCTCAACTCTTTCATTAATCAGCATGTGAAAGCGACCTTAGGTACAGAAACATTTGAAAAATCCAAGAGAATGATAAAATGAAAGTTGCATTCACAAATCTTGCCCCTTTTTAAGGTGTGTTATAATACTGAATAGATTTAAGGGGCCTAGTTTGCATTGTAATATCAAGTGATAGTGAAGTGAGCTGATAGTACTGCATTATACCACATTGGTAAGGTTACTGCATCCAGTTCTGATTACCACGCTACACAAAAAAAGATACTGAAACCTTAGAATGTGTGCAGAGAAAAGCAACAAAAATAATTAAGGATCTGAAGGCTAAAACATATGATGAACAGTCGAGGAAGCAAAGTATGTCTAGCCTATTAAAGAGAAGGATTGGGGTGGACACGATAACCATTCTCTAGTACTTCAGGGGCTGTCACAGAACAGAGGGGGTTGATTTATTCTGCAATGCATCTGAGGGCAGGACAAGAAATAATGGGTGGAAGCTTGTTAAAGAGACATGCAACCTAGAAATAAGAATACATTTTCTGACAGTGAGAACGATTTATCAATGGAATAACTTGCCCCCAGAGTTGTGGGTGCTCTGACATTGGAGGTTTTCAAAAATAAATTGGGACAAGCATTTGACTGGGATGGCCTTGAGCAGGGGGTTGAACTGGAAGACCCAAAGGTCCCCTTCATCCCTACAATTCTATGTTCTATGCTCATTTTGTCATTAACCCCCATGCTGTCAATGTCTGTGCTTAGTCAGCAGACTTAGGATGCCATAAAAGAGCACCAAATGGTTATTGGTGTAAAATTATTATTATGACTGAATGGAATGTTCTATTAATGCACTTTTTATTATTGGCAAGAGGGATAAAATCTTTATCATCCAGAGATAAAAATGACATGGCTGCCTTTGATTTAGTTGGGATGTATAGGAAGAGAAAAGTTTGATTGCTCATTCCAAGGAAACAAAGTCCTTGGCCTTTTTAAGGGCAATCAGGTTGTTATAGGATAAATCCATTTTCAGTCCTTCCTCCTTGCCCCCTTTGCTTAAAAATGAAAGTTGTGTGCAAATTTTCCTTGTAATGACTCAAAAGAATCTTCCCTTCTTCTTTCAGAAACCTGCTTTGCAATGTTTCAACGCCTCCCTACTCCAAATACACAATAAAAAGCTCTTGGTTTTTTGAAGGGGTTTATTTCTAATTTCTCTTGACCGAGTTTCTGAAAAATAGATATTGGTGGAAGTGGCAGAATGCACAAGTGTTGCTATGATTGCCTTCTGTGACATATTTTCCCATTACTCTGAAACTCCCTAGCTGCCCATCCAGTCTGAAAAGCCAAAAGGGGCTTTTTGTGAGGTCTTTCCTTGGGATAAAACTAACCTCTGGGAAGAGAGAAAATCTGCAGACCACTGGATAGAGAGCTTCCCAGGAAAAGAAAGGAGCTACGCATTGACCATCCTGTAACTAAATAAAGGGGCAAACATTGTTGAATAAAAGCTGTGATGCAGTCCTTTTGAGCCTTCCTTATGGTCCTCTTGGGACTGTGGAGCCTCAAAATGCAAGTGAGGGACTAATGTCAGAAAATAAGATGAACGTTAGAAAAGTTATAAGTGCCAAATTTGCCCTTCATAAAATAAAGGGGGGGGGGCAAAGTTAATTCATGATTAATTTGTTTCACTTCTTTAAGTGAAACCTAAGGAATATTTAACATTGGGGATCATTAAAATGATAAAATACGAATTCTGATGTAGTAAAGTCTCAGGAGGGTTGTATCTTATTCCTTTCTCAATCAGTTATCAGCTGGAAGGCATCAAAATCTACAATTTTCAGCTTGGGGAAAAATTCCCAAGTCCAATTCTGTTATTTAATGTCATTCCCATCTATCTAATTATCTTGTACACTATTTCCAATCCTTCAGGGAAGCAATGAAAATGCCATTTTTGGTGCTTGTATTGCAGGGTTAATACTGTGGGTAGACAGCAATCACAGTAAAATGTCTTCTTGTGAGTCTCCTCATAATAGATATCCATGAGCAGATATTACAGTGAAACATGAAGCAGCTATTTTCTGACAAGGTCACATTAATCCTAGAGAACAGTGCTTGAATATGTTAACAGGAATCAATAACTAGCAGTGGGTATAGTTGAAAGACACAAAGATAAGATCAGTTGCATATATCATTTCTTTGTAAATTAGAAACATTTCCCAAATTTGGTTGGTTGCAAAGAAGACAATAAGAATATTAGCCAACAGAAAACATTTTGGCATGACTTCTATAAGAGAGTCCTTCCTTCCTTCCTTTCCTTCCTTCTTCAACTCTCCCTGGAGAAAAATGAAGGGCAAAGCTATGACTCTTAGATATCAGTTTAGGTGGGAATCTAGTAACATTTTGTCCTATTGTGTATCAAGAATCAGGTATAACCTTCTCATTTTATTGATCCCCAGTTGTTAGTATCCAGACCAAGACAGGATTTTAACATAAGAGAATTGTGATTTTGTGGAGAACTGTTATTATCTGGAAGCACAGAATATTCAGGTTTCAAAGAAATAACAAACTAATGAGCTACTAAACCCCAAACACAAATTAGGATGCTAATATTCAGTACCCATAATGTCATTTCCAGTACCCAGAATATTCATTGGTACAGAAATTCAACCTTCTCCCCTGACAATACAATCTACAGAACTTCTCTTTTATGACTTACCTGATGTTATAATTTTCTGATCTTTGAAAGAGACAGGAGAAGGACCCCAGTATTGGATTTACTCTTTGAAGGTAGATGTTCTAGCTTTGAGGGGAGGCCATCCTCCCATCCCATTTTGTGCCCTCCTCCAGAGGCCTCAGAACTGTACCACTCTTACAATGTTTAATACCCTCTTGTCTTTAAAGATATCATTGAACCCTTAAAAAGAATAAAAAGGTTTAAACAATCAATACAGATAGTTTTTTGCTGCTTTGTTTTCTTTCACATGAGCCTTAGAGGCATAAAGTAACAGAGACATTTCAATATGGTATTCAGGCAAAAAACAAAAACAAACACCTTACCTACCACAGTCTAAAAGCATTCTGCCTACTGTATTTCACTTACTCTGACAGATTTCTGTTTTTTTCTAACACTAACTGTTTTCTTCCTAATGGATTTATAACATGACAGCATAGCACGCATAAACTAGTTGAATCTTGAGTCATTTTGACATAACAGGAGGGGGTGTTTGCCAGGGAGGGTGGGAAGGCTAGTACTATCTGCAGTGCCAGAGATGGTTGACAATCTTAGAATTGATGTGTCCCTTTTTCCGGTATGATCTGAAAACTCTTTGGGTTACATATTTTCTCTATCTTTAAAATAAATTATACATGAATCTCTATCATATTTATGGCACGTGTCTTCAGTCTTATAAAAATTGAACCATTGCCTGCCCCTTCAAAAAATGTATGTTTCTTCTACTTTCTCTGTATTTCATCTAACCAAAAAACCTAGAAAAGTATTAGATCAATACGTATTGATCTAATAAGTATTAGATCAATACATATTCAGTACAGTAGGCTGAGTTAGAACATAGAACATGGAATAATGACAGGGTTGGAAGGGACCTTGGAGGTCTTCGAGCTTTCAACTGAAGGTTAGATGGCTTTTTAGCTGAGTCACAGTTAAGAGTACATGATTGTTGGGGAAGAGAGGGATAGAAAGAAATTATGTTGGATGATATTCCATGACAATGCTCCATACTCATTATCTAGGACAGCATCTCTCCTAGACAGGTCGTATCTTCAAATCTATATTGGAAATAGAATGAGGTTTAGGAGTATATGAGATTGCATGGCAGAGCAGTGATAAAAGAATAACTGCCAGTATCATTAATTTTGCATTCCTCTAAATGAGATTACCAAACAGCATCAAAGCCAGCAAGCGCATAGAACAAGGTGGGTCAGGAGATGCCTCACGAGAAACCATCAGCCCCTACCTCGCATTTAAGGTTCAGGAAGAAATCTCTAGCCAGCTCATCCTTAATTGTATTAGTCTCAGGGTAAAATGAAATTCAAGTACGTGATAATAACTTTTGATTCTGGGTGACAGAAATCCAAAGCAAAATTTAAGTCAAGCTCTGGCAAAACTAATATGGCTTGACACCTATAATAAATTGTGCAAATTTAGGGAACCTTCATCATTCTTACTTTGTATTAAATGTCATTTTATGAGATGATGCATGCATGAACAGAGCAGGAGGATAGGGTGAGTTATTGTCCACTAACAGGCAATGTTCCAGTATGTCTCTTGTCTTTCTGTTAGTTCTTGATCAATATTCCTTGAATTATTTCTTGCTTGCTCGATTAACAAAGTAAGACAGAAATTCTTTATTCATAATTTGGCGGAATTCCGTTTAGACTTCTATTTTACTTACACTGGCTGACAGAGACATGATCAACAGGGTGGTCTTTCTTTGCTACCTCTCTCTACAGCTTCCTGCCTCTATTTTTTACAGCCCCATTTCCTTTCCTGAAGATTCACAGCTGAAGACCATGTAGAACTCTGGGGCTATTTATTTAAGGAGAATGAGATAACAGATAAAACTTCAGATGACTCTATTAGCTAAAAAAGAGTACTAAGGAAAGACATCACAAAAGTTCTCTCCTGGTTCAATTTGCAGTTTCTTTTTTCTTATTTGCTGAATTCAGAATTCATTTTTTCTTCTACCATTTAGGAGAGGGAACAAGAAGGTAAAGACTTTTAAAACAAAGGAAAATCTCATCCCCTGACAAACATCCTTGAGACAGTAACACCTTACTGGAATAGAATAGAATAGAATAGAATAGAATAGAATAGAATAGAATAGAATAGAATAGAATAGAATAGAATAGAATAGAATAGAATAGAATAATAACTTTATTGTCACTTTGAATGTACACTAATTGGCATACATTAAAATGAAATTTCATTGCATACAACTCTCAAAGGGTCATCACCTTCAATACACACTACATAAATATGACAAAAATAAATACAGAATTATGCATATACCCACATATATACCCACATAAAGAGCCTTGGTGGAGCAGTGGGCTAATGCCTCCTTAAGTAACACCAGCTGCCTGCAATTAGTGCAGGTTCGCATCTCACCAGGCTCAAGGTTGACTCAGTCTTCCATCCTTCCGAGGTAGGTAAAATGAGGACCCAGATTGTTGGGGGCAATTAAGCTGACTTTGTAATAATGCCGCTTGGGGTGTGTGTGAAAGCCCTAATAAGCAGGCATATACATAGAATGAAGGCTACTGCTAAGCTTGTAAGCTGCCCTGAGTCTTCGGAGAAGGGTGGGATATAAATGGAATTAAAAAAATATATGACACAGAGAAACAATACAGTCTAGTTCAGATTATGTACACATGTCAATGGTGAGAAAAACAAATCTTGTGGGTTTACCACATGGATGGCATAGGGAACAAAGCTATTACAGAATCAGGAAGTCCTGCTAGAAATACTTCAAAACCTCCTCACAGAGGGGAGCAACAGAAACAGGCTGTGAAGTGGGTGTGTGGGGTCTGTAACAATGCTTTCAGTTCTAAGCACATAGCGCTTAGAAGCAGTGTCCTGAATACCAGGAAGCAAGCCCCCTATGATATTCTTGGCTATCCTTACCAATCTCTGTAGGGTCTTTCTATCAGAGGCACTGCTGCCACCAAAGAAGACAGTGATGCAGTTCATTAAAATGCTCTCAATCGTGCCTCTGTAAAAAGTGGCCAGAAGGATAGAGATGTGCTGTTCTCATATGATGCAGGAAATGCAGACTCTGGTTTGCACGCTTCACTAAGGATGAGATGTGGAGAGACCAATTCGGATTGTTAGTTATCTGCACCCCCAGATTCTTAATACTGTTGACCACCTCTACACTTGCATTCTTGATACTGAATGGAGGTGGACAGTCTGGGAGAAAGAGGCTTTCATCATAAGGTGGGTGCTGCTCACCTGGCATCACTTTCTCAAAGGGGGCGACTTGCTATTTGAAGTGTGAGCTGATCATAAGAATCTAAAGACATTAAAAATGCCCCATAAACTATCCCCTAAACAAGTCCACTGGACTCAGTATTTTAAATGTTTCAATTTCACACTAAAGTACCTCGCAGGGGTAAAGAATTTCCTAGCTTATGCCCTGTCCAGACTGCCCCAGTACAATAACAAGAAAAGCTTCTTTCAGCATGTAAAAAACAAGAAAAAAATTAAGGAAATGATTGGTCCATTAGTGGGGGAAAGTGGCAAGAAGCTGACAAGCAACAGGGAGAAAGCAGAACTATTTCACTTGTTTTTTGCATCTGTCTTTACACAAAGGGAAAAAAACAGCCCAACTTATCAAAAATAGTACCATAAAAAATAAAATAGAAACACAAGTTAAGATAGGCAAGTAAATGGTAAGTGAGCAACTGTCCACCCTAAACGAGTTCAAATCACCAAGGTTCTCAAGGAACTGGCAGATGTGATCTCAGAACCACTAAACTGTATTTTTTCAAAGATCCTGGAGCACTGGGGAACTACCAGAGGACTGGAAAAGAGCTGATGTACAGTAGTTCCCATCTTCAAAAAAAGCCTGACCTCAATACCTGGGGATATTCTGGAAAAGATAATCAAACAACAAATCAGCGAACACCTAGAGGCAAACAAAGTCATTACTAAAAGCCAACATGGGTTTGTCAAAAACAGATCATGCCAGACAAATCTTATTGCATTCTTTCACCAAGTGACAAAATTAGTGGACCAGAGGAATGCTGTAGATATAATTTACTTGGACTTCAGCAAGGCATTTAATAAAGTAGATCACAAACTATCAAATGTGGGTTAGACAGCATCACCACCAGATGGATTCATAGCTGGCTGACCGGCTGTATTCATATAGTCCTCAATGGAACTGTATCTACCTGGAGAGAAGTGTGTAGTGGGGTGCCCCAGGGTTCTATTCTAGGCCCAGTGCTCTTCAACATCTTCATCAATGATTTGGATGAGGGGATAGATGGGGAACTCCTCAAATTTACAGACGACACCAAGCTGGCAGGAATAGGCAACACTCCAGAAGATAGGCTTAAGATACAAGAGGATCTGAACAGACTTAAACACCGGGTGCTATCTAACAAAATGAAATTCAATTGTGAAAAAGTAAGGTTCTACATTTAGGCATGGAAAACCAAATGTACAGGTATAATATAGGTGGTACCTTGCTCAATAGTAGTGAGAGGGATCTTGGAGTCCTGGTGGACAATCACTTAAATATGCAGTGTGCTGCAGCTGCCAGAAAAGCCAGCACAGTGCTAGGCTGCATTAACAGAGGGAAAAAATCAAGATCATGTGAAGTGTTAATACCACTTTACAATGCCTGGATAAAGCCACACTTGTAATACTGCATCCAGTTTTGGTCACCATAAAAAAGATGTTGAGACTCTAGAAAGAGTATAAAGAAGAGCAACAAAGATGATTAAGAGACTGAAGGCTAAAACATATAAGGTACGGTTGCTGGAATTGGGTATGTCTAGTTTAATGAAGAGAAAGATGAAGGAAGACATGATAGCAGTGTTCCAATATCTTACAAGCTGTCACAAAGAAGAGGGAGTCAAGCTATTATTCAAAGCACCTGAAGGCAGGACAAGAAGCAACAGATGGAAACTAATCAAGGAGAAAAGCAACCTAGAACTATGGAGAAACTTCCTGACAGTTAGAACAATTAACCGGTGGAACAACCTGCCTCCAGAAGCAGTGAATGCTCCAACACTGGAAGTTTTTAAGAGATTGGACAGCCATTTGTCTGAAATGGTATAGGGTTTCCTGCCTAAGCAGGGGGTTGGACTCGATGACCTCCATGGTCCCTTCCAACTTTTATTATTATTATTATTATTATTATTATTATTATTATTATTATTATTATTATTATTATTATTATTATTATTATTATTTATTATTAATTAGCCATCATGAGGAAATCATGAATCCCATCATCCCACAACCAGTCAATTTCTAAAATATGGGCAAATCCACCTGAACTTGACAGCCCATTGATGAAAAGGTTAAAAAAGGAATTGAAAACTGACCCCTGGTTCCAGGAAAACAGGACCATACCAACTTGTTGGAGTGGGTTAGCCTGGAAATGGTCAAAACTGTATCTACCAGAGACCCTTAGAATTCAGGCCCTCCAGCGGAGTCATGACAGCAGGCAAGCCAGTCACTTTGGATATTTAAAAACTTTACATTTAATTAGAAAGCAATTTTGATGGCCAGGTTTGAAGAAAAATGTTGAAAATTATGTAAAGAGCTGTGCAACTTGTGGTACAATGAAAAGACGCTCCGGCAAAACACTTGGGCTATTGTAGCATGTAGCAGATCCATCCCAACCTTGGGAAGAGAATGTTATGGACTTTATTGTGGAATTATCAGAAAGTAGGGGAAATACAGTAATATGGACTGTGATTGATCTTTTTTCAAAGCAAGCTCACTTCATTGCCTGTTCCTGTCTCCCCTCCACAAGAAAACTAGCAAGAATGTTTCTCAAGCATATCTACTGACTCCATGGGGCTCCAAAGCTGATTATTTCATATAGTGGAGTGCAATTCATTGCAAAGTTTTGGAGAGACTTTCTTAAACTTATTGGGTCCACACAGGAACTGTCATCTGCTTTTCATCCATCTATGAATGGGTCTGCTGAAAAAGCTAATGCAATGGTGGAACAATACATCAGATGTTATGTTGATTACCAGCAAACAAACTGGGCTGACCTCCTCCCCTTTGTTGAGGTGGCTTACAAAAACACAGTGCATAGCAGCAGTGGACTCAGTCCTTTTAAGATAGCTACCAGCAAGGAGTTCAATCCCATGCTTGAGCTCCCTCAAAATCCTCCCATTTCTCAAACTTTAGATCAATGGGTGACTTCTTGGAAAGCTGTTTGGGACAATGCAAAAGCAGCTCTAATAAAAGCCTCAAAAATTTACAAAGAACAGGCAGACAAGAAAAGAGCTCCCCAGAGGCCATTTCATGTGGGTGAAAAGGTTTATCTCTCTACAAAGTATCTAAGACTTAAGTTACCTAGTAAAAAATTGGGACCAAAATTCCTTGGACCTTTTCCCATAGTGCAGATTATAAACCCAGTCACTGTGGAGTTAAAGCTGCCTCGCCTTTTAGGGAAAGTTCACCCTGTGTTCCACTGCAGCCTGTTGAAGCCATACAGAGAGTCCTCAATGAGACCTCCACCAAGACAGGCACCTGGTCCCCTTGTCGTGGAGGGAGAGACTCATTATGAAATAAAATGAATCCTTGATTCAAGGTTACACAAGGGAAAGTTACAGTATTTGGTGCAGTGGAAAGAATGCCCACTATTGGAGGCCACCTGGGTTAAAAGTACTGATGTAAAAGCTGATAGATTAATATATAAATGTTATGATAAACATTGGAATAAGCCTAGAGGCTCTTTCTAAAATCTACAATGATCTCCTTTTTTTATCAACATTTAGAACCAGGTTACTTTTATTGCCCCAGTCCACCAGAGCCTTCACCTCTTTCCTATAAGCATCTTCATTGCCATCCTGGACAAGTCCCACCACTGCCATGTCATCTGCATCCTTCACAATATGATTCGTAGTAGATTTTCTTTCTCCCAAAACCCATTTGTTTCCATGTTTGCTTTTACCTTTATGTACTCCTCAATCCATACAGATTCCAGATGGTTTCCAGAAAGAAAAGCTATACATTCCCCTAAGACCTCACAAGATGTTAATTGTGCAATCTACTAATTGCTACGACAATAACCAATGGCCAGCTGTAGCTGTCTATTCCTGGCCAAAGAACTGCTAAAATAAAACAGTTTTCAGTGGCTCCTGGAATAAAGAAAGGGCACAGGACAGACATAGATTTGGCCCACAGATCCTCTTACTTGTCATGTTATTAGGACTCTTAGCATATATTTTCTAGATCAGACCAAGTGGTCATGCTCACTTGCCCCATCCAGGTTTTGATAATGCAAGCTGAATTTTCATGCGCAGAAGCTTGCTGAACTTCAGAATTATGCTGAACATTTTGAATGAGGAACATTTCATGAAAGGAATATAATTGGACAGAAATCTAACTTTTCTCCAACTTCTCTTAGGAAATCTAATTCACGCATACCCACCCAACATAAGCCTTACTTGAATAACAACCTCTAATGAATTCCAATGGATGGAAACTTTCTTGACAAGCTTTTAATGCTATTCTTTGCAGATGGCAAAGCAGAGGAACTGGATGTCTGAGGCGGGCCATGCACAGAATATCTAAAAGATTAGCATTTCTGAGCAGTGCTGAAACTAGTAGCAGTTCATGGTATTCACACAGGAGATGTTGCTATGCCGTTTCATAAAATATGAAGGTGGTGCGGTAATCAGCTTTGCCAGTCCTCAGTAACTTGTTTAAAAATGCAACAAATATTTCTGTTATCATCGTAAGGAGGCATACTGATTGTTTTGCTGGAAAAAAAGTCCTGCAATTCTTAGTTGCAGTGGAACCGTGAATAAACAAATAAACCCCACTGATGCTGAGAACGCTGATGTTAGTGGAGCTCATAGGAGAAGTACAAGCAGTTATCTAAAGCCTACTGATTTTCCATTCATTAGTTCAAAGATCAAAGTCCACTGCAAAATTGAGTCCTGTTATGTTCCAAGGATGGTGGTCGATATCATTGTGTAGCACCACTAGCATGAAGCTATTCTTATGGTCCTCTGGAAATATATAGAATTTGCAAAGGACTTGGAGGCAAATGCACAAAAAGCCCTGGAACAGTGGCAGCTGGCCTTAAATCAGAATAGACCTGCTGACTTTGCAGGTTTTAATCCAGCATCATTTTGATGAAATACAGCTGGTGACAGAACAGTACAGTTAGATTACCAAAGGTGAGTAGATGCCATCTGGCACCAGATTGGAACCATGTTCAGGTCTCAAGGGATGATGGTTGTTACTCTTCACACATACATTGTAGCAAAAATAAAAGCGACAATCTGCAGAAATGCAACAAAATACCCATGAACAGATGTGAAATAAGGGACAGTCTAAGCACTATTTACTTGAGGGAATCCAGCATCTTTCATGCATGCAGTTTCACATTGCCACCTTTACCCTACACTTTCTCAAATCATTTCTTTCTAAATGCACTTCTGCCTTTGCAGCTTTAATCCATGCTTCCTATTTTAGTTTAGTAGGTAGAATAGATATCTTTCTGGCAACCCCTTCCTTCAGTGTTAACTACATTTCTTTTCTTTTTTTTCTTATATCAATATTCATTGAACATTTCCCATTTTAACTTATTAGGGTGATACAAAGCAATGCATTTTTTTCTGAAAATGGTATTTCTCAGGCAGGCTGCCTATGACAGATTATGAGCAATTTCTCCTGATTTTTCCATTGGGTTTTCCTGATCCACATCCTAGATCAGTGATTTTCAATGGTTCATGAAAAATTCTGGAGGTCCACCTGCTGGTCTGTTACAATCTCTCTTCATGATCCAGAGTTTAGTCCTGCCTTTTTATGCTTATTAGCAATGTAAGTTGTCTATGCATTGCAAGACCTAACTTGTCATCTCAGCTCCATCTCTGCTATGAGAATTGACACTCAGCTGGCAACTAATAGTCTCAATCCTTGCTCATCCATCACCACCATTACCATTAACTGTGTTAGCTAGTTTACTTGAATGGATCTATGGCCAAAAACTGAAACATAAAATAATATGGGTCTGTGTGCATCTCCCACTTCATTTTCTGCAAGTTTATTTCATGGTCAATAATTGTGGAAACATTTGAGAAACTTCATCTTGGAGAGTGAGTGTTCCAGGATAGTCTTTTTAGGAACCGCTTGTGATAAATGTGATGAATAAATGAAGTGTTATCAGAGAAGTTTCCCTTGGATACAATATAGAGGCATGTGGCAGAGATGCTGTTATCATAAAACAATCATACTTGGAGATTTCTGAAGAGAGAGTATATTTTTTAAACCAGCTGAAGTCTGCAATCATTTTTAGTTACTTTTATATTATGACTAGAATGATATGTAAAGATTGATGTTACTTGTTCCATCAATGGTTATTTGAATGTTTAACTGTGCAAGGTCTGGAAACTTTCTCTATCGACATAATGCAAGGATGTGTAATTTCTGATCTGAGAGCCATGTGAAGAGGATAGGGATAAGGATGAGGAGCTGCACATTATGCATGTATGAACCCACTATCACTTCCTCCCTCTTTTATCCGGTGCAGGATAATTTGCATGCTGGAACATGCAAATTAGGAGTTAGGACATAGGAAAATGTTCAAAGCAGCAGGTACAACCCCTTAATCCACACAAAAACTGATAACTTGCACCAAAGATACTATGGGGATTGGGGAGGGTGCATGGGAATGAGGCATGGGTCAGTAAGAGTACATAGGGATGCACAGCGATATATAAAAAGATCTGCATGGATCAGGAAGTGTAAGTGGCGTGCAGCAGAATTGAGAAAGATTGAGGAGGGCAGAAGTGTGTACTGCATGGGTTAAGAAAGGTGTGTGGTGGTGTAAGACATGCTGGTCAGGGATGGCATGCATGAGTGCAGCACAGATCAGGAAGGTTGCATGAGTACGAGCAGGTATGCACAGGAAGACTGTGCACGTTGTGGAGTACAGGTCAGGAAGAGTGCACAGATGTGCATGATCGGCCACTATGACATGAGGGCAAAGGGGCTGTGGAGGTTGCACGGGTGGGGGAGATTTACCTGAGCAACTGGCAACCTTTTTATCAGCTTCCCCAATGCTGATGTTCCCTGCAAAAAAACTTTGCTTGTGAGAAGCTGGCAGGGAGCATGTGCAATCACAATCAAATTTACCCTTCCTGCCTGTCATTTTCTCCAGTTGTGGAGCCATGGGGCACATTGGAAATGATGATCATGTGAATTGGTAGTGATGAAACAGCAGCAGTGCAGCAGTGCTGAAGCAGCCACACCTTCCCCAAATTTAACTCCCACCATAGTAATGGGACCTGACCTTTTATAAGTAAGCCCATTTAAGGTAAATTGGTTGGGAAAAAAATGTCCTCTTATGCACTGTTTTGCTCAATTGAAGGTTACAATTAGACACAAGAGTTTTATTAGTTTATAGATATATATTGGCAGTGGAGCAATATATGGTGGCCTAGAGGTGAAAATGCTCACCTCCCACTTGGTAGATTGAGAGTTCAATACTAGATAGCGGTAGTTGTTTCTCTTCTAGGGCTCAAAGAAAAAAACAATATTTGCTGCGAACTCTGCATGGCATCAGGAAAGGCATCCAGCCAGAAAACATTCAGCTTTATCCAGTCTCCCTGACTTTACCCCAAATTAAGGGATTACAGGGTCATAAAAAGGGACGTAATAGATATATACTGTCAACTTTGCCATTTCTGCATGTTCTCCAAGTTTTGAACTCATCAACAAGGTTTCTCTTTTCAAGTATTGTGCCAAATTTTTCTTGCAGCCTATATCTTAGTAAATTGTGATCAGTCACCTTCCACTTCTGTTCAGCATAAGAATCAATTTCCACTGAAAAAATGGCTGCTGCTGCTTTTAATTTTAGCTTAAAAATCCACCTTTTACTTGAAAATTAGTTCCTAATGATTCCACCAGTTGCCACCAACCTTTCATTATCACTGAAAGCATTTATCAGTCCATCGTAAATTCTATGCAGAAAAGAACAAAGCAAGAACAGGAAAGGAAATGTTTCAAGAAATAGAACAATAACTGAAACCCATTTTCATGCTTGGAATGTGAACTATCATGGATCTGAATGACTGCTTTAATGTTGATTCTTAACAAACAAAAATGCCTCCTAGCACTTTATACTATTTAAATTATTTCACTCAAAAGAAAGAAGTGGTTCGGGGAAAGAGCTGAAGGTCTCAAAAGGTCCCTTAAAACAAAACAAAACAAAAAAAGTTCAACCAGTTCTTGCCTTTCATACTTTTTCACTAATTAGAAAACAAGAAGCTGCTCCAGGTTAAACGCAGGCAAGTTTAAAACAAATGAAATGAAACCCTTCTTTATTGACAACTTCTTCCCATTGCACAACAGGTCAAGTTATCCCATAGCATTCCTGCATTTTAAAAGTGCTGGATAATTTTATGACATCACGTAACAACTTTATCCAGCTGAGGTTGAGTTACTGTTTATTGTGTCTCTTAGATAGTATCTGTTCTATTATTTTATATGTGGCCTAACAGAATTCATCTTCACTCAATGCCGTCCAGGCAAACCAAAAGATGGGTCGCCCATGATGTAGATGATATTTATTAAAAACAATTACTGTATATAGACACCCATTTTATGATCAACTCTGGGCAGCTTCCAAACAAAAGTTAAAACAGAATAAAAGGTATATTAAAACTATAAAACTAAGCATAATAAAAATATTAATAACAAAAATCTGGTGCCAAGTCAATTTTGTTTGTAGTCATCTATTCTTATACCAGTGCTGAAGGGAAAACCCCGCCTCATAGCAAGTCATAAAAAAACCCTCCACTTATAGTATTCAGAAGAATTGGTATACTTAAGCTATACCATTTAAAATAATATCTTTGGTTTCAGTCCCAGAAGCAAGCACCGTGTCTTGCCCCAACGTCAAAACAAAATTGTTATTTTTTTTGTTTTGTTTTAAAGTCACAACACTCACATGAACCAGTTAAGGGCAGAATATTTTGTGGTTGAAATGCTTTGAATCTACCTAGAAAGGACTTAGAGCACAGACCCTCCCTTTTTTTTTCTGCCCACCGAAAAATAATACTGAACATGTCATTTATTACATTATTATTATTATTATTATTATTATTATTATTATTATTATTATTATTATTGTTGTTATTGTTATTGTTGTTGTTGTTGTTGTTGTTGTTATTATTATTATTATTATTATTATTATTATTATTATTATTATTCAGATTGTTTACTTACCTTAGGCCAGAACATTTGCCGCCTTCGTTTCAGAGTTAGAAAAATAAAAAGCAATAAAAGGAATTGTAATACACACACACACACATACACACACACACATATATATATAAAGTTGGGTAGGGAGGGAGAGAGATGTGCCATCAAGTCATTTTCAAGTCCTAGTGATGACATAAATATAATTTCTCCATGATGATCTATCCCTAACTTGTTCTAAGTTGAACCTCCATCTTGTAGATGGATGTCTTCTTCTCTGCCACCTAATATAGGGAAAGACATTGCACTGTTTTCAAAGGAAGGAATAACCTCCAATTATCTATTCAGATGTGTTAGTCATCATAATTTAATTTGACTGCACTTTAAAATTTAAAAGTGCAATCAAATTAAAAAGGCACAAATCTCATCAGATCACATGTACAAACACGATGATCTTCAGAGACCTTTCTCTCTTACCATTTTTTCAAAGATAAGTTTTCTGTCTTCTCAATTGAAGTCATTAAACACTCATATACAAACCCAGTGAAGAACAATTGGCAAAATTTAGTGCTGTGGTAAGAGCTAGGATGTCTGAAAGCACACCATTACCAACATGCTAAAGCAGTCATGACATGCATTGTTATTCTAAAAATTCAAAGCAATCCATACAACTTTTATATTCACCCCTAACTTTCCTAATACATGCATGTTTATATAAATTGTTCCCTCATAACAGGATTTTGAATATAGGCAGAGAACAAAGTAATATATAATAGTCAAATTAATGAAGGGTATCTATATTTATCGGCATAGTATGGTATAGGTTGGGGTACTTAAAGCTCTCTGACATACTTCAACAGTCATGTGAAAACACAATTTGCAGATTGCATCTCAAACTTTCAGAGGAATACAGTGGCTTTGAAAAATCCAGTTACAGTAAGTACTTAGAATCAGACTGACAGTGATTAGGATGAATTGTGGAAGGAAGAAGGAGATGAATGAAATATCTGTGATTTCAGCAAAACAAACTTAGGCACCATTATTTTAGTTCTGGCTGTGTAAATTTAAAAGAAAAATTGGAATCATCCTCCAATCATCCCAACTGGAGTGGGTCCAGTTACAAATAAAATGTGTTTCCAAAACAATATTTGCATCTAACAAGAAATTCTTTAGCATTAGGAAGGACACTTGTTCGGATTGCAATGTTTCCTATGTTTGCAAACTAGGCCCTTTAATTCTTTGTCTGAATCTTCATTGATTCTTGGCTGAAATCTACAATTTTCATGTCCCCCCCCCACCTTCGTCTGGCAATAAAGCTGATTCACTCTTACAACGTCTATTGCTTGCAGCCAAAGTGGGTCTTTCTATACTTTATAAGTGCAATTATTCTTGCAATATGTGTGTGTGTGTGTGTGTCTATGTCTGTGTCTGTGTGTCTGTGTTTGTGTAAAAAGCAAGGCTCCCATATTTCATTTTTTTAATTGGAGAAATCCACAACAAATATACATCTATTTTCCTGATGTTTTCCATTCTTCCTCTATCTCTTTTTTATTCCTCTTTTCCTACTATTAGTATTTTCAGGTTAAGTTTTCAGTACATCAGATATAATTGGTGAGCACCACAGGAAAATATTAGCCCAAACTATCAAATGAAATACAAGGGTGAGATTGAGAAGCAGTCATATTGTAACCTAACCTGTATGTGCTCATTATTACCTTTTTTATTTTAAGTTCAAAGCTACAGAGAATAATTAAGAATTGACTCTCCTTAAATCTGCAGAGAAGTAATTTAATATAAGAAAGTGAATCATAAAGGAAAGTTATTGGACTCTTCTGGACAGGAGTAGGTATCTGTCAGTGGGACAAGATGAACTCCAGTATCACCACGTTCACATGATGCCATCACTGTCTTGGTCATTCTATTTGAGAAGACAGGCTTGTCCAGAGCCTTGTCTAAAACAAGAAAAAGATATGGCACATATATAAGCTGGTGGTAGCATATGAAAATTTGTATCTCTTGAAGGACATCAGCCTGCCTAGGACAATCCATAACTGTTGAAACTTGGCTGCTGTTGTATGGCTGCTGAAGAAACTCAGATGCTACATTCCTTCCCTAAGTAAAGAGAAAAACATTGAAGATAACAGACTGAGTATTGTCAGGTCAGAAATATCTCATTGCTGAGCTGTGTTAGGATTCCATACATTGGAGAGAGAGGAAAAAAAAACATATGTGGAATTTTTAAGGTCAACCTGCAATATCTCTTGTGAGATATTCAGAGAAGTCAGATTAGGACTTCCAGTGGTAACCTTTTCAGCAATGAATCTATTTGCTTCCCTGCCATTAAAATACACCCTTTTTGTTTGTGATCTTGACAGCTTGTAAGATTAAATGTTCCACATATTGATTAGGATGCACTACCTCTTGTCAAGTTTTGATCACAAGAAACACACTTTTCCTTGTGTTCAGATAATGCACATGTTGTTGTAGAACCAATATCAAGTGATGTGTTTTTCAAAGAATTCCTTTCTTCTGACTGACAGCTGGTTACTTACCTAACCCAAAGAAGTGATGGTGTGTAGTTTACCTCTCAAAACTGTCGCTAGAGTATTCCACTGTGAGATTTCTTTTTCAAACAAATTAAGGGGGTGATGTGCAAGGGAGAACTCTAAGACTTGTTAGCATCAGGGAAGAAATGATTGCAGGTATGGATGCAGACTGCACGGTTAAAAAGAGATAGGAAAAAAAGGAAATTGTGGAATTGTTGATATTATCTGGGCTTGGTTGCTTGCTTTCTGTCGCTAGAGTATTCCACTGTGAGATTTCTTTTTCAAACAAATTAAGGGGGTGATGTGCAAGGGAGAACTCTAAGACTTGTTAGCATCAGGGAAGAAATGATTGCAGGTATGGATGCAGACTGCACGGTTAAAAAGAGATAGGGAAAAAAGGAAATTGTGGAATTGTTGATATTATCTGAGCTTGGTTGTTTGCTTGCAGAGGTTTTATTACCCAACTAGATAACATCATTGGTGCACTTGACAATGTTATTTAGTGAGATAATGAAATGTATGCAGCAAACAACCAAGCTCTGAGAACACCAAGGACTCCACAGTTCAACCTTGAGCTACATATATTCTCTCTTATTTAAAAAATGCTGAACGTACTTTTACATCAAAGTATGATTTTTGTGAGGGACGCAGTGGCTCAGTGGGTTAGGACGCTGAGCTTGTTGATCAGAAGGTCGGCAGTTTGGCGGGTCGAATCCCGAGTACCACATAACAGAGTGAGCGCCTGTTACTCGTCCCAGCTTCTGCCAACCTAGCAGTTCGAAAGCACGTAAAAATGCAAGTAGAAAAATAGGGACCACTATGGTGGGAAGGTAACAGCATTCCATGCGCCTTTGGTGTCTAGTCATGCTGGCCACATGACCACAGAGACATCCTCGTATAAGCGCTGGCTCTTCAGCTTTGAAACTGAGATGAGCACTGGCCCCTAGAGTCGGAAACAACTAGCACGCATGTGCGGGGGAACCTTTACCTTTACCTTACTATGATTTTTGTGAATTCTAAAATGAATTTATTTTATCCTTATTTCCCAGACTAATGAGTTTGATTCAGGGGAACACAAATACATCATGATGCCCGTCCTCCAGAAAGCTATTCCCTCCATAGATCCATGTAGTCACAAAAGATGAGGTCCACAGGTGACAGTCCAATTAAACTGATTTATTGCTATTCATGCCTATGCACAAGAATATTCTCACCTATTGGTTAGCACCTGCTTGGAGTTAGGTAAAGACCAATGGAATTCAAGGGAGATTGGACTTAGTTCACTTGTGACTACATGGGGATTCTAGACTGATCCCTTTCTTAATTCCACCACCTAGGTTCTGTCAGCACTGTTCCTACATATCCTAGATGTTCTAGAAATCTTTTTAAAAACTGCTGTTTTCCCAGGATAGAATGTTTGTGGGGTTCTGTGAAGGTTTTTTTCTTTTTGTATATGAGATATGGTTGTCTAGATTCAGATCCTCTGTGGTTTTTCTATTTTTAAATTGTAAGTCACCCGCAGTCATTCTGGAGTCAGGTGGCCTTCATATCTAATTTAACATTATAACAATAATAATTAAATAATTCAGAATATATTAATCTCTCAGATTTTGGACTTTTTCAACAAAAGGTAGTTCCATCTATTTTCAGTAGTTAAAATAATTGTACAAATCATAGCTAGTGATGTCTTTTTTAGGATTGAGCAAAATAACTGAAAAGAGAGTGCAGTTCTAACAGTGGGGTAAGAAGACCCCCACCAGGAATCGCATAACAATATAACAGATACATTCCTTTGTGCATTAGTAAATTATCCTTTGGTCAGTGGCATTCGGTCCACTGAGAAATATCATTTCCAGCTGGGCCAGTTATTTGCAGAAGCAGGTGCTTTTCATTCAGAAGGCTGTCTATCTTCTCATTGGAGGAAATGGGCAGTTTGTCTCACCATCCAGCTCCTGGATAGCCATGTATGTTAACTGTAAAATGTTCCTAATGCTAAAATGTTCCTAATACAGAATAGCACTCATGCCAGCAGGGGGTTGGAAAGCAATGGAATATGCCACCACCACCACAAGCACATAAACAAAAACTATTTAATTTCTTCTTTCAGCTTTAAAGACAGGGAAAGAATGTGTCTGTGAGAGTGAAACAGATACTTCATTACTGGCTTGGAAGAGAGCACTAATTGGCCAATCATTCTCAGTATTTAACTATTGGTCAGGAAGAGTGAGTGTTTTCCATTAGTTAACTGTGAATTCTATAGGCTTGCAAATAAAAGAATGCAGTATTCTCTATTATATATTTATATGACAGAATGTTTTAGACTGTACATGAGGCTTGCTAGAACATGTGATAGAGTGAGAACAATTAATCAGTGGGACAGCTTGCCTCCCAGAGTTGTGGCTACTCCATTGCTGGACGTTTTCAAGAAAAGGTGGCACAACTATTTATCCAGAATGCAATAAGGTCTCCTGCCATGGGCAGGGGGTTCCAGCCCTATGATTTTATGATCACACCTATAACAACTCAAAGCCTGCAAACAGTCCAGATTAATTCCAGCTGCATTTTTAATTGGAATGGGAAGAACTGGGAGATACAAAGGCTGGTCATCTAGAAATGTCCTATTTTTTGCTATGGCTGAGGAACCCAATAACCTCTCTTTTTCAGGATGAGCTATAGAAAGAATCAAGGGACACGGTGGCTCAGTGGGTTAGGACGCTGAGCTTGTCGATCAGATGGTTGGCAGTTTGGCAGGTCGAATACCGAGTGCCGTGTAGCAGAGTGAGCGCCTGTTACTCATCCCAGTTTCTGCCAACCTAGCAGTTCGAAAGCACGTAAAAATGCAAGTAGAAAAATAGGGACCACTACCGTGGGAAGGTAACAGCGTTCCGTGCACCTTTGGCATCTAGTCATGCTGGCCACATGACCACGGAGACGTCCTCGGACAAGCGCTGGCTCTTCGGCTTTGAAACGGAGATGAGCACCGGCCCCTAGAGTTGGAAACGACTAGCACGCATGTGCGGGGGAACCTTTACCTTTACCTTATAGAAAGAATCACACAATCTTCTATACTTTTTTTCTCAAAATCTCTTATCAGGAACCACCTCCTCAAATTTGGAATGTTATTACTTCATAGAACAAGGTTCAGGGATTATCAAGTACACTGTAGATGTCTTGCTGGACTATCTAGCCCTTTTACGTTATTGTCTCAATGGCCAATTACATCCTCATAGAATCCCACAAGCAGATACAAGGAGAATAGTGTTATCCCCTTCAGTGGTCAATGTGATGCTGCAGAAAGTGGATAGGCATCATCCATTTTCTGTTAACTCTCTGATGAATATTGGCTGAAGAGGAAGAGACAAAAGGCACTCCATCAGCTTTTGACTATTTTTACCACAGTAGCTCTTGAGCAGCTGTGAAGACATAGTTATTACAAAACTTGTTTAGCTCTGAAGCATAAACTCTGAAGCAAGTCCTACTAATATGTCCCTTGTTCATATTTTCGAAAATGTGCCTACAAGAAAAACAACAAGCATAAGCACATTTTCACTCATTACATTTCACAATTAGAGTGAAGTACATTACAGGTTGTGTCACAAAGGATTTCACACAATTATCAAATATGCACAAAAGCATGTTTTAGTTAAACCTATTAAGATCTAGCCACTGTTTTGATGTGCAATAGCCTCTTTGCCCCTTCCTTTCCATGTATTCCCTCATTCACCGTAAACATTCATTTCTGTGTACCACTCAGAAGCACACAATGTTTCTTAGGTTTTTGGTGACTATTCAAAGACTGTGCAAATTTAGAAATTAGGTGAGCAAAAGAAAAATCTCAAATTCAAATCTCAAACAATTGTAGCAAGTCAGGGCTCTTTTGCAAAGACAACTACATGGGATATTTGTAAATATGTATGTATTAAGATTCTAGGTTCATAGGTATACACTGAAAATGAGTAATCTGTGGAGAACCCCACATTCCATGGATCAATAGATTTCTTTACTGTTATTTGATTATTTTCTTTCAGTACTAGGCTATTGCTAAGCACATTGTGCTTTAGATTGTAAGCCGCCCTGAGTCTTCGGAGAAGGGCGGGATATAAATGGGATTAAAAAAAAAAGCTTACTGCTCCATCTTTTGCTGGATTTTTGATATTTTGAAGCAAAAATGCATTCCTGATATTGGGATAAGATGTATATCATCTTCACACTGATCAAACAATCTCACAGCTGGGCGTGAGTTTCATTCTAGTTCTGTGCCAGTGGTGTTGGACAAGGAAAAGATGTTCCAAGGGACTTCAGAAGTATCAATGTGTCATTTACTTGATTGAAAGGGATTCTTGGATCATCTTGCCTAGCAAGACCTGCAACTCTTGAGAGAAATGTTCCGTCCTCATTACTAGCATCGGAAGCTGGCAAGTACCAGCATACACAGGAATGCCAGCATTTTATACTTTTATTTTTATGAAGATTAGGGAAGGATGTTAATTTATACATAAACCTAAGAAACAACAGTAGGGTAGGAAACAACAGATAGGTATTGGCTGGCAAGTGAATTTTGACTAGCAGATAGTTCTTGATGCTCAGGTATTGGCCTGGAAGAGTGCCCATTGATTGTCTGGCAGTTCTCTGTATTATCTAAATTCACAAAGTCATAAACATGCCTATTGTCACTGTATCCTGGGATCTGAATAGATTTGAAAATAGGCAAAGCAGATCAGTCAATGCAGTGAGATGTGGGAATGTCCTTGGGAGGCAGGAAGAAGATCTGCAGTCTAGGCAACAGAGTGACAAGAGACTGCTCAGTCCACAGCTGGGGGGAAAGCAAGGGAAACATTTCAAAAGGGACCTTCCCTCATTTTCAAGAGACTATAAGAACACAAGGGGAGAAATACTTTCCATCTTGCATGGTTCTGTTTAATGAAACCTTCCAATAAAGAAAGTGCTGATGGTCCTGGAAGTGCTAAAGATGCTGGTCTGATGGTGCTAATGGTCCTGAACTATCTGGAAGGGCTAAAAGTAAAATGGTTGCTCTTCACAATTCTGAAGACACAAAGAGCCATTCTATGGGTCTTTCTAATACAGTTCTAATAGCAAGGCAAGAACAGCCCACTAAGGATCACAAAATGCAAAAACAGATGCATCCCTTGGTGTTAATTAGTGAATTATCCTTAGGTCAATGGCATTCTGTCAGAAGGGTGGGGAGGTAGAAAAGCCAATCATCTGGAAAAGCTTCTTGTCTCCTGACAGTTATTTAAGTTCTGAAATGCTAGAATAACATCTCAGCAATGAAAGTGTTTGGCCTAGTGGTAAAGGCCAGGCTGGAAAGCAAGATACTGTGAGTTCAAGTTCTGCCTAGCCATGAAAGCCAGCTAATTGACCTTGGGTCAGTGATTCTTTCTCAGTCTAACTACAGAGTTGTTTTGTGAGGAAAAATAGGAGGAGAGGTGTGTGTTGCATATATTTAGCACCTTGAGTTATTTGTAAAAAAATAATAAAGGGGGGATGCAAATTAAATCAATCAATCAATAAATGTTGTTCCCAGATAAGAAAACTTCAGTCCAATCAGATGAACTTAGTGAATTATCCTTATCCACTTTCATACTCCTTAGATTTGTTGAAAATAAACCTTGTAAACTTTCTAGATACGGTATCTTTTGAATGCCAGGATTATAACCCACACATAGCTGAATGGCATTAGGTTTGTTGTTATTTTTGTAATATATCCACCTTGCAGGTTTTTCACAAAACTATAGGTTTTGCTCCACAATTTGTAATCATTTGGAGGGAGCAACATAATGACAATAAATATATCTATATCAGACATGTCAAACTTGTGACGTCATGTGACGTATCAGAGCTTTTCCCCCATTGCGGGCACAGTTTGATCATGATGCGTCTGGCCCATGGGCTGGCAGTTTGACACCCCTGATCTATATAATATTTTCCAGGACTTGCAGATATTTAATTAATCTTTGTATGAGTTCAATGTTCCCTCAATCACAACCTCAACATGCTTTTATATCCCTTCAGTTACTTCAGGAGTCTTCAAACTTGGCCCTTTTATGACTTGTGGACTTCAACTCCAAGAATTCCTCAGCCAGTGTGCCTGGCTGAGAAATTCTGGGAGTTGAAGTCCACAAATCATAAAAGGGCCAAGTTTGAAGACCCCTGAGTTACTTTATAGCTAAAGTAATGGTCCGTTCCTTATCTGTGTGCAACTAGAAATGGTTAGAATATATGTCATCCATATCCACAATGTTTGCCATTTCCTTGGAACAAGGAAAGGTTATAGAAACAAAGACAAAGATTATAGAAACAGCATATTGTCTGAATCAGCATATCCTGGTCCTACAATGGCTACAATGCCCATTGCTTGGAAGAAACTATATTCAGAGTCTTAAGGTAGTACAGTTTTGAAACAAAGCCACAATTTCTTCTAACCTCTTTGATATTGACCCCAAAGTTGTGAAATTTTACAGTAGAGGATGGAAAGTAGTAAAAACAGTGATACCAGTAACGTAGTGGCATTCATTTTTGGAGGGTATAAGATCAGTCCCTTAAATTCACAGGTAAAGCTGAGAAAGAATTTGCCTTAAAGCCTGAAGAGTTTCTGTCACTCAGTTGTGACTATATTAATTTAGATAGATTGGTAGTTTCTCTAGCATATTGATAGCATCTTTCAATATCCCTAATTCTTTTTTTGTGAAGGACATCCAGCTAAGACTGCATAGTAGTAAGTTCTTCCAAGGTGAGCTTGACTCTGGTGACTTCATCAGCACATCCTTGTAGTTTTTCTGGCAACAATATAGAAGCGGCTTACCATTATTTCTTCCCAGGTCATCTTTTGACTTTGCAGTCTGATTTACTGCCCTGCTTTCTCATCTAGAAACTCTTGAAACTTAACTTGGCTTAGTTTCTGAGCCAAGGCAAAAGTAAGCAGGTGTTTCAATAAGTAACCCAGGGAAGTGACGGTTTGCATGTATGTACTTCACAGTGACTATAAAGGTAAAGGTAAAGGTTCCCCCGCACATGCGTGCTAGTCGTTTCCAACTCTAGGGGCCGGTGCTCATCTCCGTTTCAAAGCCGAAGAGCCAGCGCTTGTCCGAGGATGTCTCCGTGGTCATGTGGCCGGCATGACTATAAACCACAGCTATCCCATGTATTAAGGGAACAAGTGGCTAGGACATGCAGTTTACTTGTATCAGTGGAAGTTGCTTTAAATAATCAAGAGTCAGATTCCACTGCAGAAATAAAACTCCTATATGGGCAAATAATGCCAGGAGACAGAATTTCAGCATCTTCAACAAGTAGTCATTTCAAGGGCCTACCACAGCTAGAATCACTAACTAAAAGGATAATCCTTGAAAGGTAAACACTATGCTATCAGTGAGATATATGAAGCTGCCTTAGGCAAGATGACTTTTCAATTCTGTCCTGGTATTGAACTGTTAAATAATATTTTATTATTCAGGTGGAAATATAATTCTCCATTCACATACTGTGCTAAGCCAAAATGTGATGTAATATGATGTGTGTGTGTGTGTGTGTGTGTGTGTTTAGAGTACTGTTTAAATGTAACCATAGCATGTCTCAGTGTGATATGGAAAAATGCATTACAGCAAGGACATCTAGGATGTGTAGCTTCATGGGGTCCGTGTTTTGTCATTAAGCTGGCAGGCACCAAGATGCAGAATAGCAGAAGGTTCTAAGGTAACAGTCAAGCTATTAGCAGATGCTTGGAGCAGCTGGAGTAGGACAGCTACCTGACACAACATTAGATGATAATTAAGTAGCTTATTGTTAATTGCATTACATGGTGTCCCAGAACAGCACATGGGAAATATCTGTTCACATCTGACACCTTTCCTCATCTGAGAACTAGGAAAAACTTATAGACATGCTGGCTGCCTGAGAATACTTTTCAAAAAACCAACAGTATGTATATATATACGTATGTATATGTGTTTGAGTGTGCAAGTTTTACCATGACAAATATGTCACAGCAATGATTTCCTTATAATTGCTCCACAGGGTTCAGTAGGCATATCCTATGTGGAACTGTGTCTGCTGTCTTCTCACATGGTCTATGACCACAGTTGGGACTGAAACTTCCATCACTAAGCAAGTTGTTGTTAAGTGAATTTCATGTGATTTTATGGCCTTTTGTGCCATGGTCATTAAGCAAATAACATTAAGCAAATCTGGTTTGCCCCATTCTCTTTGCTTGTCAGAAGCTCTCTGGAAAGGTCATAAATATCACCTTGGGATGCTGCAACCAGAATAAATAAATGCCAGTTGCCAACTCCCTGAATTTTGATCAAGTAACCATTGGGATGCTGCAATAGTCATAAGTGTGAGGACCAATTGTAGATCATTTTTTTCAGCACTGCCATAACTTCAAACACTCATTAAACAAATGACTGTAAGTTGAGCACCTCTTGTAGATCATATCAATCTACATCAGGGGTGTCAAACTCAATTTCATTGAGGGCCGCATCAGCATTGTGGTTGCCCTCAAGGGGCCGGGTGGGTGTGGCCTGGGTGGGCGTGGCCTACTGGGTGGGCGTGGCTAGAGTGTGAATGGCCTACTGGGTGGGCGTGGCCAGCTCTACATCATTGGCATCAAGGGTGCCTATGGGGGCCTGGGCAGGAGTGGGACAGATCTGAGGGTGTCTGGCAGAAGGAGGGTCTCTGGGCCAGGGCCAAGGCAGTGGGGGCCGTTCCCTCACTGTTTCCAGGATGGCTTCGCGGGCCGCATGAAACCACTTCAGGGGCCGGATCTGGTCCCCGGGCCTTGTGTTTGACATGTCTGATCTACATCAATACTCAAGAGTCTTATAGCAATAGCACTTAGAGTTATATACCACTTCACAGTGCTTTACAGCCTTCTCTAAGTGGTTTACAGAGTTAGCAAGTTGCCCCCAACAATCTGGATCCTTATTTTACTGACCTTAGAAGGATAGAAGACTGAGTCAACCTTCAGCTGGTGAGAATCAAACTGCTGGCAGCCAGCAGTCAGCAGAAGTAGTCTGCATACTGTATTTTAAACCACGGCTCCTTATAGCACTGAAATCTGTGGTTCTCTGGATTTTTTCCTTCCTTTCCTGCTGCATGGCAGATGTGCTAAATCTGTTTTGATGATCTACTGTTCTTTTCTGCTACTTGATCACAATCACACCTGTTTTATGCTGTCCACATTGGTGGCTACACTGTTTCCCCTATTTTTTTAGCATATAACAGCTAGGTAACTCCAAGAACTAATAACATAGCAATATTAATAAGATAGATTGGGATGACATTTTGGAACAGTTGGGGGTGAGGTGTCATTATACTATGGGATTATTTCATAGATAGATAGATAGATAGATAGATAGATAGATAGATAGATAGATAGATAGATAGATAGATAGATAGATAGATAGACAGACAGACAGACAGACAGACAGACAGACAGACAGATAGATAGATAGATAGATAGATAGATAGATAGATAGATAGATAGATAGATAGATAGATAGATAGATAGATTTGCCTAATAAAGAAACAAAAGTAGCAGTGGTATTACCTGGGAATTCTCTATTGGACTGCTGAAATACCAAAAATATCTTGTTGTTCACTAGAACATTTGTAAATAACTTTAAATAGTTAAACTTTTCTATATCTTCGTGCAACGTTCTAGTGGTCCTCTGGGTGTCCGTATCCAAGATTTGGTAGCTCTCCTCAAAACAAGGAATGTATGATAGAGATACCTTATATCCTTATTATTCATTTTGAAGAGACCTGATGGTACAGTGGTGAAACTATAGATTTGTAGGCAAACTCTGCTCACATCCTGAAGTTTGATCCTGATAGGGCTCCAGGTTGATTTAGCCTTCTATTTTTCTGAGGTTGGTAAAATAAGGACCCAGATTGTTGGGAACAATATACAAATTATGCTGATGTTATAAGCCACCCCCAAAGTGCTGTAAAGCATTATGGGGCAGTATATAAGCAGAAATGCTATTGCTATTTTGTTTATGTTGAATGCCTACCTCTTTCTAGGCCACTGTTACAAAGTAACTACTATGTTCTCTCCAGCATCAAGCAAAAATTACACAGTTCTTGCTTGTCTGCCTGCTTGTGTCCACATTGATGTTGTGATTGTGTGAGTATAGATCAGGGGTGTCAAACTCAATTTCATTGAGGGCCGCATCAGCATTGCGGTTGCCCTCAGGGGGCCGGGTGGGTATGGCCAGGGTGGGCATGGTCTACTGGGTGGGCATGGCTAGAGTGCATATGGCCTACTGGATGGGCATGGCCAGCTCTACATCGTTCGCATCAAGGGTGCCAATGGGGGCCTGGGCAGGAGTGGGACAGATCTGAGGGTCTCTGGCAGAAGGAGGGTCTCTGGGCCAGGGCCAAGGCAGTGGGGGCCGTTCCCTCACTGTTTCCAGAATGGCTTCATGGGCCACATGAAACCACTTTGCGGGCCGGATCCGGCCCCTGGGCCTTGTGTTTGACATGTCTGGTATAGAGGATGTAGAGAGGGATTAATGAAAGGAAAGTTTGCACCCGGCACAAACTGATTAGGAAAAGCTAACAGAAAGATAGGTCGGGGTCATGATTCATTCTTCACTTTAAAGAGAATTTTAAAATATAACATTTGGAAACCTACAAATTGCTTACAAGCCGACGCAGTGCACTGAATTGGAGCCATCTGTATGCAGGAAATTTGGGGCTTTGAGCAATAATTAAAGCATAGCAGCATGCTGACTGGCAGCTACTTAAACATCTGTTTAGTTGAATAATTTGGAGATGGTAGATGATAACCATCCCTCAAAAAGCCAGCAGAAATGAGGATTACAGAAAAAGGCCTCATTAGTTCCAGCAATATCAGAAACTGATAGATGAGTTAGATCAATTCCAATGTCCAGAGATTAAAAGTGTAATCAGTGGCAAGTCTAGTTGGATGGTGACTGATCACAACAGCAATAGCAATAACCATAGCTCTTAGACTTATATACAGCTTTCTGTTGCTTTACAGCCCTCTCTAAGCAGTGTCAGCATATTGCAGCCAACAATCTGGGTCCTAAATTTACCAACCTCAGAAGGTTAGTAGGCTGAGTCAACCCTGAGCCAGTGAGAATCGAACTGGTGGCAGTCAGCAGAATTAGTCTGCAATACTGTATTCTAACCATTGTGCCACCAAGGGTCATGATAGAATAAAGATAATTCCAGAATTTTGGATCATTCATGTTCTTAAGGCTCATTCTGTTTGGCTAGTGTTTTCTCACACCAACATTTATAAACAAATCATTTATTCTCTATAAATGCATTCCAACTTATATAGTGCCTCCACCAATTTATTAGGGCTGCATAAAAATAAAATCTGATTTTGAAATATCCCTTCAAAACAACAACCAGACTGAACTGACTCAAAAGTGTTTGCATTGATTTGGACCTGATTTGACCATTTGATTAACATTTCTACTCGCACAAACCCACACTTCCCAAATCAATCTGAAAGTCCATACTAAAGCAAAAATGATTTCCCCAAATGATTGAACTGTCCCAATCTATTTGAATGTATTTTTGGGATCAAATTAATCAAAACAGATAAGGGCTTATTTGCATACTACAGAAAAAAATAATAAATATTTTTTTTAAAAAAAAACCCTCAGGCATTACACAAAAAATTTCAACACTATGCCTACTGCAAGGGAAAATTAGTTTTCGTTTCACTAAATAATTAGCTTTGAAGTGGAAGAGTCATTTTAAAGACACAAAATAGAGGTGAAAACTATTTAAAGGGATCCCTGTGGATTTTATTCTACTAGTTGTTACCGACTATAGGAGACAATGCTTATCTCTAAGGCCATTGAGCCAGTGTTGTCCAAAGACATTTCTGCAGTCATGTGGCCAGCATGATGTCACAGAGTGCTATTTAAAGAGAGAAGGAAAATAAAAAGCTCCTTTTCTTTCATATATTGTTGAGTGAGATTTTTTTAAAAAAATGCATCTAGAATTTTCATAGATGGAAAGTGTCTTCTTTCACGGAATTCCAAGCTTCTTTTAAAATTATGAGAATAAAATTTTATTGTACATTTGTGGAAGGAAGGCAGGAAGGCAAGTGGGAGGGAAGGAAGGAAGGAAGGAAGGAAGGAAGGAAGGAAGGAAGGAAGGAAGGAAGGAAGGAAGGAAGGAAGGAAGATTTCCAATATTCTCTGCTAGCTTCCAACAAGGAAAATCAGTGGGGAAGCCAGCAGGCAGTATGAAGATGCTCCTGTTCCCACTGTGATTTGACCAGCCAGTCGTTTTGTTTCTCTGTTTAGGTAAGGAAACATCTCTGAAACTATGACCACGGTGGGGCATGGGTTGTCTAGTATTTACTAAAGATAACAAATACATTTTAAGAGGAATAGATGCTGATAAAAAAAAGCTGAGTAGAATGTGGTCTCTATAAACAATTTCAAATAATGCTTTTGAGAATGGGGGGTAACCCCCCCTTCCCCACAAACCTGTTATATTTGTGAGTGGAGGTGCTCATTTTCCATTTAAGATGGCCCTCATGACACCCACAGAAAAAAAATAAAAATATCACTGAACATTCTTCCATTTAGAAAGCTATGTCAAAAATAGGCATTTTGATGAGAGAAATGTTCTGGTTTTGTTTTTTGTTTTTAGAAAACACTATTTACATTTTTTTTTCTTTCCAGCCAGCTTTGGTGCCATTTTCCCCCCTGACATCTGTTGCATCTATGTGACTTTTTCCTGCCAAATGCTTCTGTATTCTTTCTGAGTTCACCTTAGATATAAGCCAATCGAGAATCATCCAGCCCTTTGCAGTAAATCAGATTTGACTATAGGATGACTAGGATTGCAGAAACTACTCTGTGTCATCATTATATGTGTTGTGTAGTCAGTTCTTTGGAGGCAGTAAGCAAGACGAGAGGTTGCAAACAGGAACAAAAACTGAAACAGAGGCTTCTGCGCAGCTAGTTATACGGTTGGCCACTAGGCATTGGCCAATAGGTTTAAAGGAACCCATTCCCACCCCAAATCATCCAATGATCTTCTTGGAGACAACAAGTTTGGCTAGTCAGTGACCGTTACACAGACACACCAATTGAGCAACCTTAAGCAGCATTCAAACAGACACGTGAAACAGTTCAAGTAAAATCCCAATACATTACAATATGTATTTGCTTTGCTGGTAATCTAAAATTCCTCATATTTTTATGCTTTTTTTAATGAAAAAAAAAAAAGACCAAGGACATTTTCTTGTTTTATGCATAAGTTTCCCTGACACCTGCAGCCTGCTAAAGCAGAAGCATTTTTTATACACTAGTTTTGTACCACAAATATTTTTATTATATTTTTATTACCAGATTCTATGAATTATATGCTTGTTCACACCGTGATAAATTCTGATGTGACAGTTTTACCAGTCTGAGCAGAAATATGGGAGATATCGTTTTGACCCCTTTAGTGATGATGTTGTAGCCAAGCACAAGTGAAGCCGTTTATGAATAAGAACAAGAAAGAGGAGTATAAACGAATAGCTAAGCACTTTATGAATATGTGTGGGCAAATTGTCATAAAGGGGGCTGTTTTCAGTTTTCTACAAAACCCTGGAAAATGCTTGTTCAAGATTGTGACTCAAGTCTGCTCAGCCTCAGTCCTAGTCAAAAGTTGCTGTAACAAAAGTCTCTTCTATTGTGGGCTTTTATGATTCAGAAACATGCTGCTTAACAAAGAGGGCTCAGATCAAATTCACTTGTGATATATTTGCAAGCAAAATGTTTTTTCAAGCCACTCAGCACTGTTTGTAGCAGTCACAAATCACCAGCTCTCCTTATTACAGACTCAGCACACTTAATCTTTCTTCTCAGTCAACAAATTAGCAGAAACTTTATGCATTAGCAAAAACAACTGAAGCCTGAAGCATGTAGATCATGACTTCCCATCTCCAGGATGCTGGATTATTACTTTTTAAATTGCTCACATTTGTAATATTATTTCATTATCATTGAGGTACAAAATAAGTAAATAAATTGGCCATAACAGTTTTGGAAAGGGAATCAATAAGCTAACAGAGATGACTTGAGAAACCTTTATTTGACTTAGTCTATACTTCATTGGTTTCCAAATAAATTTAGAGGAAAACCAGAAAACTCCAGAATAATTACCTAGAATGTATAAAGGTACTTCTAATTTATGTTGGAAATGTGTACAACATGAAGGAACATTTTATTATAACTGGTAAATTTGTAAAAAAAAAAACATCAACAAGAATGGATTAAAAATATACACTGATATAAAGACATTCTGCTGAAACCAGATCTTTTTTCTTCTAGGACTAATGAACAGACAGTTAGAAAAGAGTAATAGAATATTACTTTTATATATGAACACCACTGCAAGCCTATTATATGCATAAAAATGGAAAGACTCTGAAATACACATAATGAAGCAGTGGTTGATGAAGATGACAGAACTGGCAGAGATGGTTTAACTTGTTTGTTTAGAGAAAGATGAACAACTACATTCACCAGTAACTGGAGACCTTTTTCATTTTTCTGGAAAAAAAGTCAGCTGGTGATTTTTAAAATTTGTTTTATTTATTTATGGAATTTATATGCCACCCATCTCATTGCTGAAATAATTCATTGAATTTATGATTAGATGGAGCAGATTATGGAAAGAAGGAAATTATGATGTAAGCTTAGAATGAGAGAGTAAATACAAATGTACTTATAACTGCTGCTAAGAAGTCACTCCTCCCTTCCTTCCTTCCTTCCTTCCTTCCTTCCTTCCTTCCTTCCTTCCTTCCTTCCTTCCTTCCCTTCCTTCTGTAGCTCCTTCACCCTTCCCTCCTTCTCTTCCTTCCCTGGCACTTCTCAGTGACTTTGGAACTCACCAGACATTGCCCACCCTCTTTCCAACTTGTGACAGTCTCCTGGTGTTGGACTTCAGGTGAAAACCTCCATACATTATGAGGAGCTTCCAGTCTTCACATTATATGCCCTTCTTTGGTCAGTTCAGTGCACAAGCAAGATTAGAGGGGTATGCATCTTGTTGGCATAGATCTCCATCTTCCTACTGAGCTGACTCTTCAAGGACCTGTCTTATGCTTTGGTGGTACTTGGATGTTGCTATCTTTCTTGCCTCCTCACCGTGGTTCTTATGTGACTGTGGGATACCAAAGTAGTGGTGGCTGGTTTGTATGTAATTGCTGGTATAACCACCCCATCAATTTTAATCATCTTCTCTGTCTTTACTATCATCCGGAGACATTTGCAATTTTTTCTACTATTGAAAATTTCTTTAATAATGTGCATACTTGTACACACAAATACACACACACACACACACACACAGAGAGAGAGAGAGAGAGAGAGAGAGAGAGAGAATAACAAAACCACAGTGAAACTTCTTTAAATCTGCATTTGGTTTGGCTGGGAAAATTTCTTTAACTTTCTTCTTACACTGTAGTTATTACTGGCATCTGGCCAGATTTTTCTGCCATATTCTTGTATCTCAGTTTCTGAGGCCTATCATCTGTCTCCTCAAATGTTTCATTCTTAAAGGAATGGATTTATCTGACAAGGTGACATTTCCTTCATTCTACTTCTTCTAAACCTGTGCATTCTAAACCTCACAAGTGAAATTCCCTCCAAACTATCTTTTCAGCAAGGCTTTTCAATAAATGCAGAATGTATAGGAATTTATTATCTGTCTAACAAGGGGAGGGACATCAACATTTAGAGTTTATGGATTTTCTGAAAGATCGGTATAAAAGGTCTTCAAAGGAATGCTCAAACCTGGAGAAGAAGCTGTACAACTTATTCCACTGGGCCCCGAACTCATGCCAATGTATCAGTTATTCTGAATGTTTTGCAGCAAATGACAGATGATTAAGATATGAGGCAGAACACATCTGAAAACTCTTGTGGCAACTTAGAGAATAAAAGGATTTCCCTATGAGGCTCAGGTTGTGAAATCATACTGCCTTATTTCCTGAATTTTACAAGAAATTCAGACATGGTATCTTCCATTTGTAAACCTCCCATCAAGTCTGCTGTCACTTTTTTCCTAATTAGAGATTACTAAAATTCTGACAGGCAGATTCTATTTACCATTTCAGTTCAGAGATTATTCAATCAAATAATCCCATATTATCACTATTTGAGCCAATACTAAGAAGGGATATATACCATCGGAACTGAACAATATTCCCCAAAGTATCTATGGAGTTTGTTAGTCATCCAGGTCATGGTTGTCCCAAAGGTGCTTTTCCAAAAGGCAACTAGACTTTCCTTGATTTTGCTTGAAGACATTTCACTTCTCATCCAAGATGTTTCTTCAATTCTGAAGCAGCTTCTTCAATTCAGTTCTTCAGAACTGAAGAAGCTTCTTGGATGGGAAGCAAAACATCTTCAAGTAAAAATAAAGAAACTCCAGTTGCCTTTTGAAAAAATGCCTTTTGGGTATCCCCCCAAAATTAAGCAAGGGAGTAAGGTCTAAATAATTATTTGCCCACCAACTATATTAAAGCCCAGGATTAATTTTCCTTAACCAATTGTTGACGTTAATAATGCATTTGTGGTGCCTTCTTGATTGGTTTCACTATCACTTGAAGTTCTTGGACAACCTACGGTACTCAGTCTAATAAATCAAAGGGCTGAGCTAGTCTGAGGGAGCATCTGCCCAAACATCCCTGTAAAGTTTACTCATAACTAGGACAAATCCTCCTCCATTGGAGGGCACAGCCTTTCAGCAGCTCACAGAAGAGTTATTTCAACAAAGCCATTTTGAACTAAGGCATCACCATCTGTTCTTGCTCCTAATTACAAATGGAATGAAAAGAGAGAGGCAGACTATAATTCACCATTGTACTATAAAGGGGGGAAAATGGCAAGGAATAAGAAGCAATATAAGCATGCGACTGTCTTAAGGAAGTCTGTTCCTGTTACACTACAGTCATGTTTCCGATACAAATCAGGGATGAAACTGCTCTCTTGAGAGAGAGCCAATTTCCTTTGATAGTGATTTGTTACAAGGTTATCAGAAACTGAATACAAATAGGTTTTACAGTCAGTATGCGGGTGACACCTCTTTCTGGTGTCTGTCAGCTTAGTTCAAGAGTCTTGTCAGTAGACTTATTGCACAAGAATTAATATAAAGAATCTACTTGAAGCTATAGTTTGGGAGCACATGATGCAGTAGCCTTGTTGAAATCAAAGCAGTCAAGGCGAGCAGTGGCGTAGCGTGGGTTGTCAGCACCCGGGGCAAGGCAAGTAATTTGCGCCCCCTAACCCGTGGATTTTAGCACTCGAGTCTCTTCCACTAGATTAGTTAAAGAAAGCCTTACCCCCTAAGCACATGTATTGTTTGTTATGAAAATACTGATGTAATTAAAGTAAAATGCATCTAATGCGCCCCCCCAGATGTTGCGCCCGGTGCGGCCGGCCCCCCCTGCACCCCCCACGCTACGCCACTGAAGGCGAGGTCAGTGCCTAAATAATAAATCCCCCAAAGCTCCTTTGTACATTGTCTTGAGTTCTGTAGAAAAAAGGAAGCTACATTAATGATTAAAGGCTGGAGGATTTGGAAGTCCTTGTTAGAACTGTAGAAACCTTGGAATACCCATTTTCATCCTCCAAGTTGGTGCTGGAGAATTAGATCTAGCAGATGACCACATTAAGATTCAAGCAGAAGCTTGTCACCATCAGAAGATGGTGGCATCTGCTAAGGAGACTCCCCATGGGTCCAATCCCACCAGCTTAAAGGATCAGCTGGGAGACAACTCTTGCCAAAGTGGCATCTGTTTATAAGCATATCTGATGGCTAAAATAAACAGCAGACAGATGTCTTAATTTTTACACATACACATGCACAATTCTTTTTTCTGTTCCTTGGACATCTGTAAGATACATTATAGTACGCACACACACATGCTCGAACATTGAAGCTAACATAAAATGAGCACATTCTTATTTCTGTGACAGCAGCATAACCTTCATAAAAGTCTGCATTTAAAAAAGCCAAAGTTCAACCTTAAGGGGGTTCAATGACAAGAATATTGATCCAGTAGAGAGGAGTTGTCTGGACTTTATAGTATTTTAAGCTTAAGCATCTGGAATTAGAAAATCTAGATTTTTTTTAAAAATGTAATTTAATTTGTTTTGTAATCCTGTAATCTACCATTGAAGTTGTGGATAGTTTCATTCATTCATATTTATTTGCCATTGCAAGTAAAAATAACTCATGATTCACATGGAAAATTGTATATATAACAATAAACTATGTAAACAAACCCATAATACTGTAAGAACCCTCTCCCACAACAATACAACACTTTTTCAATTGATACTATCTACATTGCATCAATAATAATAATAATAATAATAATAATAATAATAATAATAATAATAATAATAATAATAATAATAATAATAATAATAATATGCAAAGTATGGAACCTGGCTATGTATATCATTTAGCAAAAATTGAGTAATATCTGCAAACTATTGTGCAAACCTAAAAGGTAGAGGGGGAAGCAGTGGGGGCTATTGACAACAACATTAACGAAAGGATTTTCTTTTGCAACTTAGAAGAATCTGTCATGTTGTAAATGAAATACAGAGATCAAGAAAAGAGAAATACAACAGAAAGGAATTTCATTTAATTTCAGATGGTTGCCATTTCCTGTTCAGTTTTATAAATACTTTCAAAATCTCTGTGATATAATAAAAAATTAGAACATCATTGTCGGCACACATACTGTATAAATAGACACAAATATGCCAATTTCTTCCGTGCTATAGAAGAAGCTGGACATAAAAAAGAAGTGTAATTTCTAACCTTGGTTATTTGATCGCTAACCTGAGATGGTATCAGCAAATAAATAATAGTGGTTATACTCTTGCCTGTTGTAATGACACAATTGTTACAGTAGAAGATATTGTACAGCAACTGAATCTTCAAGCGAATTCTGCTACAATAGGATATGGCCACCCATTTCTAGATAGTATGCTAACGAAATTTAGTAGAAAACAGTTATGGTATAAGAAGGGGCCTTGATTTTGCGTAATATGTTTAGAGTAAGCAAAACAGATTATACCACAAATTCAGTTTTCTATTGGCATTTTCATGGTATTTTTATTTTGCCATTCCATATTCACTTATGCTTTATTGACAATGTATAGTTTGAGAAAATGTTATCAGTCAGGTTTTTTTTTACACTCCTATGGTTTCTATGCATGTTTATCACTTGATAATTGCAATTTATGCTTTGTAAGTATGAATGAGCCATTGTTATATTATTATGGAATTTTCACATTAACCCATTTGGTACTTTAAATGGAGTTCAGTCATTCAGAAGACAGCTGTCATCAATTTATAGTAACTATAAAAAGATAAGTAGTTAACATGTTTATATGAATTAATAGTGACACAGTAGAGTATGACAGATGGAATCAACTGATCTTTCCATGCCTAAAGGCAATATTTGTCTCCAAGAATGGAAAAAAGCTATTCTTTCTGCAGATGATGTTATAGATAGAGCTTTCTTCAGAGTATCCCAACAAAGCTACCTTCCAAAGATGTAAGACCGCTTACTGTTCTCATGATGTCTTCTTCTTGTTGTTGTTAGCTTCGAAGTCATGTGTGACCGACTGCAACCCCATGGACAACGTTCCTCCAGGCCTTCCTGTCCTCTACCATCTTCTGGAGTCCATTTAAGGTCACGTCTATTGCTTCAGTGACTCCATCCAGCCACCTCATTTTTTTTGTCCCCTTTTTCTCTTGCCCTCAATCTTTCCCAGCATTAGGCTTTTCTCCAGTGAGTCCTTCCTTCTCATTAGGTGGCCAAAGTATTTGAGTTTTAGCTTCAGGATCTGGCCTTCTAAAGAGCAGTCAGGGTTGATCTCCTCTAGGACTGGCCAATTTGATTGCCTTGCAGTCCAAGGGACTCACAGGAGTCCTCTCCAGCACCATAGTTCAAAGGCCTCAATTCTTTGGCGCTCAGCCTTTCTTATGGTCCAAATTTCACAGCCATATATTGCAACTGGGAAGACCATAGCCTTGACTATACGCACTTTTGCTGGCAGGGTGATGTCTCTGCTTTTTAGTGTGCTGTCTAGATTTGCCATGGCTTTCCTCCCTAGGAGCAAGTGTCTTTTAATTAGTTGGCTTCAGTCCCCATCTGTGGTGATCTTGGAACCCAGGAAAATAAAATCTGTCACTACCTCCATTTCTTCCCCATCTATTTGCCAGGAATTGAGAGGGCCGGAAGCCATGATCTTGGTTTTCATAATGTTTAGTTTCAACCCAACTTTTGCACTTTCCTTCTTCACTCACAACAAGACGCTCTTTAGTTCCTCTTGACTTTCTGCCATTAGAGTGGTATCATCTGCATATCTTAGGTTGTTGATATTTCTCCCGGCAATCTTAATTCCAATTTTTGATTCATCTATTCCTACCTTTCTCATGATGTGCTCTGCATATAAGTTAAATAGGCAGGGTGACAGTATACAGCATTTAGCATCCCAATCCCCCATGATGATAAGGACATCATTTTTGTGTGTTAGTTCTATAAGGTGCTGTAGGGCTTCATAGAACCGGTCAATTTCATCCTCATCAGCACCGGTGGTTGGGGCATAGACTTGGACTATTGTGATATTGAATGATTTGCCTTGGATTCGAAGTGAGATCATTCTGTCATTTTGGAGATTGTATCCCAGTATTGCTTTTCCTACTCTTTTATTGACTATGAAGGCTACTCCATTTCTTCTGAGTGATTCTTGCCTGCAGTAGTATACCTGATGGTTATCTGAATTAAATTCACCCATTCCTGTCCATTTTAGCTCGCTGATTCCTAAGATGTCGATGTTCAGTCTTGTCATCTCTTGTTTGACCACGTCCAGCTTTCCTTGATTCATGGATCTTACATTCCAGGGTCGTATGGGAAAAAAATCTTTACAGCATCGGACTTTCCTTTCACCACCAGATACATCCACAGCTGAGCATCCTTTCAGCTTTGGCCCAGTCACTTCATTCTTTCTGGTGCTACTAGTACTAGCCCTCTGCTCTTCCCCAGTAGCATATTCGATGCTTTCCGACCTGAGGGGCTCATCTTCCAGCATCATATCTTTTTGCCTTCTGGTACTGTCCATGGGTTTTTCATGGCAAAGATACTGGAGTGGTTTCCCATTTTCTTCTCCAGTGGATCACATTTTTTCAGAACTCTCTGCTATGACCTGTCCATCTTGGGTGGCCCTGCACGACATAGCTCATAGCTTCATTGAATTATGCAAGCCCCTTCAACACGACAAGGCAGTAATCCATGAAGGGGCATGATTTCTTAGACATCAGTAATAACATAATCAAGTTTGGAGACCATCCACGAGATTATCAAGTTAGGATGAGCGATATCAGGAAGCATTTTACTATGTGAAAATATTAAAATATCACACACGTTATATCTGAGAGCTAGCTGGAGGGTAAGAAAACTACAGTCTTTAAATTCCTAGTTTTCAACTTTCTGACTATGCAAGCTTCTAACTCAGGCATCCTTTATCAGAAGTAGACCATAGAAGAAACTAGCTTTTTTTAAAAAAAAAAGAAAATCCCAACAAAGTTAGTCTATGCTGTCCTAGTCTTGTCCTCAAAGCCTCTGTACTTTTTTAAAATAAGACATAAAAAGAACTAATCTCCATGAATAGGGACTTCTTTAATCAGTTCAGTCAGGCTACAGATAATCCTTGCTTTACATCTGGTCATTTAACAACCATTCAAAGTTATGATAGATCTCTACAGAGCAACGTATGACTCCTATTTAGAGTTATGCCAGCTGAACAGAACCCCACAGTCATGCAATTGAATTTTGGGCATATGGCAACTGCAAATCCCATGGTCGTGTGACCTCAATTTGCTACATTTTTGTATTGATTTCCAGCATTTACTTCTGATTTTCAGCCAAAAAAAGGCAATTAAGGAAAATGGATTCAGTTAACAACTGTGGTATTCTCTTAACAACTTCCATAACCACTTAACAACCATCATAAAAACCAGCTGTACCTTCAGGTCCCTTGACATGATGCCTCAGCTTATAACTACAATAACTTATGATTGTAATTCTAGGCTTAGTTGTGGTCATTAGTTGAGGACCACTTTTATTGCCATGAAATATTTAAACAAATCCATTGGCATATCTTTGAAGTTTGATTCCTGTTATCCTTCATGTAGCAGATAACACGATATAAAATTCTCCAAAGCTGGTTACTGATGTAATTATTATTATATTTTACTTAACATGATGGAGACAAAATGAATTCCATGTGCAAGCCAACTTGATAATATTTGTCATAGCCTATTGGTTATACATTCATCAGAAGATCTGTGGTGCTGGTGTAAATTATTTTGTATGCCATGGACAGCCAGAGTAACTAATAGAGAGGTGTCAAATCACTTAAAACCAGAGACATCACTAAAAACTAAAATCATAAGACTACGTCTGATTGACTTTGGCCATGTCATGCATGTAAATTCACTGGAGAAGTCAATGATGCTAGGAATGGTTAGTGGAACAAGAAGACCGGGCAAGCAAAGAATATGCAGTCTTGTTAACATCAAATCTGATACAAAGCTGAACAGCCAACAATTGAAAGAAGCTGTGCTTGACAGGGTAGCATGGAGAGCACTTCCCTATAAGTCATCAAGAGTTGGACAAAACTAAATGGTTAAAGCAACAACAATTCATCAGAAGTCAGAGCCATACAGATTGGGATATTGGGTCAATAGAAAAAAATAGTAATGTCCTCTCTGCTTAAAGTATTTGGTTCATTCAACAAAGGCCAGACATTTTTTTTAAAAAAAATAATCTAATGGTCAGAGAACTCTTAATAGTTGGCAGCCTTTGTGTTGACTCCACACATATGTTATTCTTAAGACTTTCCCTCTAAGAAGCAATGCTTGACTTCCCAGAGATTCTGTGTATAAAATAAAAACAGAAAATTGTACATTAAAAGTTCATTATGGCCAACAACCCATGAGGTTTAATCTGCCTGGTCAATATTATCACCCTCTGCTTCTTTTCATGCTGATGTAAAAATAAGAATCAATTTCTTCCCCTTCAGCCACCAACCAGTACGAATAGGCTGATATCTAAGAGGAAAAGAAAGAAAAATCTGCCTCCAAAAAGTGGGCCTCTTACTTGTCACCATTCCATCTGGGTTCATATCAGAAATCATATCATTTCAACCCTTCAGCAGAATTAAGTAAGCCCATTTTTGTTTGTTTTGTTTTTTTAATCTCAGTTTTTGGAAATGGAGATGATGCACATATACCCCATGGAACATATGTGTAATTTAGCATATTGTTTCTTTCCAGAAGCTCAGTGATACAGAACAAATGAGAACTTTTATAACATTATTGGAGAAGACTGTATATTTAAAGGGACTGAAATGTTTCCAAGAAGTTCAGGCTGATCAACGGTGGGGAACTGCAAACTTGCTTCAATTTACCAGACACTAAACTGGAATTTAAAATAGTAGAAGAAACTGGCATTCATTGTTTGGAAAGATGGGTATCAAGGATGCATTTAAAAAAAAAGAAAAAAAGAATGCTTTTTCAAGTTAGAAATAGTAACATGAAAGCTGCACAGTGGAACTGACAGGCAAAGAGATGGTTCTACACACAGGGGAAGATCTGCACGAAAGGGGCAAGATGCATAGCAACATTTGCTAGACATTATAACAAAAGAAGGAAAAGGCTAAATTGACAATTGGTTGATTCTGAAGGTGACATAATGCCCACTCATATGTGGATGATCACATATTTCTTTAAACATCATGAAACTACTCACAGAACTCATAAAATTTCACCAAGAATCAAATACTTATTATACTTATATGCTATTCCATTATAGCATTGTATCCACAGTCTCATACATATCACTTTTTTATGTTTCTCAGTATAATTTTAGAATAAATGAAAACATAGACTCAGTCAGACAAATTTCCATTTTTTCATTTAAGCCAAGCATTACCTAGACCACATCTATGATATGATACACTGCTGGAATTATCAGCTGGACACAAGTTGAACTGGACAGTTTGGCCTGAAAATTAAACAAAAGGAAACCCTGATGACTATTATGTATGCATATTGATAGATTACATCTGCCCTTCAATGGCTTCTGGGACAGCTCGATAGAGACCTCATTGCAATAGCCAGTCATAAGGTGACCAGGATGTGAGTGACCACCTGAATGGCTTCCTGATTGAGGAAAGGGGGCAACTGGCATATAAGACGAACCCCTGCAAAGGATCTCCTGGCCACAGCTGCCACCTACTCACTGAGCAGAAGCTTAGGTCCAGGAGGACCCCTAAACTGTGCAACAGTTTCAAAAGGGGAAGTGCAACTTCTAAAACCAATTCAATCTTGTCAGGACTAAACTGAGGTCTGTTCCTCTTCAGCCAGAGCCAAAGAGCCTCCAGATGATGGATTAGTACATTCTCATTAGTACATTCACATTCACATAATCCGGGTGAAGCAGTATAGGGATGGAAACAAGAATGGTTTGCAAAGATAGAAAGATATCAAGAGATATAGGAAACATTATTAATGCAAAATACTTTTAGCTTTCTTCTTCTTTCCTTCCCTTCCCTTCCCTTGCCCTTGCCGTTCCTTCCATCCATCCTCTACTTGCAGATTTTTTTTATAATGCCCTGTTAAATATCTTAATCACTATCTGCCAACTTGTTAGAAAAGAAACTTTGTCTTCCAAAAGACAAAGCAAATGTCAACAACTTTGTCAATAAAGTTCTTGCATTAACCTAATGCAAGCCAAGAGATATTTAATTATCCTTCCTTTCATTGACAATAATTTCTTCAACATTATCCCTGGATTTCCAATGCATCAATTAAATTCTCCTTCTACAATGAACATGGTCAGACTAATATGACCCTAAAAGCCTACGATTCCACATAAGTTGCTTCTGTTAACAGTTCTGAATACACAGTACCTGTGACAAGATAATATCTTCCTTCCATGGTTCATCAAGGAAGAAATCTAGTTTAGGCAGTGGAAAGCACACCATTCAATACACATATTACTGGTTTTCCAGTGTATGCTCCTGAATCTGTTGTTTGATACTGCATCCATCATTTAACCTAAGGAAAGGGACAGCTCTAAGTATAATTATTCTTAGAGAATTTCTTAATAATGATATATAGATGGCTGATAGACCTTCTTGAAAGAAAATAACATCTTTGAATTCTAATTTCAAAAGTTTATTATTAATATTTTCTACCCATTCCATTTTAATATGCCCTTCCCAATATGTGCTTATCATTCTGGGACACTGTACTATAGTGGTGGCTATCCTGGCTATAGTGGTGAAGATTTCTTTCCGACTGATCACAGAAAACTTCATTGTTGAAGCACAGGGAATATTTAATTTCTCCAGTAAACTATTAAAAGTTATGAATAGATAGGGAGGACAAAGCTAGTCTTCCAACATCAAATGCCAACAAGATTTTGGGTTCTGTTAAATGGGATAATAGTATCCACCTAGAATATCCCCATGGCAAGATAGACTGCAAATAAATTTAACAAATAAATAAACAATGCAGACAGGCTGGTTTAGGAAGAACTTTATTAAAAAGTTCTGAGCTGAATTTCAAAACCAGGGCAGAAAAGTTATCTGTCACTGTGTTCCCCAAAGCAGGTTATACTGATATTAAAGGCATATGTCATAACACTGAAAGATGACTGTGATTTATTTCTCAGAATAATAGGTAGCAACCGGTCATGCAAAACATTAGATATACCATTGTTTCCAGTACTGTCAAGATTGTTCAATCTAACAAACTGTAATAATACAGCAGATTTTTTTTTTAGACTCTAAATCTCTAACCGAGTCTTTGAGTACAAGTCTCCCTAAAGTGACTACATTGCATTTGAATGAAACTATAATTGCAAGCATTCTCATCATGAATCTCCCAAACATCACTAGAAAATGTCAGCACAATTTTCATGGCACATACCTTGCAAGATACAGAGTACATAGCCAGATCAGGCAATGTACTGTATAAGATATCTGGATTGAACATATTGTAAAACTGTGTTTCTCCACCTTGGAAACTTTAAGAGGTGTGGATTCAGGATTCCCCAGCCAGCCAAGATGGTGAAACTGTGGAAAGGCAACAAATAAGGAGGCAAAGTTTTGAGGAAAAAGAAGCTCCTATATCTTTCCTGCCAAATAATTGATAGTTTCCTTTGTATTAATGAAAACAAATGAGTCATTGGATCTGCTGGTAGAACTTTCTTGTACAAAGACAAACTGTTCTCCAGCACCATTGGATCAAAGCATAATGTTTAACTGGCAAAGGTAACAGAATAATACAGGGGTGTCAAACTCAATTTCATTGAGGGCCGCATCAGCATTGCGGTTGCCCTCAAGGGGCCGGGTGGGTGTGGCCAGGGTGGGCGTGGGCTACTGGGTGGGCGTGGCTAGAGTACATATGGCCTGCTGGGTGGGCGTGGCCAGCTCTACATGGTTCGCATCAAGGGTGCCTATGGGGGCCTGGGCAGGAGTGGGACAGATCTGAGGGTCTCTGGCAGGAGGAGGGTCTCTGGGCCAGGACCAAGGCAGTGGGGGCCATTCCCTCACTGTTTCCAAGATGGCTTCACGGGCCACATGAAACCACTTCACGAGCCGGATCTGGCCCTCGGGCCTTGTGTTTGACATGTCTGGAATAATAGAATAACAGAGTTGGAAGGGACCTTGGAGGTCTTCTAGTTTTCTGCTCAGCCAGAAAACCCTATACCATTTCAGACAAATAATAAAAAATTCCAGTGTTGGTGCACCCACAAATTCTGAAGGTAAGTCGTTACACTGATTAATTGTTCTAACAGTCAGAAAATTTCTCCTCAGTTCTAGGTTGCTTCTCTCCTTCATTAGTTTCCATCCGTTGCTTCTTATCCTGCCTTCAGGTGCTTTGGAGAATAATCACAAAGATAATCAGGAAGAGTTGCACTGCTATGAGAAAACTGTACTGAATCCAGTGGTGCATCTGCACTCCAATGGAGTATGCAGTGAACATCCAAAACTGATGGTAAGGAACATGATTTCATCTGTTACACCTGCAGAGAAGCAACATTTTCCCCCCCTAATGATATCAGGGTTTAAGTTGGAGAACCTCAATACACAAATATATATCAATTTTGCAAAACTGATAAAGTAAGGCAACATTACTTGGATGGCTAACCTTAATCTTCAACCTATAGGTTCATAGACCTTGGAGAATAATACACCACCACTGAAGTTGCGCATGATGTGTGTAGCTCAAATCAGATAGATCAGATATGGTGAAGAGTATTTCAAATGGATCAAAACTTATCGTCCTTGATAGGAACCAAAGAAGGAAAAGGCTTGGATAAAATAGGCAATTCTTACAAGAAGGCACACATACATCTTTGTAAACCCAGCTTCAACTGAATTTTTTGCACTATTTGTTAGAATTGAATAATCACGAACAATCAAATTACAGAATGCATAAGCAGGATTTAGCAACTTGGTTTTCATATGATATTTACCCATAAAATAGGTATTGCCATATTATTTTAGTGATGTTTTCAATAAGTTGCAGATTTGTTTGGGCATTAGGTTTTATTTGCATTAGGTAAACATACTGTATATAACATGATTTTCAGAGTTGTGTTTGGATTAATGGTGTTGGTTTTTTTAGATAATCAGCAGCACAATCAGGCTCGATTCATCCAAAAGAGCTATTTTGTTATGTCTGAACAAGATGAAGCAGAATGCAGTACACCTCTATGTTATTTCAAAGAGAAGATTTGAAGGTGCATTTTATTCAATCCTTTATTGAAAAGAAGCACAGCCCAATCCATTCATCCTTCTTATCCATCAGTCCATCCATCCGTCTGTCCATCCATCTATATATCCATTCATCCATCTGCAGCTGTTCAGCACCTGGTCAATCTTTGCCCAGAAGCTAAACACAGGGTAAAAGTACTTGAATGGAAGGCCACAGTTTAGGCTGGATTGGAAAATAGGAAAAGATCTCAGAACTTAGGGCAAACCGCTTTTCACCACAACCAGGAAAAGTTTGTGTAATTTGTGTGTTTGTGTGTGTGTGTATGATGGAGACAAATAGATTTCATGTTATGCAGTATGATCTCATTAACATGTATTGGGTGTATTTGATAAGAGTCAAATTTAGTCCTACAAAAGGCAATGATTGCAACTAACCCATTTAAAGTATGAGAACGTCTAAAACAAATGTATTGTTTATGAACATTTATTCCATACTTAACATATTCTTCTAGGACTTTACAAATACCATTTGGAACATTTGCTTTTAGTTTCTCAGGAATTTTTCATTTATTAGTGAAGAGCACTGAAAATTAAAATTAATAAGTTTTCCAGCAGAGGTGAATGTTAATTTGAATCCATACCAAGAAATATTTAGCATTATTACTGCAAGTCCATTATAGGTTTGATGCTTCTAATTCAAAGTGATATAGCTGCATGCACCCATTTCACTATTTTCAGGGATATGTTAGATTCCTTTGAAGGAGGGGAGGGGGGAAGACATTCAACAAGATCTAGCATATTAAAACTTTGCCTTAATATTTGCTAACACCATTACTGACATTTTTCACGGCATGTTCTCTGGGTTTTTCCAGTCTCCTCCAGTATATTTTCATATATAAAGAAATTTCCTTTTCAGCCTCTCTTGCATTATTTATTGGGACAGTCGATCAACATTAACTCAGATAAGCGAGTGGAAAAAAGGCACACATCATGCAAATTAGCATTCTGGCCGATATAGACTTTGTATTTTCATTACACAGAAAATGAAAAGCAGAACAATTTTAAACTCTGTGAGCAAAAGCACCCTTTGAACTTGAAATACATGATATTAAGAAATATTTTGACAATACTGCACTGAATTAATGGCATGGCACAATGAATGATGGCATCTAATTAAATTCTTAATTAAATTTTGTCATAGTCTTTCATTGAGAAAAATACAGCACAGTTGGATTGGATACTTTTTCTTTGTAAATTAGCCCATGGGTGATTAACAGGTGCTCTTCATGTATTAATTACTGAAAAATGGAATCCAACGTGGCTTCAGAGGGAAGCGAACATGCAACATATCTATGCATCAATGGCCTTTTCAAACAGAAAGTGATGGGTTCTGTCTGAGAGCTACATGGATTTTATGCAAATCACACTCTTAAGAAACAGCAGTGCACTCAAATATATGTTAGGAAATGCAAAGCAAATAAATGAAAAGATGAAATATTCCCAATATTTTGGATGACTTTCCACAATTCCATAAATGGCCATGCACTCTTTTTTAAATGCTGTAGTCACGCCATGCAGGACACAGTGTTGTAAATCCCACTGGCAGAATTATTTGCTCTTTCCTTTGGGAGTGCCTATCCAAAATATCCAGAAGATGGGAGACTTTCAGAACAATTTAAAGGGAGAGTAAGGTATTACCAAAGGGAAGAGAAGAAAGTGAAATTTACATTCCATCATACTAAATGTAGCTCATTACATTGGACCTACCAAGATCTGAGTAACCATAAAGAATACTTTTCAATTTGATGTTCCCAATGATGATAGACTTACCAAATAAACTCCCTAAAAATATGTGGAAGTCTACTTCTGGGTATAATTTCCTCTCCAGCTTCCCTCTTGCTCCAGTGTTATAGAATCATAGGATCAGAAGGAACCTTGGAAGTCTTCTAATCCAAACCCCTGCCCAAGGCAGGAAAATTTATTCCATTCCAGACATATGGCTTTCATTTTTTTTCTTAAATACCTCCAGCAATGGAGCACCCACAACTCCAGGAAGCAAACTATTCCATTGGTTAATTGTTCTCACAATCAGAAAATTTCTTCTTAGTTTCAGGTTGAATCTCTCTTTTATAAGTTTCCATCCTTTGTTTCTTGTCCTGCCCTTGGTTGCTTTGGAGAAAAAGTCAACCCCCCTTTCCTCTGTGACAGTCCATCAAGTAGTGGAAGGGAGCTATCACGTCACCCATAGTTCTTCTCTTTGTTATGCTAGACATACCTGGTTTAATTCCCTTATAATCTTTATTGCTATTCTCTGCACTTTTTCTAGGGGCTCCGCATCTTTTTTGTGTTGTGGTGGCCAGAATTGGATGCAGTATTCCAAATGTGGCCTCACTAGTGCAGCATAGAGCAGGAGTTTCACTTCTCAGTCTTCCCAGTATGAAATTGTTGACTACTTAAAGCATGATGATTATGACATCAAGACCCAATATAAATAGAAGAAAGATTAATGAAGGCTACTGGTTGGATTAGTGTTGCTTGGGATAGCTGCCATGCCTCCAATTGGCTTACTACTCTGCTTAAAATCAGATTTTACTAAATCAGCAGTCTTTGCTGATTGGCAGCTGATTTTTCTTTTAACTAATCATTTGCTAATCACAGTAGCCACAACAGTGGGAATAAAAATCTATACTTTTAATTGAACAGCAACTGAGAATACATACAAACTTTTTTCCTTTCATCAGGCTGATGAGTCTAATTTCTGAGTGCATCATTGCACTTATACATTTAATCACCTGGATGGATTATTCCCATGTGGCAATTTTCTTCATAATTTAAATGTGTTGGATTGTCTCCTTCACAATTCTGTTCTGGGTTCCCCTTTCTGGATTGAACTGTTGCAGATGTACGTCTCCTCATCTAGTGATTGTGTTTCATTAAAAAAAATTGGTTTTTACATGAAATGGTCATGAAGTGAACTTGTGAAGATTTTTAAACTCTGAAGATCACTGGTTACTGCCATCTCATTCAGATAAAATTCTCTCATAGTGTGCCTGATCCATCCCCCCACTTTCTTTGATCCTCACAAGTGCTGAGATTGCTTAATCAAGCTGTCTCTCCTTGAACTGTTTTTCTCCACAGTGTAGCACTTCCCTTTCCTAAAATTGCTAATTGTAAGTTAACAAGCTCAGCTTTGTGACATTAATTAAATGATCTGAACATAGGGAAGGCTTGTGTTGTTAGGCACGCAAAATTTGATAGTCAAGGCACACATCGATCAGAAAATAGATTTGTTTTAATTACCATTTATTATCCTTGTTTTTGTGTATTGTCACTAAACAAGAAATCACTAAAGAAGAGTGGCCATATATGATGCTTTCAAGCACAGTATTGTTGAGTGTGAGAGAACATACTTGCCAGGTTAATAGTCTATCATTATGCAGGAATTGTTGCTTTTTTTTCCAAAGAGGGCCTATAAGTGCAATGATATAAGTTCTGAAATCATTAGATTTCCCCTCCCCCACCAATAAAACTTACAGTTCCAGGAATTAGAAGTAGACATATATATAAAATAAGGATACTCACAATGAAGTCCGACAAGCCAGAACTATGCAGAAAGCCTGCCCCTACCACTTTGTTTTAGTAGACACAGCTAGTAACTCAGATAATCTAAAACATTTCATGGATGCTTTGAATTTACTTTTGTAAAAAGTTTGGTTCCATGGCAAGGTATGGGAAACTGAAAAAGAGCATAAAGATCAGCCTCTTATACCTAGGTAGATTATTGATCCTCCCAGCTCAATATTTTCTGCCTTTAATGTTAGTGGGTATCTGGGATTTTCAGATAGAAGTCACTTCCAGCCCTATCAAGAGAGATAACATGGATTGATTCTGGGACCTTTATCTTGGATAGAAGAAAAAAAAACATATTGGGAGGGAAACAGTCAAAGTGGGGGGAAGTGAACAGCAAGGCAGACTGTAACTCGATCTCTTATTCAGCAACTCCCTTCAATTTGTCTCTGGCAACTTTGTATTTAACAAACAAAAACTATGAAGTCCCATCCTTTACAGCGTTCTGTAATTCACACAAGGCAGTATCTACTTTACATAGAACTGAAAGGGTTTAAAATAGGAGACTTAAGGACTTCTGCTTTGCAAGAAACAAAAAGGCATGATTAAAATTGCCTTCACTGCATATAGAAATTGTGAATAACAGATTCTCTTTTTACGTGGGAGCAAAACAAAACCATTTGTGCTTGTGCTAAAATTCAGCAGCAAGATGTGAACACATTCAGCACATTTCTCAGTCTTGGAGAAATATATAACAATACCAATAGCACTGAGACTTATATACTGCTTCAGAGTGCTTTACAGCCCTCTCTAAGCAGTTTACAGTGTCAGCATATTGTTCCCAACAATCTGGGTCCTCATTTTACAGACTTCGTAAGGATGGAAGGCTGCATCAACCTTGAGCCGGTGAGAATCAAACCACCGGACTGCTTGCACTCGACACTCAGCTGAATTAGCCTGAAATACTGCATTCTAGCTACTACACCACCATGGCTCTTGTGATGGCTTTAGACACAAATTATTTCCAGTGTTTAAAATCCTTTCAGGAAATAACATGATTTATTCTGTCCTTCCTTGGATAAACAAGTCATATTAGAGAATTAATAGTTATCCAAATGCAGACAAGCCATTCTTATATATAAGCATCTTACAGAGAAAATATTTTGGTTAGGTCTTAAATTCCCAATCAAAGCAAACTTGTCCTTGCATAGATAGCATCTTATACCTGGCCAGGTGACCTGATCTTTTCCTATATATATCAACCAGCTAAGTGAACATTTTATTTTTGTGATTTTCCATTCAATATTTTTCATTACTCCACTATGTTGGAGGCAATACTCCCAGCATAACTACAGCAATCTGTACATTCTGTTAAAGAGAATATAAGTCTTCAATCACCTCCCAATAGTATGGTAATGCTGATGTATGCTTTTTTAGAAATGAATGCTTTATGTTGTAACAGTTTAGGAAAGTTTTATGGATTCCTATGCAATGCATTTATTTGAATATTTCCTAGGAAATATTAAAGTGAATAAATGTTTTGATGCCACTGAAAATATAGAAACAGTTGTTTCATGCATTGACAGGTCTCCATTTATTAACTATTTTTTCTCATAGAATGTTCTGTTATTTTGTATCTTGCATTGTTTAGGTTTCCAGTATATATCTTGACAATGTTAAGTTACTTTTTTACCATCGATTATTGGTTCAACAGCAGTTTACTGAACAGAGGGATGCTTAATGGGTTGCAATTGTCATATAATGCAATTTAAAGCAGCAAAATATTACAACTAGAATTACCCCCAGCTGTAAAAAAATGGTAATGTTACCTGATCAAAGTTGGCTTTGATGGTTAAGATGCTTTTGTAGTGTTGGAAAAGAAGAAAAGTACCATAACTCTTTTTGACCAGAAATCCTGGTTTTTCTGACATGGAGGATGAACAATGCAATGCTGTTACTATGGAAAAGTTGATTTAAAGGGTACAATTAAAATAAACATCTCTATTTCAGTTGGCTTTTTTATTATTGTTATATTGCAAATAGTGATGTTTAAGATTGCAAAATATAAAGGCAAATAAATATTTATTTATTTTTGATTATTAAATTTGTATGGTGCCCATCCCAGGGGAAACTCCTAGGCAGTGTAGAACCAAATAAAAACAAGATGGAACATTAAAATAATAATATATGATTATATTATTATAGAAATAATGAAATAAAAAATAAATATATTGTTTAACAATAATATTAATGTTAAACCTGACTAAAATCATCAAAGATGGAAAAAGTATCTTGTATTTTTAAAGTTTAAATGCATATTATAAAATTTAAACTATTAAGGAACTCATTATAGTAAAAAAGAACATTACCTTAGAACTTTATTGACCACCTGTACATTGAATCAATATAAAATCCAAAGGAATGATGTGATATAAGCTGGTTGCACAGTTTGAAAATGTTTAAGAAGACTTACTTGAAACATCACAGAAGCATAACATCACCTTACTGATTTTAAACAGTAAACATCTGGACACCTGTTTTCTGGCTTCCATGTGAACCTAAAAAAATATTGCTCTGTTAAGCATCTCATTAACATACATGAATAGTTTTAGGCAACTGAAAGCAAAGCCTTTTTATTTATTTTTTTCAAACAGTAAGTTCTAAAACAAATAAGTACTGATACTAACCAGTTCCTATGTCTTTAAATTTTTAAATGTAATTTAGAAATAACACAAAAATAATGGGATTTTCTCAAAAGAGTGAATATTATCAGACAATAGGTCAGTAGTCTATCTGAGAGGTCACGAGCGCATGAGTGACTGTGCGTAGGGCATCTCGGTCCAAATAGGGCCACAACTGGTGCACCAGGCGAACCTGGGCAAAAGCCCCCCTGGTCACAGCTCCTATATGATCTTCTAAACTGAGCTGTGAGTCAAGGAGGACACCCAAGTTGCGAGCTCTATCTACAGGGGGTAACACCTCACCCCTATAGATAAAGACGGAATAGAGTGGACAACCCGAGATGCCGGTATGCACAGCCACTCAGTCTTGTCGGGATTTAGACAAAGTCTGTTCCTCCCCATCCAGACTCTCACCGCCTCCAGGCAATGGGACATCACGTCGAGGGCATCACCGGGTTGATCTGGGGTGGAAATAAAAAGCTGGGTATCATCAGCGTACTGATGATACCCCACCCCAAAACCATGAATGATCTCACCCAGTGGCTTCATACAGATGTTGAACTGAAGGGGCGAGAGGACCGACCCCTGAGGGACTTCACAAACGAGAGGCCTCGAGGCCGACCTCTGTCCCCCTGCCAACACCGACTGCAAACGACCCAGGAGGTAGGAGGAGAACCACTGTAAAACAGTGCCACCCACTCCCAACCCCCTGAGGCGCCGCAGTAGGATACCATGGTTATTTCCTGTTTCAGCCTAACCCAAGGCCATCCACAGGCAGTAGTCACAGCAGTGACAGCTCATATTTGTGTATTTTTTTGGATTGCTAACAAAGAATTAAAGGGAAACTGATATGTTCTTATTTGTTCTCATCAGTCAGCCATACCCTTCTGAGATTCGAACCTGGGCCAATTGCACCTTAGGCAATTATTCTAACCTTTAGGCCACTGGCTCTTTCTCGCTTTGTTAGCTGAGAAGCAAGGGAGATATGTGTTAAGTGTTTGTTAAGTATTTAGAATACCTTGCTAGGCCCCATACATACATACATACATACATACATACATACATACATACATGTGTGTGTGTGTATGTATATATGTATGTATAGTATGTATAAATGCCATCATCATGAAGTGGCCTATTGTCTGTTAATATTCACTCTTTTGAGAAAATCCTTTGCAGCATGCCCACTTTCTGCCATGCTGGGAGATATTTTGAGAATTAGAAGTTTCCATGGCAAGAATGCTGATTCTGTCAGCTGTCACCTCGTGGCAGGACTGAGGAAGAGAAAGAAAGTGTTCATTAAGATGTGGGAACACCTGGAGAAAATAAGTGTCAGACTGAAACTGCAATGGGTATAAGGAAGGATTGTGACCTCATGTTGACTGTAACTGCTTTCAGTGGATTCATTCTGATAGGCAATGAATATCCTTATCTCACCATGCTTTGGGTAGCCTCTGCCAAAGAGTCAGAGAGTCCAACAGCCACCATGGGAGTCAAATTATAGAGGAAACCAACCTACTAGCATGGTTCCTAGTAGTACACAGCAGTGTTGTTTCTCAGCCTCAGCAACTTTAAGATGTATGGACTTCAACCCCCAGCATTCCCAGGCCACCACATTTTAAAGTTGATGAGGTTGAGAAACACTGGAACAAGGAATGGAGAGACTGTCAGAAAACTATATTTTTTTCTTATTCTTGATTCCAAACAAAGGCTTCTGCAGCAAAAGGGCATTGCTGTTAGGTTCCTGTCCTATAGTCAGGAGCAACAGGAGACCATCCAGGCAGCCAATTAGGATGGATTACAAGCACTGTGAAACAAAGAAACGAATCATGCTGAAGGTTGATTGGGCTGCAGAGTCTTTTGGCTAAAGGATCATTAGAGGTAACAACTGGTTTGATGCAGATGCTCAAGCAATGTTGACAACATGTGTGCTCTCCTGCCTTGTCTCTAGCAACCTTGTTACCACAAACCCGCAATTATTTTGCTCACTTGCCAAGTCTCCTTCAATCTGGAGAAAAATCAACTTCAAGCTACAGGTACCTCATCTACTGTGAAAATGCAGCGACCTTCACAGTTAATCAATACACGAAGAGATTCTTCTTCTGTTACCCGAAAGGATTCTTCTTCTCTCATAGCAATAATCTTTGTACATATTTTGACTCTCAGGGCCCCAGTAGAAATGGACCTTCCAAGCACAAATTACAAGATCCAACCATTATGAGCCTCCTTCCTTTCTCACTATCCTTTGTGGTTCATCTCCTTTTCCTTTAATGTACAGCAGAAACTCCAGAGTACATGAGGCTATGTGACAGCGGCATATTTATAGGAATATGTAATGAAGATGTCATTTCCAACCACACAACTCAGCCACATCCTTTATAGATTGGAAAATCATTTAAAAATGCATTTCCTGAATCATGAGGATTACTAAAAACTGTTTGCAGGCGAGGCCATCAGGATGAAACACCTCTTCTCAGCCAACTGTGCCAATAAAAAATCCATATTGTAATCTGCAGGTGATTAATCCGTCTTAAGTTGAGAAAGAGGGAAGTGAAAAACTTGCTTCTATCCCACTAATTATTATGCTGCCTGGAAACCATGAGGTGAGATCTCAGAGGGGAACTAAAGAAAACTTGCTGAGCAGTGTCTTTAAGCGATTGTGACGTCTAAGGAACTGTAACATGCCGCAGTAAATAAATGCACTCAGTTAACACAATTAACTATAAAAACCCAACACACTTCTGGGCTAGCAGATAACTCAGTCCTTCACTTTTAATTGTTATTTAGATCAAGCTGTTTCTCTGGACATGCCTAGCGAAAAGAGAAAGGAAAATCACAGAAACTGAATCAGCCCTTCACTTGGAACAATGTTTAGTGCCGGATGTCTTCATCTTTTGGTGGTGCTGGAGAGAGAGAAAGGGGGGGGCTGCTCCCCCCAACTAGTTCACACTTAGTTTGAAGAAAGAGGATTTGTTTTTGAAGTCACTTTCTAAGGAGAAAAACAATGCAGGTATTTTTTTTGAAATGGAGGGAAACATATTTTTTTTGCACTTAACCAAGTGGGTTGCATGTGAGTGAAGAGTAATAATAATAATAATAATAATAATAATAATAATAATAATAATAATAATAATAATAATAATAATAAGTTAGAAGGGACCTTGGAGGTCATCTAGTCCAACCCCCTGCTCAGGCAGGAAACCCTATACCATTTCAGACAAATGGCTGTCCAGTCTCTTCTTAAAAACTTCCAGTGTTGGAGCATTCACCACTTCTGGAGGCAGGTTGTTCCACTGGTTAGTTGTTCTAACTGTCAGGAAGTTTCTCTTCAGTTCTAGGTTGCTTCTCTCCTTGACTAGTTTCCATCTGTTGCTTCTTGTCCTGATTTCAGGTGCTTTGGAGAATAGCTTGACTCCCTCTTCTTTGTGACAGCCCCTGAGATATTGTAACACTGCTATCATGTCACCCCTCACCCTTCTCTTCATTAAACTACACATACCCAATTCCAGCAACCGTTCCCTGTATGTTTTAGCCTCCAGTCTGTCTTTCACAGTTCAATCATCTCTCCTCTGGTCTGCTGCCTTCCTGATTTTCCATTTTTCTATTAAATCCCACAGGAAGATACCAGAGGAGAATCCTCCTGTGGGATTTTTCAGACTGGGAAGTATTTAAGGAGCTTCCTGAGTAATGGAACTGTTTGTTTGTTTGTTTGTTTAATTCATTAATTCATTCATTCTCACCATCCATCTGAACAAGTGACTCTGGATAGTGAACAAAGAAAATAGGTTATTAAATACAATAAAAATTAATAAACAAGGATGATTAAATATATGCATTAATGGAATAAAAATGTAAGTTTGGGTTTTAAGATAATAAAAAATTAAAATAAACTAGAGGAATAGCAGCAGCAGAATACTAATCAAGTGAAACCTACTAAATGTTTAAATCTAGATGAAGGATGCAATAAAAATTAATATTACAGCAGCAATGTTTGTACCAACCATCATTTCCGACAACAAGCTGGTCAGGGAGGGACTTTATTGTGAAATTTTGAAACAATTTCTCAAGCATTTTGGGGGAAAAAAACAACTAGGAAAAATAGAAGCCCCCATTCATAGGAAGAAAACTTTTGAGCATTGCAGAGCAGATTTTAGCATAGTGTGACAGCCTTTTATTCTAAAATTCATCTCTGGATTACCTGAAATAATAGCTAAGCAAGTGTAAAATACCCTACTTTCACCACTGAGTAAATGCATTAGAGGTAGAATAAGAAAATAGTTCTCCAAGTCAGAATGTTAAAGGATTGAATTTTAATATTAAACTTGACACAAAGAAAACAGCCCAAAGAAAACACTTGGTGGCTACTTAAGGTTTGCCCTCAGAGTAATGCTCTTTAATAGAGAAGATAATTTGCCACACAACCTGCTGAGGAGGAATAGATTAGCTGCCCTCTGAAAATAATTGGCACAGTGCAAGTGAGTTAAATCAAGCTCTTACATGAAATATAGAGTCACAAAGATCTAAATTACTGTATTAGGACATCAGGAAGCAGAGAGAGGACTTAGCACAACCCTGGACCATCTCTTACCTTTGCATAATCCTTCCTCTTTCTTCTAATATTTTAGAAGCAGCTATGGGATTCATTATGGATTGCCTCCCTGTTCCTATCAACCTTCTTGGATGAACAAATCATCATCATCATCATCATCATCATCATCATCATCATCATCATCATCATCATCATCCAATGTCACAACTTTTAGACCAAAGATATTGGAGATAAATTTAATCAGTGCTGCAATAAACTTGGAAATATTATAGCAATATGTTTTAAAGTGTGAAGCTGAGTAAAGCAAATAAAGAGAAACAGAATCCTTTCCTATTTGCAGACACCACGTCTTGCACCCCCGTTTTCTGAAAAGTATCTTTAAAATGAATTTTAGTTGCTCACCTGCTTGCTTGCTTCCTTGCTTTATTTAATTAATTTGAGTAAACATTGGTGCTACCTGCAATTTTGGGAACTTGTGATTTATGTGCTTGGGTTTGAAGGAGAAGAGTAACAGCTAACCCAAATGGCACAAATTGCTTTTTTGTGCAAGTTCTGCAGACTAATCATTGCTCAGACAGACTTGAGTATTAAATGGATTAAGTGTGCACCCATGAACTACCCAACAAGTCACAACTAAGGAAAGCTAAACAAAACAAAACACCATGATAGTCTCTCAGTTCGTTTAATAAAGATGAGAGGATGTCCCAACCCAATGACATCCAGGAAGCTATTAAAAGCCTGGCTAATTGAGTTTTTGCTGGGTTTTTTTTTTCTTCCTATTTGGGGACACTCATGATTTCCTTTTTGTCTTTTGTAATGTTTTTCTCCACCCAGAGTCATTTGGAGTCAGGTACTCTATAAATTGCATTAACCAACAACTAGACCTTCAGAATCAGTTTTTGAAGAAACTTTTGACCTGCTTTGAATTAGTGTGTCCTGTGCTTGTGTCCTTTTAAATCCTATCTGATTGTACACATGGTCAAAGTGTCAGGCTAGGACAGATCTATGACCAGCCCTTTGGTCTTATTGAACAAAATGATTTGACCCTAGTAATATTATTTTCTAGCCATACACTGTGCAGTTAAGAAATAAGAAGCATTGCCATTGATTATAAAAAGAAAAAAAAGTGTAAAATAATGTCAGTATTTTTATTAATAACTATTACCAATTCGATTATATCTTTTCTGTAATTAAAGAAGAACAGCACACTTCTCCCTTCCAAATAAATGCTTTTCTCGCTGCAATTTCTCAAAACTAATGTTGAGAGAACAATCAGAACAACCAGATAAAAATCTGGGCATCAATGGAAATCCTTGAGAAAATAAATTCAAGGTCAGACACCTTGAAATAAATAATAATTTTGTGGAAGTCAGCTTTTTTCATCCAATTGTCCCATTTTTTGATCTTTGGTTTGGAATTTTCCTTTCTTTAGGAGCAATATGGGGCTTGACCTGCTGTTTGTTATAGATTGATGTCCTTGAGATGTGTATTAAAGTCTACAATTCCATATTTCATAATGTTATCCATGAATATATGCATGAAATTGTCGGCTTAAAAGGAGCAAGCAACTTTAACAGGCATATGGATATAGGTGATCCATAACTATTGCTTAATTGATCTCTGAACAAGCCTTCAAAGTGTCTCACCAAAGACACCTAAGCAAACTTTAGAAGACAGGAGATTAAAACAGATTACTTTTATGCATTGGTAGTAGAAACCCAAGAATACAAAATAAACTGAGGGATGCAAACATTTCGATTTACCAAAGAGTTCTGATGAGGCTTGCTCATAAGTTGGAGAGAACAGGAAGGATGGCCAAATTTGCTGAGAATATCCAATTATACAGAGAGCTTAAAAAACAAAGGAATTATGAAAACTTTTAAAGAATCTCTTTTTAAAAGGCAAGGATAAAATAGTGTAGGTGTTTGGTTTTTTGCAATAAATCTTACCTCGCAATCTGAAAATAGCAGTGACTGACCCAAAAGGGGGATTTCTAATAGGATAAACAGATATTGATTACATCTTACACCAATTATTATTACAGTAAATACTTCGTTATATTTGAGCACTCTGCTTCATATCCGCTATTTTTCTGATATGCAGTTATTTCGGGCCTAACCAGGAAAAAATAATTCAAAGAAATATCCTGATCCATGATTTTTTCAGATAGAGCATTTTAAAGATTTTATTGTTCATTAGCTTCAGCAGTGCATCAAAATGATTTTGTGCACTTAAGGCAATAAATGATCAAAATGTTATACATTATAATACTAATACAGTGATGGAGTTCAATATGTGGAGGTAAAGCTGTACCTCATTTGGTCACAAACAACTAAATGCTGGGTTTTGAAACACAGTTTCTACCTTCACATATTTACTAACGCTGGGACTTTTAGAGGAGCAAAATCCTGGAGAATTTTTCAACTTTGCACTATGTGTAGAAATGTTCGTGTTCTTTGGGTAACTTTTCCTCCTGATAATATGTATGTATCTCTCTCTCCAACTCCATCTCCATCTCTATCTATTTTTTCCCCTGAAATAACCCTTTGAGTTCATCAAGCAAATCTTTATCAAACTACACAAGGTACCCTAGGGAGAGATTGATACAAAAACAAATCCTACATGACAGATGTCTTTGAGCATCACATAATATTCTTATGAGAATCCCGACATAGTTGTGATGAGTAAGAAACAGGAGTATAAAAGCCTTGGCATCATTAATCAATTTTGAGTATAATTCATTCATTCTTTTTTTTTTAAAAAAAGCTGAAAATAGTATTCACTGTCATAGCTTAGAAGAATCTTATTTTAAAAGAGGTTGCATGAGTTGCATTCATTCCAAAGTTGTCTATATAAATACCAAATAATTAATAGAATAAAATGTCACAGAGGAACATTAACAAAATGATTAAATTGTTTTAAAAAAGCAGGCATCCTGAAAAACAAAGGCCATGAAAACCAATGGGAATTACTTCTTTTTCAAGTAAGCCCATTAGAACTGCAGTCTTGCTGATATATTATGCATTTGTTCCATATATTGTAGTTCAATTACCAAACTGAATGAAAAAAATGGTATATTTTCATGACACATTGACAAGTATGCTGTAAAACAAGGCTTTAAAATAAAGAAAAGAGAGTGCTTATTTATAACTTTTCAGAACTATTGTAACTGCACTAAAATGTATTGCCAACATTCAATTTTTATGTAAAAGACTTATTTTATATTCATGAATATAATTTAAACATTGAGCATAGTTTGACATTAATCAATGGTACTTTAATAACAGGCATTTGTAATGGCAACTCTTCTATTATATTGGTTCCCTTCTTGGCTTCATAATTCTCTCCTTACTTTGATAGGATCCAACCATAGATTTTAAAAAAGTGTCAAGCTGGAGTGGAAGAGTATATTCAACAGAAATTAAGACTGGGGTTGAGATAAATAAAAAGTCAGGCTGAATTTCTTTTACAATTTATACAATATTAATGTGATGTAGGTCCTAGTACAGAATGGGTTGTACAAAGGCAAGGAGTTTTATTTTTTCATTACCCCCATATATTCCTCTTTAGGTGTTTGGTTTACTCTAAACAAAACAGCCAACTACAATTCTTTGAAGGCTCCATTGTTGCAATAAAGTCCAGTTCTTAGTTAAGGCTGAATATGCACCATGACGTGATTGATTATCAAGATATTTTTGGTTCCCAGTGACCACACAGACAGATTTTTCTCCATGAGAATCTCTCTAACCTGTTTTTTCAAGTCTCCCAATGGTGCACTCATTACCACCTTGACTGAGTTCATCCACCTTGCTGTTCATCATCCTCTTTTCCTTCTTCCACCTTTCCCAGCATTAGAACCTTTTCCTGAGACCTGGGTCTTTGCATAATATGTCCAAAGTAACTTGCTCAAAGCCTCAGGTGAAAACTCTAGGTTGATTTGTTTAATGATCCATTGGTTGGTTGGTTTTTTTTAAAACTGTACGTGGTATTCTCAGGAGTCTTCTTTGATACCAGAGTTCAAAGGCACCAATAATTCTTCATATCTTGATTGGGGCAGTGCCAAAATTGAAAAGATTTCCAAAAAAACACTGTAAAAAAAGACAAAAGCTGTGTCAACACTCTCTGTGAGCCAACATGCCTGCTTAATGGCTATATATAATTAAAAAACAAGAGGGCACTTTCTGGAAATTCCTAACAATATTTACAAATGAACCAAACCATAAGGAGCATCAGACTATGACCATGCCTAGGGTGCCAAAATATCTAGAGCCAGCCCTTGCTGCAATTGCCAAGGGATGTAGTGCCCCTATGACTATAGAAGGTAAACTGTTGGCTAGAAATGTATTGTGTGCACACTTTGCATATAGAAACTTGTAGGTAGGTTTCGAACTACCAAATCTGAGCTGCAAAAACATTAAAAGGCTACTCAGTCATAGCCAAGAGATACAGAGCTCTTTGGCTCTTGGCTCCCATATATTGACTGTCCAGATTTTTCAGTCCAGCACTGGCATTCTAGGTTCTAGATTCAATTGCTTGTATTTGCAGGAGTGCCTGGGAAATTTCTTTTTGGTTTTCCTGCAGAGCCAATGCCAGCCATTATCATTACATCTGTACTAGATGGGCTATTGGCCAATTTTTTGATAAGGTATCTCATTTTTAAAATTAACATATTCATAACATTCATTTCATTGTAATCAAGACACATTCTTCCATACTTTTAGCTCTTGTTTTTGGAGAAATTTTTTAAAAAAGATTTTCTAAAAAAAATCCCTTATTCCAATAGTTTCATCCCATCTGGAAATTTACATAGTTTTGCATTCATAAGAGAGACATGATGAGCATATCACATAAGCCACAGGTCTTTCAGAAAGCAAGTTTCTGTAGTGCTAGCATATAGAATTTTTGAAAAATGAGTAACTAAGATACAGCACAGATAAATCTGTTCCATAAATTGTCCATACAAAATTAAACTAATAAACAAGAGAAGGCTAGAGATTACAATGTCAATAAACAGAATAACAGGAAGAAAATAAACACATTTTGCTTTTAATGCTCTTTTCCCAATGTCCTAATGTGTTCAATTTCACATCAATATACAGTTGAAGGAAAGTTTTCTTAAGTTGCAGACTGTGTCAGTTTTGCAGAAACCCCTCTGCTAAGATCAAATTCCAACTTGTGTACTAGAGGATGGACCCACCGTTTCTATTGCCTGTAGATACTCTGATATGGCTTTGCTGTGGAGCCATGTGGAATAATGACATATAGGTGGAGCATATCCTGCTTTATTTATGGGACACATTAATAATAATAATAAAGTTTGAAGGGACCTTGGAGGTCATCTAGTCCAACCCCCTGCTCAGGCAGGAAACCCTATACCATTTCGGACAAATGGCTGTCCAGTCTCTTCTTAAAAACGTCCAGTGTTGGAGCATTCACTGCTTCTGGATGCAGTGTTCTGTACCAGCCTACTACCAGCCCTGTAGATAAGGCAGGGACAACCCCTTTTACAAGAAGGCAAGAGGCTGGAACTAAGCCTGCCAAATTTATGAACACAAAAGCAAATAGAGCAAAACAAGACACGAACCATGAAACAGGAACTATTCAAATGGTTGCCTTCAGCAAACCAGCCCTCCCATGCATTCCCCTTTTAAACAGTTCAGGGCGTGGCTTCTCTCTGCCTCCTTCCGAGGTGTCCGATTGCCTTCCTCTGTTTACTCCTGATTGACTGCCTCCTGCGTCGGGCGTCCTTGAACAGGGCCAGCTGTGGTGTGCGTCGTAACCAGGTGGGAGGGGCCTGGCTGAGGGCTCTCATCAGCAAGCTCTCCAACACCCTCAGCAAGCTCTCCAACACCCCCCTCCTCCTCCTCTGAATCGTCCGACCCAAATGCCGAACCCACAGGCTGACCCTGAATCACAACAGGCAGGTTGTTCCACTGGTTAATTGTTCTAACTGACAGGAAGTTTCTCTTCTGTTCTAGGTTGCTTCTCTCCTTGATTAGTTTCCTCTCCTTGATCTGTTGCTTCTTGTCCTGCCTTCGGGAGCTTTGGATAATAGCTTGGCTCCCTCTTCTTTGTGGCAGCCATTTATCTGGTGGGAGAAAGGAATGAGAACTGTGAGACTACCTATAGGGCCCAATCCCCCCATTGATTCAACAGATGTTAGGGAATTTTAGCCCACCCAATGAGCAAGCACACATGGCTGCCTCACAGCCACCAGGTGAGCCACTCATCCCCAGTGAGTACCAGGACCTAGCGGAGGCATTTAGTGAAAAAGAATGTGATACCTTGCCTCCACACCAGCCCAATGATTGTTCCATTGAACTGTTGCCAGGAGCCAAACTTCCACAACCAAGAATTTACGCTATGTCCCCCCACCCTTGAAATGGAGGAGATGCAGTGATATGTGGATACAAACCTAGTAAGGGGATTCATTGAATGGGCCAAGTCTACTGTGGGAGCCCCTGTGCTGTTCAAAGAAAAAAAAGATGGAGCATGGGATTTCGTATACTCCTTGGTTTTCTAAGCCAATTATGTCCAAGGAGTGTACAAAATCCCATGCTCCACCTGTCCCACCACATACATCAGACAGACCAACAGAAGAATAAGTGCACGCATTGAAGAGCACAAAAATTCACTCAGAAAAGGAGAACAAACTTCATCCCTGGTCCAACACTTTGAAGCCACGGGACATGAAATTGATTTTAAAAAAACCAAAACTATTGCCAAAATTGAACATTTTAACAACAGAATAATCAGAGAAGCCATTGAGATAGAAAAACACCCCCACAGCATAAACAAACGAGATGATACCTCTTGCCTACCAACCATTTGGAAACCCGCCTTGATTGACAGACGAGTCCCAACCACCAAGAATGATAGACCCAAACTCATGATAACACATGACATCACCACCACACAACCATTCAAAAAGCAAATCCGAACCCACAATGATAACGAGGCACAACCACAAAACAGAAACCTAACCACAGCTGCAACATCAGCCACTTTAAACCCCTCCAAACCACACAATAAGCAAACTGACACCCACTATAAAAACATGGCACCACCACAAACACGAAGCCGAACAAAAGCAGCACAACTCACCAGCTCAGGTCTAAGGCTGGCAGCTGAGACCAGCCCATCCACTCAAAACACACCCCCACCCAATCAGAACACACCCACCATTCAAAACACACTCCCACCCAATCAGAACACACTTACTCCCCCACCCAATCAGAGCAACCTCCACCCACAGAACACACCCCCTCTGGCAGTTTAAAAAAGAGGAACAACAGCCACATGCTTCTCCCAGAAGAAGGAAGCAGAAGCCTCCAGCCTGATGATGACGGATGGGATTCCGTCGAAACGTCGCCCCTACACCTTTAGTTCTACGCGGGGAAAAACCCGAATAACCAAAGATCCACATACGAACACCCGCGAAAACCTCAGAAAACATATATATATATATATATATATATATATATATATATATATATATATATATATATATATATATATATATATATATATATATATATATATACATACACACATATATATATATATACACACACACACACACACACACACACACACCCATATCCATATATACATGCACATATGCTATATATGTACATACACGCATATTTATTTATTTATTAATGGGACTTATATCCCGCCCTATCTCCCGAAGGACTCAGGGCGGCTAACAACAACTGTACAGTAAATTAAAATTAAAAATTGAAATAAATTAAAGATTAGAGTTAAAATTGTAAACATAATTAAAATTCCTGTCAGTCCAGGTCAGCCCGGTGGAAAAGGAGTGTTTTGAGGCCGCGGCGAAAGGACTGGAGATCTTGGGCCATCCGAACCTCAGGGGGGAGCTGGTTCTACAGGGCTGGCGCTCCCACAGAGAAGGCTCTTCCCCTGGGGGTCGCAAGCCGACATTGTCTAGCCAACGGTACCCTGAGGAGGCCTTCTCTGTGTGAGCGTACTGGGCGATGGGAATTCGATCCCGGCAGCAGATGGTCCTGCAAGTATCCCAGGCCTAAGCCATGTAGGACTTTAAAGGTAAGTACCAGCACCTTAAATCTCACCCGGAGGGCAACCGGTAGCCAATGCAGCTCACGCAGGAGGGGTGTAATATGGGAGTATCGGGGTGCTCCCATCACTACCCGTGCAGCTGCACTCTGCACCAGTTGAACCCTCCAGGTGGTCTTCAAGGGCAGCCCCATGTAGAGAGCATTGCAGTAGTCTATACGGGAGGTAATGAGTGCGTGGGTGACTGTACGTAGGGCATCTCGGTCCAGAAAGGGGCGCAACTGGTGTACCAGGCGAATCTGGGCAAATGCCCCCTTAGCCACGACTCCAATATGATCTTCAAAACTGAGTCGTGAATCCAGGAGGACGCCCAGATTGCGTGCTCTATCAACGGGAGGTAACATCTCTCCTCCTATACTCAAAGATGGAACCTCTTGGACTAAATGAGATGTCGGTATATAAAACACACACACACACACACACAAACACATATAATAATAATAATAATAATAATAATAATAATAATAATAATAATAATAATAATAATAATAATAATAATAATAATAATAAAGTTGGAAGGTACCTTGGAGGTCATCTAGTCCAACCCCCTGCTCAGGCATGAAACCTTATACCTTACACACACACACACACACACATATCAGTCCATTTTGAATATATAGTCGGGAAAAAATAGTCTTGAGAGTTGAATGAATATAAACAATACTATGACACTTTAAGGAAGTTGGACTTATTACAACAATGTTACTAAAAACTTTTTCATACCTCTCCTGGAGTTTGTCTGCATCTTTGCAAGGGAATTACACCATACGTTTGGTAAAATCTGGCCTAACCCAATTAGCAATATTTTCTTTGACAACATTCTAAATGGAACAAGATAGGATTCCACAAAGATCTGCTAAGACTTAAGGGATTTCTTTACAACATTTATTAGGGATGGTTCTTTTTTCCTGACACAAATATCTTCAGTTTCAAAGCTAGGTAAGATGTAATAAGCTCTGAATGGAACAGGCTACAACCTCTGGGTCCTTTACTGGGTATACAGAATTACATTTATGGGGCACATTGAGTCTTCAGGAGCAAAACTATCCCTTGATATCAATATTTATTCACAAATATATTTATATCTCAATTACAAGCTACCATATATCATGAAGGATCATCTGTAAGAAATGTAGTCAAACCAAATTATATTCAATTATACTGGCTCAAATTTTTATGAACTACAAAATTCCAGTGACTGAGAATTTTGTATGTTGAAATTAAGCTTCCTCTCGGAGTCAAGTTCAAGGTCTGCAGTTCAGTCTAAATTTGTCTTTGTCAGGATGATATGCTTTCAAGTTTAGTCTGTTTTGTAAAGTTCTCTCTGAATTATTTTTAAAGAAGTATAAAAATCTGTAGTTCTGTTCATGATATATAGTTGTTTCTCTTCTGTATAAATCTCCATTTATAGTTTTTCTAAACATATACTTTTGTATATGCACTCTTCTTTGTGAGTCGCCAGGTAGACACCACAGCTTCCAATACACCTGTGATTATACATTTCTGCAATGGATTCTGATTAGTGTCACTACTTCATTTCATTTGGATTTTTTTTTATTCCTGGATTTTACTATACAACTAATTTCAGTTCATTAAAAAATCATAATTTATACAAATGCTCTTATGATTCTTAACCCAACTCCAAATTCTGATCTTCTGATCTCTCCTATCAGTTGGGATATGAGACATATTTGTTGAGCATTTGTTTTTCAGTTTTTAAAAATGTCACACAGACAAAGTCAAACACCATTGAAGTCCTTAGCCAGAATTTTGATTCTCACATAAAGTCCTTTATCTCTAATTCTTTTGAATCTGAGATTGTTCTGAGGATGGTGCTAGAATGCTTTATGTGAGCACATAATAATTTGGGCACATTTTAATACATTTTTTAAAAAAATAAATTTCTTTTCCTCAGGATTCAGAGTTACAATTCTTTATATTCATTGTCATCACCATCCATAACTCATACTGAATGTACGCCATAAGCATACATTCAGAGCCTCAAATAAATCTTAGTGCTTTCTTAAGATTCTAATCATAAATATGACCAAAGATTGCAAATCTATATTAAGAGAAATGACTGGAACAAAATGATCTTGAATGTGTTTCTCAGTAATGATCTTTCAAATGTTTTGTGAGCTGTAATGACTTAACATTGATGTATTTATTCAGAAACTTAAAATCTATTCCAGAGGTAATTTTTTTCTGGCCCACTGATACTCAACTTGTAGGTAAGATTAATCTATAGATGGTAGGTTGCTATAATAGCATTGTTATACTACACATATCTAGGGCTTAAACACTATAAACAAAAACAAACAAAACTTTAATGTGTTAGCAATAGGCACTTAGCACTTAGACTTATATACCACTTCACAGAGCTTTACAGCCCTCTCTAAGAGGTTTACAAAGTCAGCATGTTGCCCCCAACAATCTGGGTCTTCATTTTACCAAACCTGGAAAGATGGAAGGCTGAGTCAACCTTCAGCTGGTCAGGTTCAAACTGCTGACTGTGGGCAGAGTTAGCCTGCAATATTGCATTCTAAACTCTGCACCACCAGGACTCTTGAAAATGTTCTTGAAATGTTTCAGCTAAATCTGAATTCTGGCTAGGAAAAAGTTTATCTGTTTACCTCAGAGGATAGCTTCAATTCTAAAAGCTGCTTAATATGAAAAAGGATCTAACAATAAGATCTGGTAACTTGACTTAATGTTATCGTCTTAATGTGATCCTTCACATTTAGAGCTCATCATAATTTTGAGATACCATATGCACTTTCAGGTGTCACACCCAAGTAGATAAGAGCAGGGTCTGTATTGAGAAGTCACAAAATGCATTTCTTCATTTTGGTATCATTGTAGCTAGCTATGGATGCTTTTATCCTGACTGTAAAGTTCTTGCACAGACTCAGATTAAAGGCAGATGTTCAAGAGGTTGTTGTGGGTCATGGAAGTCTAGAACCCAACAATCTCATCACTGATATCTATAATGATAGTAAAAAACAAAAAAACAAAAACAACTTCCCTCCAGTCACAACAACATATCTGGGAGCCCCATATACTATTCCAAGGAATACTTCCCATTACAGCTTTGCTGTACAACATCCTGGCAAGTTTAAATACAAAGCTGACAAAGCCTCATCTGAAAGCAAAGCAGGCAACAGAACTTCAGACTTCAGTCCCAGCAAAAGATAGTGAAAAAGACAAAATAACAGAAATTGATGTCCAGGTGAAAGCACACCAATTACTTCAATCCTCCAGAAATTCTCCACTTCTTTCCCAGCAATCTGAAAAGTTTACATTAGCAGAAAAAGATGGTTAGTCAACAACCAAGCTTCAAGGACGGGAAACATTCCAGCTACTATTGAATACCAACTTCAATAACTTCAGGCCTGAAGACATTCTCCCTTTCTTCTATAAAGCACTTTCTTGGCATATGCATTTGTATGTATTTGTTGGCATGGATGACTCATTTATCTGAGATCCAGAAATTGTATTAAATATTGAGCGAGAAGAGCAGCCTCTGCTGTGTGTTCCAATCAGCCTTTTCTTGCCTTCAGCACATACGTATGTAAAAAGAGGCTATTTTTTCCCCAGAGCAAAATGACTAAATTTAAGCATTAAAACTGAGCAGCTGCTCCAAGGCGATGTGCTTTTGAAAGACACAAACATCAGCTGTAAATCAATGCTTATCGACTGGAGCAAATGAGAGCATTACCTGTAGGTAAAAGAGGTTTGCATATTTATTACTTTGGTCCTTTTTCAAGAGGTTGCCATTTCAAGGTTCTGGGATAAATTTATATGGTTTTAATAAAATTCATGCACACCAGATCAATGTTTTTCAAATATTTATTATTAATTTATTAATTTAATTTATTTATTAATTTAATTTATATACCGCCCTTCTCCCGGAGGACTCAGGGCGGTGAACAGGGCAATACATAAAAACTAGATACAAAAATTAAAAATTATTAAAACGTGATTAAACAATGCCCATAATAAATTAATACAGATTAAAATTGAAGTTCATTTATAAAAATCCCACCCCGTCCCATCAGGCCAGGCCAGCTTGTTTAAAGAGATGGGTTTTAAGATCGCGCCGGAAGGAGCGGAGATCGGGCGCCATCCGGAGCTCGACCGGAAGATGGTTCCATAAATCCGGTGCACCCACAGAGAACGCCCTCCCCCTGGGGGCCACCAGTCAGCATTATTTGACCGGTGGCATCCTGAGGAGGCCCTCTCTGTGGGAGCGTACTGGGTGGAGGGAAGTTGACGCCAGCTGCAGGTGCTCCCCAAGGTATTCCGGACCCATGCCATGAAGGGCTTTGTAGGTCATTACTAACACCTTGAACCTCACCCGGAAGACAACTGGTAGCCAATGCAGCTCGCAGAGCAAAGGTGTGACATGGGAGTATCGGGAAACTCCCAATACAACTCTCGCGGCTGCATTCTGTACCAGTTGGAGCCTCCGAGTGGTCTTCAAGGGTAGCCCCATGTAGAGAGCGTTGCAGTAATCAAGACGAGAGGTCATGAGTGCATGAGTGACCGTACGTAAGGCATCCCGGTCTAGATAGGGCCGCAACTGGCGCACCAGGCGAACCTGGGCAAAGGCCCCCCTAGTCACAGCTACTATATGGTCTTCTAGGGAGAGCTGTGAATCTTGGAGGACTCCCAAGTTGCGAGCCCTATCTACCGGAGGTAATGACTCACCCCCCATAGTGAGGGGTGGGATATCCTGAATATCCCGAGATGCCGGTACGCACAGCCACTCAGTCTTGTCAGGGTTGAGTCGAAGCCTGTTCCTCCCCATCCAGACCCGGACCGCCTCCAGGCACCAGGACATCACGTCGAGGGCATCACTGGGGTGGTTTGGGGTCGAAATGAAAGGTTGGGTATCATCAGCATACTGATGATACCCAACTCCAAAACCACGAATGATCTCACCCAGCGGTTTCATATAGATGTTGAACAGGAGAGGCGAGAGGACCGACCCCTGAGGGACTCCACAAACAAGAGGCCTCGCGGTCGACCTCTGCCCCCCTGCCAACACCAACTGCGAGCGTCCCAGGAGATAGGAGGAGAACCACTGAAGAACCGTGCCTCCCACTCCCAATCCCCTTAGACGCCGCAGCAGGATACCATGGTCGATGGTATCAAAAGCCGCTGAGAGGTCTAATAGGACTAGGACAGAGGAATATCCCTTGTCCCGAGCCCTCCAGAGATCATTCACCAGCGCGACCAATGCCGTCTCCGTGCTGTACCCGGGCCTGAAGCCCGATTTGTACGGGTCTAGATAATCCGTTTCATCCAGGACCAGAGGGAGCTGATGCGCCTCCACACTCTCAACAACCTTCGCAAGAAAGCGAAGGTTGGAGACCGGACGAAAGTTATTCAACACAGCCAGGTCCAAGGCAGGCTTCTTGAGGAGAGGTCTTACCACCGCCTCTTTCAAGGCAGCGGGAAAACTACCCTCACTCAAAGAGGCAGATATAACCACCTGGAACCAGCCTCGTGTCCCCTCCCGGGCTGCATAAACCAGCCAGGAAGGGCACGGGTCCAATAAACATGTGGTGGAGCTCAGCCTCCCCATAATCCTGTCCACTTCCTCCGGAGTTACAGGATCGAACTCCTCCCAGGTAACATTGACAAGACCGCTCGTGTCCTGATCATCCGATACTGCCCAGTCGGAGTCCAGACCGGTCCGAATCCGAGCGATTTTGTCCGACAGATGTTGACTAAATTCCTCGGCACGCCCCTGCAAGGGTTCCCCACTCACCTCCTGATTAAGGAGGGAGCGGGTCACCCTAAACAGGGCGGCCAGGCGATTATCTGCAGACGCGATGAGGGCAGCGAAGTAGTTAGACCTCGCCACCCTCATCGCTGCGAGATAAGACCTAATATGGGTTCTTAGTCGCAATCGGTCGGATTCACATCGGCTGGACCTCCAAACGCTCTCTAGGCCCTGTCTCCGACGCTTCATCTCCCGGAGCTCCGCGGAGAACCATGGAGCCCATTGGGATCTGCGCCGGGTCAGGGGCCGCAAGGGTACAACTCGGTCAAGTGCCTCCGTGGCCGTCCTTTCCCAGGCTTCCACTAAGGCATCTGCCGAGCTGTGAGCTGAGGAGGCAGGTGGGGACCCCAGTGCTGCCTGGAACCTCTCAGGGTCCATTAAGCGTCTGGGGCGGAACCATCTGGTTGGCTCAACAACCCCATGGTGGGGAGTGGCAAAACAGAAGACCAGCCGCAGGAGATGATGATCGGTCCATGACAGGGGCATAACAATTGGGGAGCCCCCACCAAGATCATCTAACCACCGACCAGATAAGAAAACCAAGTCAAGGGTGTGGCCTCCCTCATGAGTCGGTCCATGAATTACTTGCGTCAGGTCCATGGCCGTCATGGAAGCCATGAACTCCCGAGCTAACTCAGATGCTCCTCCCAGGGATGGTAGATTGAAGTCTCCCAAAACCATAAGTTTGGGAAACTCAATCACCAGCCCTGAGAGGATATCGAGAAGCTCAGGCAGGGCTGCTGCTGCACGACTAGGCGAAAGGTACACCAGCAGCAAGCCCAACTGCGCCCTAGGACCAAACCTCAATAAGAGAGATTCGCACCCGACTATCTGAGGAACGGTGGCCTCCTGCGAACATAAGGTCTCCCTCATAACCACAGCCACTCCCCCACCCCTACCCTGAGTCCGAGGCCGGTGTAGCACCCGGAAGCCTGGTGGGCAAAGATCAACCAGGGGGATACCGCCCTCTGGGCCCAACCAGGTTTCCGTGATGCAGGCCAGGTCCGCATGCTCACCCTCGACCAGATCCCGGACGAGAGGAGCCTTGTTAGCAACGGACCTGGCATTCAGGTATACCAGCCGGAGCTCAGGTGGCTGCACATCCCCGCTCCCAGAACCTTGGGTCGAAAACAGAGGGTCGGAGCGCCTCACCGCTTGTAAATAGCGGAGAGGCCCTCCCGGAGGTCGGTACGGCCCTCTGATCTTACACCTGCTGCCATTCCCTATCGTCGTGGGAATTGGCAATCCCACGACCCGCTCCGGAGCTCCAGAGATGACCAACCCCGGCTCCCTCTCTACGCGATCTATCCTGGGCCTGGCCTGAACAACAGTTGGTGGATTACCCCCCGTCTCCAACCAACCACAACCCTCCCCCCTCCCTAACCCTACAAAAAATTTGGCTAAAAAAGTAATCAGGGGCCTTTTATTAAATTTATATCTTAGGCCCCTGTTCCTGCCCGGCCATCTCTTAGGGTCCCAGCAATCGGGCCCATCATCAAGAGGCAGATTAGAAGGTAAGGCGGGTCGCACCCAGGATGGGGGGGCACCCCTGAGGGCGAATAAAACCGTGCTGGAGTACCTGAGAACCATGATAATAATTGGGTAATACAGCAAAAACAGACCCCGATCAAAATAAATAGAATGGGAGGATCTTAAAATGGAAGGAGAATATCCAGACTGCAGACCCAGCTCCGCTGCCACTAGAGCTGGGTAACCCCGGGACAATCCCCGTTCTCTCACAATGGACAGAACCGGGGAGCAGCCTGAGATATACAGCTGGGGAGAGAGATACCGCCTAGAGCTCTCACCTCTAAGACGGTAACAGATGGAAACTCTTAACTCTTAACCACTCTCTCACAGTGGTTATACACCCGGCACCTTCCAAAACCCAAGGGGAAAGGAAAAAAGGGAGGACAATAGGGCAAACCAGTCAGCGAGGTGGATTAGGGGTAAAAACCCATAAAGTCACAGAGTGGTAAGAGAAGCTCCGGTTTCAAGTTCCTTTTCGCATCATGGAAGGGACCAGATGACAATCGACCGATAGGGAGGGAGCCAGGGCCCCATAGTACTTCAGTGGGGCTCAAAAGACATGGTCCAGTCAGCTATAATAGTCCATGCCTCCAAATGTCCAGGCATAGAAGTCCATACTCCACCACCCGGCCATGGTCACCATACCAAAACGGTCGCGGCACTCCAACTCCCTCACCGCCAACCGTCCCAGACGCCAACCAGGACCATCTCCACCACTCCAACTTAAAACGCCTGACGCTGCTCCAAGCCATAGTTCATAATAATAGTCGTAAATCAACCAGCATCCGGCTCCTCAAGCAACTGGAAAGTTCTCCCCAAAGTTGCCAAGCTCCGTCGAAATGGAATGAAGGTCCTTTTCCAAAATGGCAAGAGGAAAGGAGCCACTTTGGTTTAGTGGTTAAAGCACCAGCCTAAAAAGCAGTAGACCATGAGTTCAGCTCCCATTTTAGTCATAAAAGCCAGCTTGGTGAAGCCCAACTCATCTCACAGGGTTGTTCTGGGGGAAAAAAGAAAGAGTAAGGTGTGTTGGATATGTTTGCTACCTTGAGATATTTGTAAAAACAATAAATAGATAGAATAGAATAGAATAGAATAGAATAGAATAGAATAGAATAGAATAGAATAGAATAGAATAGAATAGAATAGAATAGAATAGAATAGAATAGAATAGAATAGAATAGAATAGAATAGAGCTGGAAGGGACCTTGGAGGTCTTCTAGTCCAGCCCCCTGCTCAAGCAGGAGGACCTATATCATCTCAGACAGGTGATTGTCCAGTCTCTTTTTAAAAACTTCCAGCGATTGAGCGCCCACAGTATCTGGAGGGTAAGCTGTTCCACTGGTAGATTGTCCTCACTGTCAGGAAGTTTCTCCTTAATTCCAGGTTGCTTCTCTTTTTGATCGGCTCACTTTGCTACAAGGACTAGTGGGTGAATCTTATTTCAGATTAGGACACAACATATGTTTGTGTTGCTCATACAATGTTTCCAGTGCTAGTTGTATGGGACTGCAGTTGCTATTATTTTTAAATAAAAAAATAATCCATAGTTACATTTAGTGAAAAACATGAAACACATAATTCAAAAAAATCAAAATGGAACTATATTAGAGAAGACTGAATTCATTTATTAATTTCTCTTGTTGGTGTTTTGCAAAAGAATCACTAATGCTTCTGAAAGTGTTTCTTTATTGTTTGATGGCTAAGAAAGTTTAAGTGATATTCATAGTGAATATTTCTGGAATTCTTCATAGGTTTATCCAATTAGCAAAGATTGATTCATCTAACACTCTCCAATTCTGTCCTGTTTATTAACTAGGAATAAGGAATTCTGAGAAATTTCAAGAATTTCGGTGCATATTAACTTGAATGTGTGTTCTTTGTTGTTATCATGGTGGCAGAGTTTAGAAGTGAGGACAATGACTTATTTTTAATTTAATTCATCTCATTGTTTCTGATCATTTGATTGCCACTTTTATTGAACATTGAAGAGAATTAAATGTAATTTATATGTAACGTGTATTTAATCAGAAACAGACACTTCCAGAGAGTAGATTGGTGGTAGACTGATGGTGATGATGATGATGATGATGACTTGATAGAATTTTGTTTGAGCCTATTTTTTCCCTTCAAAATGTCCATTTCAGGAACTATTATTATCCAACTTGGCAGGATTTGCAATGCATAAAGATGAACTGATTTTTATTTTTTCTTTTCTTTTTTTCCTCAACAACGGTCTTCTAAAAAATCTATATATGAGAGAGCTTTATGATTCCTCTGCCATTTTTTTAAAATGACCTCCATCGATCCTACAAATATATTAGATTTTAATAACAAATGAAGAATGAGAGTTTATTGTGGCTTCATGAAAAATAGAAACGAATAATCTTAATGACCTTGGAAGAATTATTTGGTAAAGCTGTTATATTTGCTATAGAAGCCTCTTCATTGAATTACTAAGTCTCATCCAGATCATATGATAATGACAATTCTATCTTCATTAGCACCCTTCCTCCCTCTCTCCCCAAAAAAGTTCTGAAAGTCCCAGGCAGAACAAAATAAATACTTTTACAATGATATAAAATGAAAAGTCTACATTCAGACATCAGTACTCAAACTTGTATTGCCATCCCATGATTTCTGGGAAAAACTACATTTCATCCTGTTAAACAGAAGATGTTAAAGGTGGTAAGACAAAAATAACATTTCAGAAGATGTGTGGCAGAGACATCAGTTTTATAATATGCACTTCACTGGTCCCCTTTTTATCTTCCACACATTCTGGGGAACATTTAAAGATGGTAACTTATATAAATGCAGCTATATATGCAGACTGTCCTCTTCAGGTATTGTGCCAAATGAATATGAGCACACAGCACTGGAGCAGAAAATGTGGGCTCTGTACTGAGGTTCTGATTATATAGAGAACCTCCAAACTAATGCAGTGTTTTTGTAGGTGAGGGGCTGAGACAAAAATGTATTGTTTTTCAGTTACGGCACCTGTCCTTTCAAACGGGCCTTCCAGAAACTATAGAAACTGAGCTTCTCAAAAGAGTTTGACGTGATTCTTCGCCATCATTATTATGTTGTTATTACTGTTGGTTTCAAAGTTTCAGTTGCTTTTAGATCTGGTGTTAGGAGGACTATTTAGAACATGTTTTAACTGTTTATTTATCTACTGTATTTCTCCTGTCTCTAATCAAGTTGTTTATTATTTCCTATTTTATTGTGTGGTAAACTAACATGAAAGGGACGCGGTGGCTCAGTGGGTTAGGATGCTGATCAGAAGGTCGGCAGTTTGGCGGGTCAAATCCCGAGTGCCGCATAACAGAGTGAGCGCCTGTTACTCGTCCCAGCTTCTGCCAACCTAGCAGTTCGAAAGCACGTAAAAATGCAAGTAGAAAAATAGGGACCACTACGGAGGGAAGGTAACAGCATTCCATGCGCCTTTGGCGTCTAGTCATGCCGGCCACATGACCATGGAGACGTCCTCAGACAAATGCTGGCTCTTTGGCTATGAAACAGAGATGAGCACCGGCCCCTAGAGTCAGAAACGACTAGCACACATGTGCGGGGGAACCTTTACCTTTACCAAACTAACATGAATTGAACCTACTCATCAGCATGCAAATTTAATAACATATTGTCCTCTAGGCTTCCCTTTCTAGGCATTCTGAATCTAAGGGAGGTTAAGTTAGTGGGGCATGCAATAAGTTTAGAAGACATTTGTGAACAACTTTTTTTGGGGGAGAAACAAAGGCCGGAGAATAAAAGTAATCTATCATCTAAAGAAAGAACCTTGATCACATTGGAAGACATAAGATTATTGGTGTCATTATGTGAACTGTCAAAGCAAGTTGATGAGTTTCCAGCATTCCCTACCCATGAATCTTTTACGAGCACTATTTTCCTTCTATAGCCCCTCCTGTAAATGGTCCCTAGTTGGAGGAACCAGCTTCTTCAGAGCTCTTTCCAAGCAGAGATCCCTCCAACATTTTTTGGAATTTCATTCAGACAAGGCTGCTGCCAAATTTTGCACCAGCAGGATGCTCTCAGCAGACAGTTCCTACCTGACTCCCCAGATCTGTGAAGAAAAAGATCCTGGTTTTGAACTTTTTTCCCCATATTTTTTTTTTAAATTACAGTCCTTAGTGCTTAGTAAACAACATGTCTGGGTTCAAATATTTCACATTAACTTTTCAATATAAATCTGTTCAATACTACACAATCCAGTAATTTTTCCCTGATCCTCCTTTCTTCTCCATATTTTTTCCATTTTCCCATCATTACATTATTACAATTTTTGGTATTGTTAATGTATACAAAGTTAGATATAAGCATCTTCATCGTACTTTACTAATATCATACAAATAACAACAATATCAATTCATAAATCAACAATGTCAATTCATTAATCAGTATCCTGTTTTTCGTGCTCTTGTTAAAGTTTGATTTCCCATCAGTATTTGAAATACTCTTATCAGTTATGATTTTCTCAATATTAATTACATTTATATAGATGAAAGTTTTATTCAAATCAATCCTCCTCTTATCTTCATATTTCTCATATCAAAAAAGAGAAAAAAATGCTATCTTAATTCTAAATCATATCTTTCATTTTAAAAGTCTAATTACATAAAATAAATAAATAAAAGTCTTCCATTCTTTTACTCTTATTCAAAAGAGTATTTAAACATATAATGCCCCTTCTAGAAAGTCAAGTCTTCTGTTTTTTAAATCTGACTCTCACTTTCTTTCTTTGCCAAGTCGCTTTCCAAGACAGGGCAATTAGATCACTCAGGAATTTTCTTTCTATTTTTGTGAAAATTGCTTGGCATGAGGAAAACTATTTGGGAAGGGTATTTTTGGGGGGAGGGGAGAATTCCACTCATTTATATTCCTTAAACAACTCCCAGTTCCTTTCTCCCTCCATTTCTCTTTTTATTTCCTGTCTCTCAAGTTGTGACATTTACCTTAACAGCTCTATATTCCCTTTTTAAAAATCTTTTCCTTTGCCATCAGATATATTTTGCAGACCTAAGGGGTAAAAGGCCTTTTGCATTTTCATTTATAACTAAGTCTTGCAGTTCTTTTACCTCTTTCATCTCTAAATCCATTTCCTCTGTTTCATCTTCTGATTTCTGGATTATTTGTTCATGCTTTGAGGTCATTATCTAGGAGCTTTCTAGTTGTAGATTTAATTTGGAGATTTGTTTATTTATAATGTCTAAATTGTTCTTAGTCTCAGTATGATTTCTTTTTATATCCTCTTTGCATTCAACAATTGTTTGGTGAATTAGTAGAATAGAATATATTTCTTTTGAAAGGTGTTTGTTTTTTTCTTGAGGCATCATTCCTGGAGAATAGTTTTCTAATCTCTGTATCCTTTATAATCAAATATATTCCAAAGTATAGGTTCAATTCTGAAAGCAATATTTTATAGTAATCCCTTGTCTCAAGTATCCCAAAAATTGTCAATCAGGCAATGTTGTAATCCACAATATTTGAAGTGTTCGAAATGTTCAACCTCTCTGAAAACAGCTCAAAGGTCTCTCCATAGTCCAAGGTCAATTTTTTGTTTCTCTCCCACTAGCTCTTGAAGTTAAAAGTCCAAGCTCAATAGGTATTTATAATCCAAGAAGGTCAGGATGATAAGTATGCCAAAATATTTTCCTTTATTGCCAGCTGTTCTCCCAGGGTTTTATTGGGTTAAATTGTCATTTATTTATTATATCCATTGTTTAATTCTTTTTTAAATTTTGTACTTTATGTTTTTTTTTTAATTTTTATTGTTGTGAGCCGCCCTCAGTCCTTGGGGAGAAGGGCGGCATATAAATTTAATAAATCTCAATCTCTCAATCTCCGGGTAGGAATCACCAAGCAAAGCAAATTATAGTGCTATACACAAATCCACCACCAGATGTCATTTAAAGTCCATTTTCCACTCTTAAAACAAAGGATTGATTTCTTCACATGCGGCTCTTTCAGCCATCTACTGCGGCTCCCAGTCCTTTGCCATGTGCAGTCCCCCCCAAAAAAAAAGTGGGAGTAAAAAAGTTCAACCAATCAATTCAAATATGCAGGGTAGGTGCATATCTCGCCTTGGCTCCACTCTTCAGTCAAACCCTGTTCTGCGCATGCGCGCATGTATGCACATGCGCACACATTTTTTGCGGCTCCCAGTTTTTCCTTTTGTGAGGGAACCGGTTCCGAGTGGCTCTTTCACTGTTTCAGGTTGCTGACCCCTGGTATAGGGTGTCCTGCTTGAGCAGGGGGTTCAACTAGAAGACCTCCAAGGTCCCTTCCAACTCTATTATTCTATGTTCTATTTTCTACATAAACTTTTGGGGAGTAGGATATCTACCAGCAAAAACAATCCATTGTTTTTGCATTGGGAGTGTGAGAGAAAGCAAAATGGCTTTAACTGTTGGATTGAAGGTGCCAACTTGATTTCTTGACCCACCTGCAGGCACCAAAAATCTAGGTCTAGTTCATACTTCTTTCATCCTGCAATTTAATCTAACAATGTTTTCTGGCTTAAATCAGCTCCCTTACTTTAGCAGAAGAGTTAATTATGTGTGTTTTCTTGCCATCCCATTACATTACTCCTCAGGTTGTTTTAGCCACTGAATAAGAGATGGTACAAGTTAAAGCTGAGATCCTATTCATACAGCTTTTGGTTTTTCCCCACTGAGAATATGTGGTGGAAAAACCACCAAGAGAAACACAGTGTAGTCACATGAAAACAAGGAGCAGCTGTCTTTATGGTGGTACTATGATCATGTAGAAAATATCTATTGTTACATGAAAGGGAAACCTTTGTATTTCATAGACTTCATACATCTTCAAAATCTAGCCAACTATTTTAATATGGAATCACATCTTTGAAATTTAAAATAAAAATAAAAGCCTGGGAGGAGAAATCTCTTTTGCAGAGTGGATAGTAAAATGGATCATATTTACATCTATTTGCATCTACTTGGTATATTTGGCATTTGGAAAGCATGTTATAGATTCTTTCAAAAGTAATTGCCTTGACTGGGTGCCTGTTCACAAAATCTCTGCCGTGGTGGTCATAACTATTCTGAAAGTGTCCAAGTTCATCAAAATAAAAAGACATAGCAGATAGATTGACTGAGTGGATTGGCTCCAATCACATTTTAAATCATTTTTTTTCTAATCACTTCATTTGGTCGGTCTGATCATTTGGACCAGCTTGAAAAACTGATTTGATGTTTCAGTTTATAGAATCAAATTGGGTTGATTTTATGGTCTGAACTAATTTTAAAATATCACTGTGAAACTTTGAATCACTTTGGAGCTATCCTGATAGAGCTGACAATTTGATTTGACTCTTATGATTATGCTACAGATCATCTATGTGCACCATTTACTTCTCTAGACCAAATATGCCTTGCACATTCAATATAAGCAACCAATTAAGCTTTACATATAGTTAAACTAGCAATATTGACACACACACACACACACTCATACATAGTATAGACAAAGGTGCATATTGTATTCCATAAACATTCAGGCTGAGCAGGATACCATGCCCCATTTTCAGCTTATATTTTTGTTTTGTTTTGTTTTGTTTTTAAAGAGGCAGGACATTTTTCAAAACAAATCATGGACTTGCAGCCATGCATCAAAGCTGTGCATTTTCTAATTTTGTCTTCGAAACCCTGAACATTCTTGTAAATAAATTTTGCCCTAGAGATTGGTGCTTAAATCTGCAATGTGGCAATCCTTCATTTTAAAATTAATTCATTTTTAAGTGAGTCAGGGAACACAGAGATTGTTATAGGAATACAGGTATCTATAATGGAACTTTATTTGCAAACTAGTAATGTCATAATCAGAAATGTGCCCTGTGAAAGCTTCTATATGATTTCAAATAATCTACCATAGGAGCTGGCATATGTTGTATCACAGTGCTACACTGGATTTACAATCAATTACATGGGAGGGGAGAATGGCAACACAGCAGAGAATAGAGAAGGTCCTTCATGGCAATGAGCCCTTAGTGTGACCTGGCAGAGGACAGAAGTTTACACAGCCTTATGGATGATGGCACAACCAGCACAGGTTGACACCATCTCATTTCCACTTCTTCACCATGGTAGGCAACACCTAGCCCTTGTTATCCATAACATGACAATATGTTACAATTGCTGTAGCCATACTACCAAACAGTCTTTTTCTCAGGCTAAATGCACTTAACCACAGAACTCAATTATTCTGTCATGAATGTTCACATTTCTTCTACAAAGAATTTAGGTAGAAATTGTTTGCTGTTTTCACTGGCATCCCAGAACAATTTGTTGCTGAGAATATTGAATGTATTCTAGGACTGATGGGTTCTAGGATACATAGGATTTCATAGGTAAGGGTGGCAATAATCTAGAACAAGGGTGTCAAACTGCCGGCCCACAGGCCGGTTGCATCATGCGGAGGCTGCACCCACCCCAGTTCCAGCAATGCGAAAAAAGTTGTGATACGTCGTGACACGTAACGTGATGCAGCGAGTTTGACATCCATGATCTAGAACCATCAGCATGTTCTGCTGTCCTCATAGACTGAACTGATTAACCTTGGCCTGTTAGCAACACAGAAGAAATATTTTGAAGAATATTTTGTAAAGTTTACTTAGAGTTTTCAGGCAGGTGAGAACTCCCGCATCATACCACCTTCCTAGTTTTTTTCTCACCTCCCACAGTCAAGGCACCATAGTGTTTTGACACCATGGATAGGAGGGGCAAAATAGAATTATTGGAGGATGGAGACAGTGGTTTTCCATTGTCCTATGTGGAAAGGCCATAAAATTATGGAGAGCCTAAATCAGTCTATTTCACTTTTTAAAAAGAAAAGAAAAGAAATATTCCAAACTTAGGATCTTAGAGCCCAAAACTGCTCTAAGTCAAGTAGGTAGAATTAGGTTTCATTTCCCCAGAGTTGCTTGTCTCTTTTCCCTGAGTGCTCTAGCACTGCTGCTACTGCTGTCCATCACTTCCACAAGATGTTAAACATATGACTAAATGAATGAGATACTGACAAAAAGTCAGGACATAAGTGAAAAGCAAAGACAAACAAACTTATTGGAAGAGGGGAATAGGGATTTCCTGACTGGTGCTAAATTAAGATGTCCAAATCCCTGAATACTAGAAAATTAATTTAGATCCTTTAGGCTTTGAGTTTGAAATGTGTGTTGAGAATAATTAATAGACATCATCAAGGTTGAAAAAAAACACCCTTTGAAAGGAGTTTTGAAGGCAGCCACACCATTTTCTAGTTAACTTGCATTTTTCACTATAATAGCCACTAATTGTTTTCATGATTTTAAGTGCTTTTTATAAATGCATTTTGTACAAGATGAACCCCGAGCAACTGATCCACTCAGAACATTTTCTGCTGCAGATCTGGGTTACTTCTTTTCGTAATTATCCTTTCTTTCTTATTTAAATCTTTGAACTTCAGACACACTGAGAGTTAAGGAAGGTTCCTAAGAGAAAAATATTTAGGGATGAAGGTGCCTTAATGCTTGCAAGATAGAGCAGAAGAGTGAGGACAGGGAGGTTAATTCAGCTTTGTAGATTCATAACCAATCTGTCTAGTGCTATGTCAGCTCTAACTGGCAGCTCTTTCTCGTCACTTCTTTTCCTATGACTATGGTTCCTTATTGGCTCCATGTCAATTGGGCCAGTCACTCTCTCTCAGCCCAACCCACTTCACTGAGTCAGTGTTGTGGGAAAAATAGCAGGAGGAAGGAATATTAGGTATGTTCTCCACCTTGAGTTAGGGTTGCATGAAAGGTGAGTTGTTAACAAACAAACATATAAATACAAGCATACATACAGTACATACCAACATATCCAGGAACTAAAGATGGAAGCATCTCCATACATATGCTAAATTCCTAAGTGATTGTCCAGCACCTTTTACTTTAGAAATTGACAATTAATTCCGAACTGAGCAGTAGTATTATGCTTTAACTCATGATTTCTCAATATTTATGCTTCCATGGCCCTCTAAAATAGAAAATGAATGTGTATGGTCTTCCATGAATAAAATTGTTGGGATCCAGGCTTGTGCATCCAAAGCTGAATCATGGTCAGGACCTACTTATGAGCTGCAGATCTCCTTTGAAGGCCTTGGTTGGCTTGGCGCAGCCACAGCCAACTCTTGAACCTCTCTTGCCTAGTGTCACCTTCACCCACTTACAAGAGTTATTTTTTCTGGGGACATCATAAAGGCTCCAGGCAGCATGAACTAACTCACCTCATGTTGTAAAGCATTATCATCTTGCATGTAGGAAAATAACAGTTCTCATATTTCCTGGAGTGGATACATGACCAGGAAAATGCCCATAAAATAATGCTTCACAACTTTAATGTCTTTTCTACTATTTTTGTCTCTCAGAGTTTAGTAACAATATCATTTCTAATTTTGCAAATGTTCTACATCATGTTCTCCAACCTGGCTATGCTCTGTAGAGTTAATAGGAATTTCATTCCACATATCCAGTAGCATATTTTGGGGGAAGGAAGCATTGGACTAATACAGTAACAATACTACTTCACCTTTCCCCCCTCTGTGGATGGTTTGTGGTATTATTAGTTTTAACATCAGTATATTAAGAACACATAAGTTTCGAAGGAACTTGATAATATGGTGCCATCTTCCATGTCATCCTATTGATTTCTGATAATTTCATAGACAATCCACATAGCTTTCTTGGCAAACAACATGGAAGCAGTTTGACATTGTTTTCCATGTATTATAGTAGTAAAGCTGCTGGACTACACTCAGGAAGAAATTCAACCACAGAAATATTAACATCTTTGGGTTACTCATTTTCTCTTAACCAACTTGTTGAGGAGATAAAATTGGGGGAAGAAATTCTATGTATATCACCCTCAGTTCCTGAAGGAAAGGAAACAGATGAGAGACTGACAGACAGATATTTTTGAGAAGGAATTGTTAGTCAGACCATACAAGTTTTAAATATTTGCTACAATTTGAACGTTCAGCGAGCATATGGAAGAGTAATCTGATAGTTTTTTGCTGGCCTATTTTGCCCATAGATACCTCCAGTCATCAATTTTTCTTCAGGCATTTAGTGAACTTGTGAAACTCTGTGAAGCTTACATCTTCCATGTTTCAATGAACAAAGAAGCCACAATAGTAATGTCTGAAAATGACCCTTTCTTGGAATTGCCCAAATGGCAGATGATCATGCTTAGAAAACAGATGGCTGAGTGTGTGTTTTTTTTTAAGTAAAATAATGTAGGAAATTCATGAGAGGATTAGATTTTTTTCTCTGAGTAAAAGCAGATGTGATAATAAAATTGTTTAACTCTTCTGATCCATATATTATTTCAATCTAAATTAATTTTCATCAGCCATTACAAAGTCTCCAACAAGAAGAAGCCTCATTTCTGGGGCAATTATAAAATCTAGTAGATATTTCTGCAGCTTTTCTTCGTGTGTGTGGGGGGGGTGTTAAGGAATTTATTGTGCAGAGGTATATATATTTAGGTATATATAACATAGGTAACTGTTCATCAATGGTATATATATTTAGGTATATATAACATAGGTAACTGTTCATCAATGCATGGACAATAGGAATTACCTTCACCAGAGGCCTTCATCCTCCAACCGTTGGCTAGTGAAACATATTGGTTGCTGTTTTTCATATTAACAAACCTATCCTTCACTTTAGTAATGCATTGTGAAGCCCCACTATCAACAACCCACAATTCATTATTTCTGGATGTTGGTTCACCAGAAATAGCCAAACCAATGCCCTTCTTTGCCTTCCCACTGCTATTTACATTCTGCTTTCTACCCTTCCTACAGAATTTGGCTATATGCCCTCTAGCCCCACAAGAATAACATTTCTTGACGTTGTAAGCAGTGGAGAATGGCTGCTCCTCTTGTGGCTGTGTCTCTCTCAGCTGGTCTCTGTCACACCTTCTTTTGGACTCTTCCAGCAGTCTCCCAGTAATGTTAGTCAATGTCAGTTCCTCTCTGGTCAGGACTTCCAAAGAAGAAACATACTCATCATAACTCTCATCCAAAGATGACAGAATAATGTAGACCTGATGCAACTCTGAAAAAATCAGCTCCTTTTCATGAAGCTCTTGAAAAATTGCCTTCATGTAGTTTAAATGGGTCAGCATATATCCATTCTTCTGCAGACGAGCCCTAAACAGCTTACGTGTAAGGTGTATATGTGCACCCACACTGTCTCGAACATAAAGCCTTCGCAAAACGCCCCAACACCTAGCAGCAGACTCCTCACCATGAATATGGACAAGCTGCTGGTCATTCAGTGTTAGTCCAATAATGCAAAGAGCTTTCTCATTGCTTCGTTTAAAGTCGTCTAACTTCTTTGCATCCTCTTCGTCATCTGGATCCCAAGCAGTAGTATCAGGTGGGTTATTTACAACAGTCCATAGTCCTTCCTTGCGCAAAAGCAAGCAGCATTTCGTGGACCAGGAAACATAGTTTGTCCCATCCAACCGGGTTATCCAGGAGATGCCTGACAACAGGTCTTGTGCCATTTTACACCAAAATAGCTAACACAAACTCAGCTAGGAAAACTGTGTGTACTAACTCTCAGTACAGGTCTGGGCCCATAACCAGTGTTAAGGAATTTATTGTGCAGAGGTCTCCTTGTGCTACCAAAGAGTTGCACAGACAAGGAATGGTACTGAGAGTAGTAAAAAGTCACACACAGGAGTACACTGAGTTCTAAAAGCAAAAAGTATTTTACTTGGAGGTGGTGTAAGAACAAAAATGCACAGTCAAAAATAAACAGTCCAGATCATAAACAATAGCAACAGTCCAAAAAGTAATCCTAACTACAAAGTCTTCTTACCAGTCCAGAGGTCAATACACAGTTCAGGTTACAACAGTAGTAAACCAACAGCAGAGCAAAAACAGTAACAGTAGAGATCAGTGAATTCAGAGAGAGAGAGAAGCTACATTCCTAGCTTCCTCTTATGGCCATGAGAACACTTACACACCCATTGGCCAATTAACTTCTTAAAGACATAGCATTATGGTTAATATATTTTCAACCCAACATTGTAGGCTAACACCATATGCCTAACAGGGGGGAACTCTAGAGTTTTGGTTGCTGATTTCCCACACTGGGTCTCTTTCACTGAACACATGAAAAGTCACCTCTCAGATTAAAACAATCCACATTTGCAGTCTAACTAATAGGAAGTTCCTTCCTAGTTTCAAACATTTTCCCTACCCATATTTTAAATTCAGGCCAAAATTACCCCATTTCTCATCTCACTGAAATGTTATCGAGTGCAACCAATCCTAAGTACTGTAAAGCAAGAGAGGATCGATATAATATGAAATAACCTACTGTAGATCAGCCTTCCCTAAACTGGTGCACACCAGATGGATTGAAGTGATTTCTCACTCATGGGCTGAGTGGCTGAAAATTCTGAAAATGCAAAATTCCAACACTAGTTTGTGAAAGGCAGCCATTGGTAGGGATCTCTAAGAGCAAGTCATGTTCTTGCCAAGAACAGTAGGACTCTCTGTTAGCTTATGTGCATTTCATTATTCCAGCTGATTGAAGTGATGAATTTTCATGTGCATATCCCTACTTATATCCTTTGACTCCAAAATGACTATAAGAATAAAATCAATTTCCAGGTACAAACCATTCCCTATTACAAAACTGAAGTATCCAGGGTGCTTCAGAATGAAGTCACTGCAGAAAGTCTCAAAGGCATGTGTGAATCTGTTCCTCAGCCTCCATTCCTTCACCCCACATGCTTACTTTGTTTCTCTTCTTTGTGGGACTCTTAGTGGTTCTACCAAGAGCAACACATTGCTTCATCACTCAGAGCTATCTATAGAGACACAGGGCAAAAGATAACGCTGTAAAAACATATTGCCATTGCGCTGTTTGCGGCACAATAGCCCTCCAGCATGAAGCAGTGTTTGCCATCTGCTCAAGAGCCCTTAAGTACATGTGGTTTTGAATATTTCTGTTCTTTCTTATTGCTCTGACATGAGCTTAACCTCTGACAAGGCTCTTGAATTGTTCCGCAGCATGGGGAAATCAACCAGAGGTTACCATAATTGAAGATGAAGTTTAACATATAAAAAGGTAAAGGGAACTGAGTGAAATCATTCAAACCAAAGTGAATAATGGCTATGTAGGGTAAGAGTGATGTGATGGACTGTTAGAGAGGACATTTTAGATAAAGCTTCTGTCAGAAGAGAAATCATTGAGAGCCTTCAAGACTAATATTTTTCAAAGGGAACAAAACTTATTTAAAAACTTCATATCAATAAAAATGAGAAATTTTAGGCAACACAGCTTCTGTAGCACTAATTGACACAGGTAAAAACAACTGCATGCTATTCCTGATGGTAATGTTCCCTTTGCTTATCTGGTTTGCTTATCTTCTCTTCCTTTTTGTCCTGATTTTGTCATGAGGTAGACACCGGCATGCAGGGAGTCAAGTGAGTAACTGAACAACTATTGTTATAAAGGGCATAGATAATTTGAAGGAGTATCACAATAAATGCTGATCTCTTTGGGAAAATAACATAACTTCTTGTTCAATGCATACACATCTTGCTTCTAATGGAGTTGTGGGATAAAAAAAAAGGATTCAAACTCTTGCAAACTGGCAAGAGGCTACATGACAAAGTAAGGAAGTTGGGTGCTAGAGTTCCAGTTGCAAAGGTCTGTAATTGGAAAAAGTCAGAAGGAGAGTATTAGGTAACATTAAGTATCAGAAATACTAAACGGAAGTGCAGGTTAAGGGAAGCAGTAAGAAATTGCTTGAATTCTGTTTGAAATCAATATGAGGATCCTTTGGTGAAGGGTGGGGGCGATGGCCCTAAGATTAAACAGACAATAAATAAAAATTTCAGTTAGGAAAGATATAAAAAGCTTTAAACTGTGGCTGAGTGGAAGAGGAAGAGGAGGAGAAATTTAGCCTGGGAAAGTTAGGAAAAAGAAAAGGAAAGTTAGCCTAGGCAGGAGCAAATTAAGGGCATAAGAGACAAAGGAAAATATGTATTCATGAGTAAGGAAGAGGTAAAGCATGAAGCTTTTTCCCCTGCAGAACCTGACCCAGATGGGATTCTTCTCCCTGCAGCTAACCAAGGAGGCAGAGAATTCAGGAATATTGTTTGACAGGTTGGCCAAGGGGGAGAAGGAAAGACTGGCAGCTTTACCCAAAAGGAAATCACCCAGAAATTGAACTGTAGAAAGGAGGCTGAAGGCTTGAAGAGCCAAGTGAAGCAGCAGTGAAATAGAAGGAAGTGGGAGAAGCTACTACATGTTTACCACAGTCGTTGTCTCTGTTGCTGTGAGGATTTTGCAGGGAGGGGAGTGTTAACTTTAACATATGTATTTCCTTATTCTTGGTTATTATAGCACTGAATGCTCTGTTCTACAGAGCTTGGAACTAGTCCTCTGTAAACGACTTCTGAAAATATCACCATATTTGAAAAAATTCTCTGGAGTTCTTTATGCAAAATGATGTCCTTGTTTTTACTTGAGGATCTTAAATTGGTTAATTTCTTGTTTGGAAAACTCTGGGCGTATTTATCATCATTCATCAATATATGAAATTAAATCAGATAGATGGATAAATGAATGGATAAATAGACAGAGAGTCAGACTGTAAATAGCAGATGAGTTTGAACAAGTATTCACTTTTATGGATGATAATACAGTTTGGTAGCTGCTAGATCAATTAACGTATTAAAATTGTCTCTTTCCTGCTCCAGCTATCATTATTGTTGAGATCAGATTTGCTTCAAGTGAATTAAATTAATTTGAGATACAAACATGGCTAAATTTGCTAATTATACTAAAACCGATGGTTTGATATTGGTTCATGGTTACATGGCCAAGGTGCTACTTATAATTTAGGCAAACAGATGCATGAGTTCTATTTTAGTGAGTAAATTAATGTCCTACCCTTGTTTCTTTAAAAACTGAGATATTTGTGCATATTAGAGAAACTTTTGCTTTCTCTAGTCACTCCATATCATGGTGTAGATGAGCTGGGGTTTCTTCTACTTGTAATCTATCAAGCTGGCCTCTTTTCATTCTCTTTATATAGTTTTATTGTGTGATTATATTGTTTGAGGACAGTGATATTTAAATAATGTTGACTAGAGATTATGAATACACCAGTGTTTGGATAACTTAAATCTTTACAGATGAAGGGGAAAATATTATGTTAACAATAATTGTGTTTCCTAAAACATTATTTAGTTGATAAGCAAGACTATCTATTTAGATCATTATCTAAAACTAATATCTAAAAATGTTGGGACACTGCCCAGAAAGTGTCTTACTTTTTTCAGGAAACAAGCCTACATATCGTTGGAAAGCCTTCAATTTTTATATCAAAGGTAATTTAAAAGAAGACAGAGTACCTAAAATAGGTTGAGGTTGACTGCAGGAATACCAATTTATTCTGAACATGACCTACTGTTTTCTTGTTTTGGTTTTAATTAGTTTTTGGTTTTTTTTTGATATGGTCAAGATGACTGATCAGTAAAATTTGTTCTTGATAAGCATAAGTTTGTTTAAATTTTACATGTAAACTGAATGTGGCATTGATAAACAATGACAAAATACATTGAATCATTTACTATATAACAAATGTTTTTATTTTAGGCTTAATAATACTGATGTCACTGCATTGCTGCTTACTGTTATTTATGCATATTAAAAGGAAAAAAACAACAAAATAAACAACAAAATTTAAAAATACATTTGGTTTCTAACTTTCACCTAATTGTGCCTCTATAAGTTTGTAATGTTGATGAACATTTAAGCCTTCTTAGAAATCATACTCAGGGTTTATTTTTGCCATGCTGTGTTATACAGTGTATATATGGGAACCATTCTTGCTTGAATTTGGTTAAATTTCTATCGTGAATATATGCTGTTAATTTTGCTATTGCTCCGTAGTATCCAAATTTATGTCCCCAACAGAATGGTAAATTTCTTGCAACATTGGGCAAAAATTATTCTCATTGCCATGAGCATGTATCATATATTATACTATGATATTTCTTGATATATATTCTGGGAATACGCCTAGTGAAAATAGTTGTGATTTCATTTCAAATTTAATTTCCAAATTTTTCTGCATTGTATTATGAATATCTTTACATTACTTTTGAGGATTTTTTTGTACATGTACCACCTATTGTAAAAAGTTTCTGTTACGTGGCATTTTCAACATGTACGATTGCTGTATGATTTATCTATAAATTTGTCTTAGAGAGCTGTGGAGCATCTGTAAAAATCTGAACCAATTTTTTTTTCAAACTGTAGCTTGGAATAATTGTTATGGATTTGATCCTTATTTTTCCTCATTGTGTTGTTACTATTTCTTTAACAATCTGCATCCATTTTATCAGTTTTTTAATTGGTCCTGTTTCTGTGCCACATGCAAGTATGAGTTTATATATGCACTCTAACAGCTGGTATAGGTTTTGCATTTATTTGATTTTTTGTCATTTTTCTTCAAATTTCCCTCATTCTTAAAATCACTTTTAAGCAATCAGCAATTTGTAAATACATCAACCATAGCATATTCTGATAATTCTGATAATAATTCCTGCTGTGCCCATAATGTATTCTACTGAGTGCTGGTGGACCATGTCTGCATATGTGATACACACATACACACACAATACACACACACACTCACACATAGACACACACACAAACACACCCTATTGCCTTGTCTTCCAATATGGAAGACTTTTGAAGGAGAGCTTATTTTTCTTACAGAGTTCTATGCTTTTATCAAAGTTTGTCTCATAATATGTCCTTTTAAATTTGTATTCTCCTTTGTGTTTCTGTACTATAAATATCCGTAAAGTCTATTAGCTAGCTCCAGGCCAGTTTCTTCTAGTATTGACATTCTGCTCTTTGGAAATTTTATCCACTCTGTTGTCCATGACAAGCAACTTACTTTACTTATAAAACAATTTAAATAGGCTATTTTGGTCTTGAAACAACAACACCAACACCAACACCAACACCACCAGCAGCAGCAGCAACAACAACAACAACAACAACAACAACAACAATAACAATAATAATAATAATAATAATAATAATAATAATAATAATAATAATAATAATAATAATACTGCAACAATATCTGAAACATCATCAAACATCCAGATCTGTCTATGCCAGGTCCTTGGTAAGGACTCAATAAGCAGACAAAAATGCCAAACCCAGTCTGAACGTGGCTGACTGTGTGATGATCAATAATAATAACAACAAAAGTAACAATAATAATTACAACAAAAACAACAATAATTTCCCACTCTATATAAATTTACTGACAATTTCTTGCTATCCTTCTAAAGTTCTACCAGTCTAACACCTTGATTCTTGCAAGATTGGTACACCGTTAATTCATTTCAACCTGTAATAAGGATGCCTTGTAAATTTATTTGGCTTGAATTTTTATAAAAATGTGCCTCCACAATATCTACCAAACCAAAAGATAGAGCACATGCTTAAATCTCTTGTAAGAGTGGAGTAAGATTCTTTTCAATTTTAAAAAAACTGATAAAAAAAATCAATGTATTTAAAAAATATATTATTGGGGGAAAACTGCTTCTAAATAATGTGCAAGCCAGGGAAATGGAATTCATAGTGCATATTGGAAGAAACAAGTGGAGCACCTTTGCCACTGGACGTTTACAAGCTAATGCAGAAATGGATATAACATGAACTTTTGTTCAGATATTGAAGTCATTTTTACCTGGATATTTTGTAGCCATTTAGAACCATCTCCAATCCTGTGTTTGTTGGCTGAATCAATTTATTTTTGCTTCACACTGTTTTGTTCTGTTTTTTGCAAATAAGCCAATTTACACAGAAGGTGCTGAAAATCTAGAGGAGAAGCCCTAAACCATTTATTACATGTCACCTTTGTTGTGGCTTCAATAATGAGAGGACTTTTGCTGCTTTAGGACTGATGATCAAGCACTAATTAAATACAATTCTTTGCATTCTCTCATTGGTCATCTAAGGGGAATCACTGATTTGGATCATGTCAATCTCAACATCTCAACATCTGGAGTATTTAAATTGATAGGAGGCTGTCTTTAAACTCCTTTGTGATGGATTGTTGAATGGCAATCATCATCATCATCATCATCATCATCATCATCATCATCATCATCATCATCATCATTTTAGCCATTGTCTATCTACTTCAGGATGAAGGCCGCTTCCACATTTTTTCAACCTATATGATCCTGAGCTTTCTTTTGCCAATTGGGCCCACAATAATTGCTAAAGTTGTCGATCCATCTTACTTCAGGTCTTTTTCGTGGACACTTTTTATCAAGTAGGATCCATCCTATGACTGTCTGGGTCCACCTGCCATCAGTTCTTCTTCCTATGTGGCCAGCCCACCTCCATTTCAATTCTTTTACTCTCTTGATGATATTGGATACTTTCGTTTGTTCTCTAATCCATGTGTGGGTCTTTCTATCTTGTTTTTTTAATGCCGAACATGTATCTTTCCATGGCTCTTTGCACCACTTATAGCTTTTGTGTTGATTGTGAGGTTAGTGTCCATGTTTCACTGGCATATGTTAGAGCAGGTAGCTGATCAAAAACTTTTCTCTTCAGGCATAGGAGGAGTTTGTTCTTGAAAATTACACTTAGTTTGCTGAATGCCTGCCAACAACATTTAACACATTTAATGGCAATAGTATGGTGTGGAAAATACTGTGTGTGAAATAGAAATTGCAATTATCCATCCATAGGGTCCTTCCTTTGGTTTTATACTCTTCTTTGTCTTTGCTTATCTGTGCACGCACACACACACACACACAACTTTATTACTGCTTTTCTTCCTTTTTATTGCTGTCTTGGAAGTCAACATATGAATCTCCATCTAATTTTGGATCAGATATTAACTTAGGCTCTCCAGGATCTTAGTATTGAGCCATGGCAAAATCTGAGCATATCCAAAATGTAAAATAGTGGATAGCTGAAAACAATTGAGCAGCTTAACAATTTAAAAGGAAATATTTAATATTATAATTATTAAAAAAAGATTTAAAATATTTAAGGATTTATTATGTATGAAATATATTGTGTAATATGCAAGACTTTTATATGATAATCAATAACAGATGGTTTTTAATTTATTGAAGAGCTGGGCCAAGTTATGTTGTGGATACACAAGATGATAATCACCAATTTTCTTTCTTCTTTTTCCTTCCCTTTCTTCTGAACCCTTTAGCTATGAGCTAGATTCTTTTACAACATACTGTATATAACTTCAGAATCCACTGATACCCTTCAGTACGCAACAGCTTCCTTACTTAAGAGACAGGTTGTAAACACAGCATAAAAGACCAAAACTCAACACATAGCGATGTATTCTACTTCAAACAGAAAGCGTGATTGCTCACTTACTTAATACAGAGGTTTGTAACCCATTGTTATCTTTTTTTCTCTCCAGTAAATATGGTCACAGCTAATTAAAAATTAAGTCCTGGAGAGCAGCTTCTGTTGATCACAGTGGGATTTGCTTCAGAAAAATTATATAACAAGCTTGCCCTCTTGACTACACCATATTCAGTTTTGATTGTTACAAATGGCAGGCATTTTCACCTGGTGCAATTATGTCCTGTCTCACTACAATTTTTCTACCATTTTTTTTTTGTTTAGCATCTCCTTAACTTTCATCAGATAAAAAAGCTGAATTAACATAAAAATCTTGCTCATGTTTGATTCTGAATAAGAAACTGTTCCATTGCCTTTTGATGGTGTCACTGCTTAACCATGATTGCTTTTTGGTGTGTGCAAGCCTTTCAATTGTAAAATTCCAGTTTGTGCTTTAAAAATGAAAAGACAAGCGTGGGGAAATAAATTTGTTGCTGATATCTTTCATTCCCTCATGCCAAGCACTTCACATAATGCCATGGCAAATTGAGTTGCGGTTTTCTGCTAGCCTTTAATTTGCCATTGTGATATCCCATTTCCTGCAAATTGAGGGAGTTTGTTCTTGGCTTGGTGCTCAAAATTCTTGATCTTGCTTCTTGAAGCTAAGGAAACAGCAAAAAAGTAACTGAAATGCAAGGCTTTCAGTTTTGTGAGCAGAACATGACGCAATGATTGGACATATGCCAGGGTTAAGTGTGCATTACATGTTGTTCTGCTGCCAGATTCTGAAAAACATGGAGATGTAATCGTGTAACACAAGCTGTGCTGGATTAATCCATGGGACCATCCAGTACTATACTGCATCACTGTCTGGTGTGGTGGCAGCAGTGCCTCAGATAGAAAGTCCATACAGAGAGTGGTAAGGACAGCCAAGAAGATCATAAGAAGCTCGCTTCCTGGTATTCAGGTTAATGCTTATAAGCACTATGTGCTTAGAGTTCAAAGCATTGTTAGACACCCCACACACCCACTTTACGGTCTGTTTCTGTTGCTCCCCTATGGGAGAAGGTTTCAAAGTATTTCTACCAGGACTACCAATTCTGTAGTAGCTTTGTTCTCTATGTCATCCATGTGGTAAAGTCACAAAGCTTGTTTTTCTCACCATGCACACATATACATAATCCTAACTAGACTGTGTTGTTTCTCTGTGTCATATAATATATGTTGGCATATGCATAATTCTGTATTTATTTATTTATTTTTGTCATATGTATATTGGAGATGGTGACCCTTTGAGAGCTGTATGCAATGAAATTTCATTTTAATGTATGCTGATTAGTGTACATTCAAACTGACAATAAAGTTATTATTCTGTTCTATTCTTCTATTGTGTGTTGCACAATGGCCAAAATGGACACATTTGTGAGATTCACAAACCAGGACTAGAGGGCCATCCATCATCCTTCCCAGATATCACTATTTAAGGCATACTACTTAAGATTCAGAAAAAAAAAATAACAGTCATCAATGCTATGTGTGTTTGGGTGTTTGTGCATGTGTATTTGTTTATTTGGTCTGTGTGTCTGAGTGCCTTCGGGTCAGCTTTTGATTCCTGATGACTGCCTGGAATAGTCTCTGCAGTTTTCTTGGCAAGGTCCAAGGTCATCCAGTTGCCATCATGCCTAAGATGTAGCTACAACTCCCAATCCGCTGGTTTTTAGACTGATCCCTTAACCACTACACCAAATTGGTCTCAGATCAAAATTATAACCACTAATAGCTTGCTCCTCTAAGAATTTGCCTGCATCCCTTTTAAAACCATCCAAGCAAGTTGCCGTTGCTGCAATTGTTGGCAGAGCATTCCATAGTTTAATTATACATTGTATAAAAAAGTATTTCTTTTATCATTTTGCATTGAGTGTCCATAGATGATCATATGTTTTAACATTGTGTAAAAAGGAAATATTTCTATCCATATTATCTGTGTTATGCAAGATTTTACCTATACAACTAAAACATTCCTGCTGTTTCTGTTTGTAACCTTTAATTAGTTGAAACAATACATCAAAGGACAACAATTTTTGAAGCAAGGTTCTCCAAATAGACTAACTTAGAGAATGGGTCAAAAATTTGGAACCCACAGCTCAGGGAACTTCAGAACAGTTGTTTTGGAAATTTGTTGCTGCTGCAGCATATCAAGTCGACAAAGTCAGCTGCAATCATATAATTGTGATTTCCAGCACTTTCTTCTGATCCAAGTCAATGGGAAAGCCAAAAGAAAATCAGAAATTACTCTTGCTCCCACTGTCTTTTGCCCCATCCGTGGTCATTTGGTTTTTCTGTGTAGGTAAGGAAATATCTCTGAAACGACAACCCAACTAGATGATCATGAGTCATCTAGTATACTGTGCTTCTATCATCTTACGCTCTTTGATTCCAAGCTAAAGATTCCAAGCTACACATTATTATCATTCTTTATATCTACATCAACAATATCTATATTTAAATATAAATCTGTTCATGTAATCCAGCTTCATGCAGTGAATAAATGTCAGAATAACATCTGCTAGTACATCTTGCAATTGCCTACTTAGCCATGCATACAGGGAAAAGGCTACTCTTGCAAAGATTCATTTTTCCAGTTCTTACCAGTTATGATCAAGAAAACCTGGATGGATTTTGTTAAGAGAAATTAAAATATTTCATGGAAGTCTAAGTTGTCTTTTTAAAAAAAAATGCTTTAAAAATCATTAAAATTGATGTTGATTGTTATTTTGTTAACAAGGGTTTGATGCCATTGCTTTAATAAGTGCTTTTATCCTGCTCTTTAAATTAATTCTGTATTCCCTCCACATTAGTGTGAGTCCTCTTGGGTGGTCTGTTCCAAAGACCCACTGGGATTTCCACAATCCTCTTGGCTTCTTTAAATGCATTTCTTCACTCGGGCTAGGAGCAGGGGATAAGTCTTTTCTACCCTGTCCCTGAGAAACTGAACAAAAAAATAAAGAGATCCAACTCCATGATGTGAGCAAAACTGATTTATTACTAATAGCATTCTAACTGTTTTACAAACATCAAACAGATGAAAAATAGAGCTCTCAGGATAGTTCCCGATAAGCTTGTTTACAATTGGACTAATAGCTGCATTAAACAACTCCGTAGACTTCTAAATGCTACCAATGCTTTCACCCATTTGGGAATTTTCCTTCTCTTCCTGCAGATGAAGGCACTTGTGACTAACTCCATCTTAGTCATTTTTTTTGTAGGCTGGTCTTTCAAGGCAGACACTCAAATGTCTCTTTACAATTCAGTCTAAAGTGTTCATGTTCAAAAGTATTGTTGAATTCTCTCCTGAGATTCTAACTCCTAACTCCTTTAGCTTTGTCCACTTGCTTTTCTCTAACAACTCTTGTTCTCCTCCCCTTTTCCTGTTGTCTTATTTCATTTCTCCTTCTCATGTATCTTCTCTCTCCTCTCTTTCTCATCCCTCTTGTTATTTCTGTTTGCCATTAGATTTTCTGTTTTCTTCTCCTATTCACTATCACACATTCTCATCACATCCTCATCTGGTGTAGAGCTCTTTTTCCTTCTTCTTTTTGGCCTGTATCTTTCTACTTCTTTCTAATTCCTTTTTTAAAAAATTGCTGCTTCTTATGAAGGCCCCTCTCTTTCTCTGTTTCCTTAAAGGAGTTTCTAATTGTAAACTGGATGGATGGACAGACAGAGAGACAGACTCCATTGCAAATAAAAATATTTTGACATCACCCACAAAGTTTCATTTCCTGTAGTGATGTCAGAGTAAATTGTTAGTTCCCTTCCCTGAATATGGTTGATTGGAAGACAAAAGTAAATAGAGAATAGCAAGAATAATAATAAAAAAACTACAATCAATATAGAGAAGGAAAACTGGCAAAGTGTTTTTGAATCATAGTGGCACACGCAGAAATGATTGCCAGTAGTTCTTATTATTAGGAGAATCATTTTATTGATTCTACTTTAATTGGCCAATAACTGAAAAAAAAGTTTTGTTTGTCTATATTGGCATATAACATATTTTTTTTTAGTTCTGAGATTGAAGGGCATGAAATGCAAACCTTTTTAGATTACATATTGTAAGGGTATGCAACCTGTCACCCTTCAAGTGTTTTGAAATATAGTTCTGACAGTTTCTGAGCATCGGCCAAAGTGTTCCTCAACTCTTCTGTTATAGCTATATATCCACATTTAGGTCATTATCATCCACTGCAGCTGTTCTTTTTAATTAGCATTGTTTGGTTTGCCAGCCTTCTATCAGCCGACTTTCCAGGACATTTTGGTAAAAGTGCTTCTCCAGAACAGACATGGATAAAAAGTCTGGAGGAATAGTACATTCCTTTTGATGGGGGCCAATATTTTAAAGAGATCAAATACATTGACATAACATTTGGGAGTAGCCTAATTTTCTGTGAGCCATCCCATGAAGCTGTAGCTTGCCTTAATGACACCTAAATACATAGCTCATTTTGGTTTCTGATTCATGCTTTTTCTAAAGTAATTTACAATTCTAGTATCAACATGCTTGGGAGAATCAAAGAACAGAAAATATATTTTAAATATAAAATTCCCCTAGTAACCTCATTTAAGCTAATCCAACTCAATAGCTGGAGTAAAAAAATCATAGAAAAGGAACAATAAGATAAATGAAATTAAGCACCCTGGAGGACATGACTGATGGCTGAAAGTAAGCCAGAATGATATACTGTATTAGAACATTTTGTGGCAAATTTTATTTATCACTACTGCTTAGTTAAAGCAACAGGAACTCTAATTTTGCTTTCACTAGTAAAGCACTCACTCTGATCCCAAATTGTGTGATTACTTGCTATAAAAAGGGACACTGTCTAACCTGCCAAAATAAATGCATGATTTCATTCTTGCTAGCTGTTTGAACTTCCAGCTGTCTTGGTGTTAAGGGACTAACTATAAATCTGCTATTTATAGTTGCTTTAATGCCAGCATTAGAATACTAATGTTAGAATCAAATACCAGTTTATAAGGATCAGATGCCAGCTCTGAACATGATATTTTAAAATAAAAAAATAAAATCTGGCAATCTAAATTCTACCAGGCTTCTGAATCCATTCTTCCTTATTCTATGACATATTCTGAAAAAAAGTTCCTTTTTGATCTAGTATTTCTTCTAGCAAAACTGTATTACTGTAATCTCCCATCCTTGGTGGAGGAATATCATTCATCAATTAAGTTTTGTTAGAGGTTTTCATGACTGTGTTTTACATTAAACTGTACTCAGCTGGGCACTGGGGGAAAATGAAAAGAGAATGATGCTTTAATTATTGATTATTAATGGGCATTTATTAATTGCTTTGGAGAAAAATATCTTACAGTCATGAAAGGTAATTTTTAGTTAAGAAACTGGCTTTCAGAATGTATCAGTCTGAAATTCTCCACCAAACTGAAAAAGTATTGAATTTGCCTTGGTATTAAATCCTCCTTCAAACTAGCTAAATTCTCTGCCCCTTCCCTTCCCCCCCTTCTGTTCCCTTCCCTTCCTTTCCCTCCCCTTCCCCTCCATGTTACCAATCAGAAACAATTGTTTCTGTGTTAATGCACAAGCACAATTTGTAATTTGTGCTTGTGACTTTTATCAACTGGGATAAGATTGTTCATGGGAATAAACACTTTCAATTTCAAACTTGTATGAGGAATAAAAGAAAACAAGTCTAATGTACAGATAGTTTTAGAACTTTATCTGATGCTGTTTGAACCACTAAATAACATTTTCTGGTCTGCTATTCTTTAGTTGCTAGGCTATTTTTCAATGCCGCATTAATCCAGATTCTTGCATCCATATTTGTGTGTGTATGTGTGTGTGTGTGTGTGTGTGTGTGTGTATATATATGCTTCCAGTTAAAGAAGTGTATTTTTAAAGGGGGAACCACAAAAACAGAGTTTAATACTGTATAAGACCAGGGGAAGGCTTTGGCTGTACATTTTACTATTATTCCTGACCTAAGTTGTAAGTGGTATGTATCAGGTCTACTTCAGTCATTCCCAAGTACACAGAAGTGGCCATGCTACCTTGAGAATGTATCTCTCCCCACCATCAGATCTCCACTTGGATCATATTCGTTGAGGAGGATCTGTTTAGAGATCACAACTCTCTTAACCGATTCAACTACTTTCACATGTGGCATATTCCCAGTTCATCACTGAGTGGAAATATTTTGTGAAATTACTATTTTTTCTTTCTCTGAAATGCTTACTTTTCCACAGGGCTTTTAAAAAATACTTCTAGTACTGTACTGTTTCATCACTTTCCCGCTTGCTTGAGATAGAAAATTACCCAAATAGCTCCAATGAAAGTAAAACGAGCTGTGAAATGAGGCATTGATGGAATGATAATGGTATAACAACAACAACAACAACAAATTCACCATTAATCAATTGCAAAAGGCGGCCTTACTAGGAACTGCTTCCATCCTGTGATGATATCTGTAATACCATCAAACATCCACATCTACCTATCCCAGATTCTTGGTAAGGACTCGATAGGTAGGCAAAAATGCCAAATCCAGTCTGAACATCTGGCTGACTGTGCGATGAATAATAATAATAATAATAATAATAATAATAATAATAATAATAATAATAACAACAACAACAACAACAACAACAACAACAACAATTACAACAATAATAATAGTAATAGTAATAAGTTTAATAACAATAATAATAATAATAATAATAATAATAATAATAATAATAATAATAATAAAGTTGAAAGGTACCTTGGAGGTCATCTATTCCAACCACCTGCTCAAGCAGGAAACCCTATACCATTTCAGACAAATGGCTGTCCAGTCTCTTCTTAAAAATCTTCTAGTGTTGGAGCATTCACCACTTCTGGAGGCAGGTTGTTCCACTGGTTAATTGTTCTAACTGTCAGGAAGTTTCTCCTTAATTCTGGATTGCTTCTCTCCTTGATTAGTTTCCATCCATTGCTTCTTGTCCTGCCTTCAGGCACTTTGGAGAATAGCTTGACCCCATCCTCTTTGTGGCAACTCCTGAATAACAATAACCCTGGTAATAATAATAACAGTGAAGAAGATGTACTGAAGCTAATATACCATGAAGACATGCTAAGTACTAGAGAAACCGAACAAGAAAGACTCAAGGAATAGAAAAGAGACATGGCAAGGCAAAGTATTGCATAGCCAGTACACAAAATAGGTAAAGCAGAAAATAAGATCTGGCAATGGCTATGAACAGAAAAGCTGAAGAAAAAGACAGAGGGGGTTCTTCTGAATGCACAAGTCCAATCCTTAAAAACAGATTTGTTATGTCGTGGGCTCTGGTGAGCACATGGCTGAGTACAGAGAAACTCATTCTTTTATTCAAGCTGGAACTGTACTTAGGCTTGGGCCGCTCCCAGCCCCAATATATAGCCAAGCCCTATGGTAGCAACTAATAGAGATTGAACTGGCCCTTGCCACCTGAGGCTGACCAATTGCAGGCCCAGAGATGGCCTGTCTGGGTTGCTGGCTCCAGCAACGCACGTGGTGTGGCACCCAAAAGCCCAGTACATAACACCCCTCCCTCCTAAGATCAGGCTATAATCCCCTTAATAAACTTGACAACAGCCGAGACTTATGAATCACTCCCAATAACCAGAATACATAGTAACAAATAGTAAAAATAATGATATGCCGGAGGTTTGTGTGGCCTGGAGGTACGCCTTGGAGTTCCTCTCACTTTGTGGTCTACCAGCTTACCCGGTGGGCGGGGTAGACCCATGTCCCCTTGTGCTCCATCATCCAGGGGAATTGAAATGCTCTGGCTGGCCTCACCAGGTTGCCCCACCCCAGAGTCAGTCTGTTCTGCAGAGTAGGCACAGCAGTTGCTGAGATTCAGCTGGCTCGCCTGGTCAGGGGTTCCATGTTGCACTTCTAAGCTTCCTGGTTCTTCCCCAGAATCAACTTCTGCTGAGAAGGGGAAACCCTGGTGGTTCTGGTGTGGGCTGGCTTGAGTGCCAGTTTGAGGACCTCGGGAGGGACTTATGCCACAGTCCTCACTTAGTGACCATTCTGGAAACCTTTTTCTAAGCTGGTCAATGTGTCTTCTGACCAGTCGCCCTCCCTCCAACCCCACTTTGTAAGATAGGGGTCAGGATGCCTTGGTCACCTGACCAGGAACCCATAAATTTCCTGGCCCATAGTTTCTGGCCCAAGCGCAATCACCCATTTGAAGCCCCCTTGGGGGTTTTGGTCTAGAGGCTTCTGATGCCACTCTATATGGATGCAACTTGTCTAGTTTAGTAATTAAATGTCTTCCCCAATGAAGCTCACCAGGACTTTTACCTGTAGCAGTGCAGGGTGTAGAATGCTGGCAGAGCAAAAAATCTGCCAATCTATGATGCCAGTCACCTGTGATAATACGCTTGAGCACCTCCTTTGTTGTCCTCACCATGCATTCGGCTTGTCCATTCGAAGAAGGATGAAACGGTGCAGACGTAGCATGTCTGATGAGGTTAGCTCTAAGAAAAGCCTGAAACTCAGCAGCAGTGAATTTAGCCCCATTATCAGAAACTAAAACGTCAGGCTACCCATGTGTTGCAAAGAGTTTTATCAGCACCTGGATGATCCTAGCAGTAGTCATATTAGGGACTGGAACTACTTACAGCCATTTTGAGTGGCTATCCACTACAATCAAGGAAAGCTGTTCTTGAAAAGGCCCAGCATAGTCTATGTGAACCCTGGACCAAGGGTTTGTGTTTCTTCCCACCTGTGAACTGGGGCTTGAGGCATTTCCGGCCTAGATTGCTGGCAAGTATAGCAACTATGTACTTGATCCTCTACAGCCTTATCCAAGCCAGGCCACCAAAGGTAGCTTCTCGCTAAGGCTTTCATCCTTACAATGCCTGGATGGCCTTCATGTAAAGAGTGTAAGACTCTGTCCCTCAATGAAGTGGGGATAATGACTCTGTTGCCCTATAAAATACAGCCCTTGTGCACAGACAACTCATGTCTCCTGACAAAATAACTTTGACATTCAGGGCCTGGACTTTTTTCCAACCAGCCCGTGTATACCCATGACAACACTCTGCTCAGAATTTTATCTGTGGCAGTTTCAGCAGCAATATCCCCTGCGTGGAGGGGAAACTCAGGTAAGTCCTGAATGGACAATATTTTAGCAGCAGGAGCTGGATCAGGATCCATTAGTGGCAGTGGTAGTCTGCTGAGGCCATCAGCATGGCCCATTTCCTTCCCTGGTTTATGAATTAACTTAAAATTGTATGCAGACAAAAATATAGACCATCTCAGCGTTCTTGGAGATAGTATGTGGGGAGTTTGTTTGTCTGTTGTGAACAACCACAAAAGAGGTTTGTGGTCAGTGTAGACAGTGAAATCTCTGCCATATAAATAATCATGAAATTTTGTAACTCCAGCCACTATGGCCAAGGCTTCTTTATCGATCTGTGCATAATTGCGCTCAGCAGAAGATAAGGTCCTAGAATAAAATGCAATAGGAACTTGTTTCCCATATTTCTGTATGTGGCTTAAGATTGCCCCCACCCCATAGGGAGATGCATCACATGCAAAACATACATGACTTTGAGTGCCCCTCAATGAGTTACTATTGTTTGAGCCGCGGCTGTGGTCTTGTCAACTGGCAATTTCTGATACACCTGCACTAAATCAAGTTTAGCAAAAATGGTTCCCCCTTGCAAAGAAGCTAAAATATGGCTGACCACAGGAACCGGATAAGCATGTTGATTAAGGGCCTTATTTAATGTGCATTTATAATCTGCGCAAATGCAACCTTCCCTGTTGGACTTCAGGGGAGTGACAATAGGAGTTTCCCACTCCCCCCCATCAACAGGCTGTAATACGCACTGTTCTATTAACTTATCGATTTCAGAATCGATTTTGTGCTTTAGGGCAAAGGGAACCCTGCGAGGCTTAATCCTAATTGGCACAACGTTAGGATATAACTTGAAAGAAATTGGCGGGCCAGTGTATGTCCCCAGGGTTGACTCAAAAACATCCACATATTCCTCACAAACAGTCATGAAGTCTGCTGTTTGTGTACGATTAATGCCTGCAATTTGAATGCCTAAAGCATCAAACCAATCAAGTCCAATAAGACTCGTTCTTTGGCCCTCTACTACTATGACATCCAGGTGCCCCCAAAACCCTTTAAATTTCACCAATAATGTGGCTTCACCCTTAACTTTAACGTGAGCATTCTGAAAGCCTGTTAAAATAATATCTGAGGGCCTTAGTTTAGCCCACTGGTTACTGTGCCTACACCAGACATGTCAAACACAAGGCCTGGGGGCTGGATCAGGCCCACAAACTGGTTTCTTGTGGCCTGCAAAGCCACCCTGGAAACAGTGAGGGAATGGCCCCTGCTGCCTTGGCCATGGCCCAGGCTGGCCAGGAGCTAGTGTACAATTTCATTATGGTCATCTATGCTGAAATACATTTAGGCTTAGCTCTACAAGGCCATCTGGAAACCGCGAGGGACTGGCCTCTGCTGCGTTGGCACTGCCCCCTGGGTACACCCTGGGGAGGTATCATCCTTTGTGAGGAATGAAGAAATGTACCATCGCCTGGAAGTGGCCAGCACACGGCCCTGCCTACTTTGGGCAGGCTAGAGGCTGGGCAGCATTGCGTTTCTCTTCAGATTTGTGCCACCCGGCTAGCCTCTCAGCACTGTGAGGAGAGTGCCCTGCTGCCTGCCAAAACCAGGTAGACTGGGGACTGGGCAGCATTGCCCAGATAACATCAACTCTCATGCTGCTCATGGCATCCCCTCCCCCAGAGCCCACCAAGCCAGATATGTGAAGTAGGCAAGGGCCATGTGCTGGCCACTTCCAGGTGATGGTGCATTTCTTCATTCCTCACAAAGGATGACACTTCCCCAGCTGTGTTTCTTGCCTGTTTTATTCCCTCCCTCATCTCAAATATTTTCCCACCACTCTGTTTTTAGGAAGGAAGGAAGGAAGGAAGGAAGGAAGGAAGGAAGGAAGGAAGGAAGGAAGGAAGGAAGGAAGGAAGGAGACGGAGGGTCTGAGGGAAGTCCTGCCTTAGTCCTGCCTTTATGCCCTTTCACCATCCCCTTGCCCCTTGCCCCTGGCTTATCCTGGGGGGGGGTCTCCCATCCTATTGCTAAGGAAGCTTTGGATACAAAGCTAGGTCTCCTCACATGGAGAGGAAGTGGGCCTCCTTCTTGACTTTGCCCTCATACCCATCATGAGCAACCTGGCTAAGGAGAATAAGCACAGCAGCTACAGCCTTGAGGAGGAGGTAAGTGCAGCTGGGCGCCCCCTTGGGGAAGTGAGGCTGGGCTTAGTGCTGTGGGCACTTGAGGGCTGGGCTGGGTATTTGACCTCTGTGCCACCATCCAGTCCCCCGCCCCCGCATAGCCTGAGAGGAATAGTGAGGCTCCTCCAGTGGACCATGCCTTGGCACTTGTCCCAGTCCCGTTTCCTTCTGCCAGAGACCCTCAGATCTGTCCCACTCCTGCCCAGGCCCCCATAGGCACCCTTGACACGAATGATGTAGAGCTGGCCATGCCCACCTAGTAGGCCACACACATTCCAGCCACACCCACCCAGTAGGCCAGGCCCACCCGGCCCCCGAGGGCAACCACAATGCTGATGTGGCCCTCAATGAAATTGAGTTTGACACCCCTGGTCTACACACAACGTTGAATGTGTCCTGCAAAATGATAGATACTGCCAAGCCAGAGTCCAACTCCATCTTACATGGAACTCCTTGTAGCTCTATTGAGAGCTTGAGTTTAGGCTTGAGGGGACGATGAGCCCTGGTGCAGTAAACGCTCCTCCAGCTTCTGAAGAACCCCACACTAACTGGACCCTGGCCCCCCGTACCTCTCCTAGTCAGTTCCTCCGACTGGTGTTTGGGTGGCCTGTCTCTCTGGTGGGCTCTGCAAACCACCACAATGTGGCCAGTCCTTCCGCAAGCTCTACATGTGGCCAAGCAGAATCTGCAATTGGTGCAAAGATGGTTGCCTCCGCACCCCTTACATCTAGGTAAGAGAACTACCTTGTAATCATTCTCTCGTTGATGGATGCCACATTTTTGCGCCTTTGGTTGTCTTTGGAGCTTGTTGATTTCGGGTTCTTCATCTTCTGATGATTCTCCGATGCATTTGGTGACCTCAAGATGGACAGAATCTTCAATCTTTGAAGGTTTGGTGGGCTGCACTGTCTGCACTGCACCTCCGGTGGCTTCGGCAGCCATGACCTCGTCCTGTGCCTCGGAAAATGTGAGATTGGGTCTAGCAAACAGTCTTTGCTGAAGGGTTCTGTCTTGAAGGCCACAGACAAGTCGATCTCTCAGTCGTTCCTCTAAGTTCAAGAATTTGCAAAGGCGTGCGGCTTGCCTTAGGCCAGCGATAAACTCTGAAGCTGTCTCACCAGGTAGCTGCACTGTTTGGTTGAATTTAAAACGCCATGCCATCTCCGACATCTTGGGCTGAATATGCCCAGCCAGCTTCTTCTTAATGTCTGCAAACAATACTGCTTCTATGGGAGTTGGCGCGAAAAGGTTTTCTGCTAGGTCAAAAATTGCTGGTCCACACACACACAGCAACATGGCGGCTTTTAGGCCTTCCTCTGCAATTTGGTTCACCCGTAGATAGTTCTCCACTTGCAAGAGGTAAGATGGCCATTCTTTTGGATGTTTTACGTCGAACTCTCTGAACTTGCCGACCTTCAGCATCTTTTCTCGATTCCTGCATTCTAGGATCCTGCTTCTTGAGCTCAGGGAATACGTCCAACTGAGCACGCGGCCGCTAGTGTAGCTTTACTAGCCGGCTGGGGAGGGAATGCCTCTTCCCTCCAGCGTGTATTGCCAACCCCTCGATAACTTCAGCCCTTTTAAACGGTGAAGCAGGATCCCACCCTTGTCGCCACTGTTATGTCATGGGCTCTGGGTGAGCAGGAATGAAGACACACGGCTGAGTACAGAGAAACTCATTCTTTTATTCAAGCTGGAACTGTACTTAGGCTTGGGCCACTCCCAGCCCCAATATATAGCCAAGCCCTATGGTAGCAACCAATAAGATTGAACCCGCACTTGCCGCCTGAGGCTGACCAATTTCAGGCCTGGAGATGGCCTGTCTGGGTTGCTGGAGATGGCCTGTCTGGGTTGCTGGAGAACTAACTCCAGCAACACATGTGGTGTGGTACCCAAAAGCCCAGTACATAACAAGATTCATGCAAAGCCAGAATTGAGAAGACAGCAAAAGACAGCAAATGCCACCTCTGCAAACAAAGTGAAGAAACAATGGTACACATAGTTAATTGTTGCAAGAATATTGCACAGACTGAGTACAAACAATGGCATGACAAAGCAGCAACAATCAAGTGTCTTCAAGAAACACCATTTGCCTGCAAGCAAGAACTGGTAGAACCGTAAGATAGATAAAATAATAAAAAGTAGAGTAGATAAAGTGCTCTGGGATTTTAGAATTCAGACAGACAAGCACCTGCCACATAACACTCCAGTGTTAATAATTGTTGATAAGAAAAATTTGGATAGTGGACATTATAATACCTGGAGACAGCAGAATAGAAAAGAAAGAACCAGAGAAAATCACAAAATACAAAGACCTGCAAATAGAAGTAGAACAACGGTAGCCAATGATGGGCACATGACATGGATTTTGCAGCTTGTTAACTAACATAATTACTTTGTATTTTAATTTAAACTTATTTTCTCTCCTTTAAAATAATGTTCAGGCTCATTTACAGAATGGAATATAGGAATAGCTTTTAACATTCCTAAACTGAAAAAAATAAATTGGCTGGAGACTATCTCCAGATAAAAAAAGATTGTTACTACAAATTGGGGTGTGGTTTATCTCTTTTGGGAACTCTAAACAACCTTTTTCCTTACAATGTATGCCCCTTCTGATGTCAGACATCATATGTGATATTATGGGATGCAAATATGTAACATGTTTGACTACATGCAACTGATTTCCTGTGAAAAGGGGAGATTGCTTTTATCCTGTCCAATCAACTTCCCTCTTGGATTTTTCTTTGTTATGCTAACTATGAAAAGGAATGCAAGATGGAGCACCACTTCAACACCATCAACATTAAAAAAAAAATCACCATCGGTCAATTGCAAAAGGTAGTTTTACTTGGAAAAGCTTACATCTTTTGACAATATTATTAAAAAAAATAATAACTGTCTGTCCCAGGTCTTGGGAAGGACTCGATAAATGGACAAAAATGCCAAATCTAGTCTGAACATTTGGATGACTGTCCAATCAAAAACAACCATAATAAACCTCAGAAGCTAAATACATAGCCTGAGAAAAAGAAAAAAAAATGGATTTCAAACTAGGGGCATTCTACCTGTCAAGCATAGAAGCTGGAGATAGGAAATGTTCAGAAAATATAAAAAAAGTAAATTTTATTTTAAAACTGTTGTTATAGTCTGCATGTATGAGAAATTAGATTCTTCAGCTTTATTCCTACAGCCACTGGGATCACTTAGGCCAGGGGTCTTCAAATTTGGCCCTTTTATGACTTTTATGACGCTGGCTGAGGAATTCTGGAAGTTGAAGTCTACAAGTCATAAAAGGGCCAAGTTTGAAGACCCCTGACTTAGGCCTTTACTTCCCACATCCTCTCCAGTTTCTTCTCTAGGCCTTGGTACTTCTCCAGCTTCTCACATGCCTTCTTCTTGATGTTGCTCTCACTTGGCACCACTACATCAGTCACCGCTGTTGTCTTCTGATCTTTGCCTATTATCACAATGTTTGGTTGATTGGCTAGTACCTGCCTGTCTGTTTGGATCTAGAATTTCTCCAGAATCTTAGCGCTCATATTTTCCACAACCTTCTATGGGATCTCCCATCTAGACTTAGGAGGGTCTAGCCCAGAGGTCCCCAAACTTTCCAGGTTGGTGGCTCAAAGGGAAAGGGAGGAGCAGGGAAAAGTGCATGTCTGTGTATGCGTGTACACATATGCATGCGCAAAATGAGTGCGCACACAGTGGCAGCGCTAGCTCCCACATGCATGTGCAAAAGGGCCATGCGCACCCACGGTGGCACTGGTGGAGGCACTGGTGCCCATGCACATTTTCAAATGGGCCAGTAACACCCATGCACAGGTACAAACAGAGTAGTAGTGCCCACGCACATGCACAAACAGGTTGCTAGTGCCCACATGACACTGGTGGTGGCACTAGCACCACCGTGCATGCACAAATGGGGTTGCTAGCACCTGCATGGTGGCACTAGCATGAGTGGGATGCATACATGCATGAACTTGTCAGCCATTCCTGTAGCCCAGTGGCCAATAGGCCACGGGCCAGTTCTTGGCTGCAGCCCAAAGGTTGGGGACCCCTGCTCTAGCCCATTATGCCAGTTACTTGCCATCCAGTGTATGCAGTTCCTGTCTGCGTCTTACGCTATGCCATTTTGTGTTGGACTGTCTATGAGGCCTCTGCATACTGGGTCCTATCTAGTGTGATAGCTTCTATGGAAGTGGTGCTTAGTGTCTGTTTTTGTGCTGCTATGATGAATACCTCAGTGCTTTTCTTGTAATCCATCTTTTTCCAGTCACTGGTAGGACTTCCCAATGTTTGCCACCTGAGCTATCTATTGATGGTACATTCCATGCAGGGTCACTGGCCTCAGCAAAACAAAGAACAGGAGTGGGGGCAGTGGAAATATGCTCAAAGTCTCCTGACAGAGGAATCTTTTTCTTTCTTTTTTTTTCATTATACATTGCAGGAGCAATTTGGTGAAACTGCACTGAGGATGAAGTGAAATGGTTAAATAGATCACAAGTCTGAAAAGCAACTCACCAATCCAAGAGATAGTCATGCTCAGTTATCAAAGTAAAGGAAATTATCAGAGAAAAGCAGGCTTTTTTGTTCTACAAATGGAGTGGGGAAAACAGAACATCTGAAGAATATTGAAAAAGACAATAACAATTGCAGAAAGTGTGTACTTTTCCTCTTATTAGGAGTGTGCCTCTTTTTTTCTTTGAAAATAGAGTAGATTAATTCCCATGACTCTACTGATATTTTAGGCAGGGAATATGAAGATCTAGGGTAACTAGCTCTTCAATCCAAATCTGCCTTTAGAATGGAAATAGTAAATACAGAAACAGACCAGTTTTGAAATATGGTATTATGAAGCTAAATTAGCTCATCCAAACTGCATGTAAATACATTTTTTATTATTATTATTATTTATTTTTTATTTTAATTCTATTTATATCCCGCCATTCTCCGAAGACTCAGGGCGGCTTACAAGCTTAGCAGTAGCCTTCATTCTATCTATATGCCTGCTTATTAGGGCTTTCACACACACACCCCCAAGCAGCATTATTACAAAGTCAGCTTAATTGCCCCCAACAATCTGGGTCCTCATTTTACCTACCTCGGAAGGATGGAAGGCTGAGTCAACCTTGAGCCTGGTGGGATGCGAACCTGCACTAATTGCAGGCAGCTGGTGTTACTTAAGGAGGCATTAGCCCACAGCTCCACCAAGGCTCTTAGCAACTAATGACCACTCTAACTTTTGTGACATGCTCATACTGACTCACTGCCTTTTCCATTGCTGCGCTGAAGTGCACCCCACTATTCCTTAAATCAGAATAAAACTATCACGGCATGAAATTTGATAGTCTTGCTATCCTGCTTTTATTGCTTCTGTTTCAACTCATTGCAGTCACCTGACTTCCCTTCAAGGTAATGGGTGACAAAGCCTATCAGATTTTCCACATCTTGATGTTGCCCTTGGACAGTGTCAGAATCAAGGGAAACACTACTATTTTTAACACTAGAACACTCAAGGAAACCTCAGATCTGTTTCCTTTGTGAGTTACCACAAGATGAAGACAACATTAAGAGGGCTCAACCTGAAACAAAATTGTGTTGCCAGGGCATATTTGTGCTCTGCTGTGGTTAGTCATAAGTGAGAATACAGCTGTAGGATGTATAAAATACATTTAAAATGTTACTGGCATACATTGTCAGTCTCAAGTAACTTCAGACTTGGCTTCAAATTGTAAAGAATTATAACTAGCTCAGATGATGTAAAATATATTCTTTGCTCAGTGGGCTATAAAATAGATTGAACATTGCTTGTATATATTTTGTTTCTTTATTCACCTAAGAGTTAAGACAGGCAGACAAATGCACCAGATTTCTAAATGTTGTAATTGAGGTTTAGATATATCTACTGACTAGAATTTTACAATGGGAAGCTTTACTTGTAAGTTCTGTAGGGGACCTCTACTGTAGAGTTTAAATTGGTCTTCTGATTTAATCAAAGTATATTTCAACTTAAATGAGTTGTGAAATAAGATCTTGGAGGCTGAAAAATGGCTAAGCAATTTCATATTCTTACTTCTAGCACTTAAACGGGCATCTAATATAGTTATCGTCACATCCTCATTTTGGAAAATGACCTGAAAGATAGCCACATCAGACACACAATTTGGTCTCTGGATGGGCTTAGATGTGAAACATATTCTCTTTTTAAAAAAAATGCATACAACATTTATTAGCACTTCTCATTGCCCAAATCTGTCCCCTCTGTAATTGTTTATTCATGTACCATGTATTTATCCTTCATTAACCTTTCCTTGCAGATCAATCCTAATTTAATTGGATCCATGTTTTGTGTGTGAGAAGAAATTAAGCTTTGTACAATACAGCAAATCTCTTTAAGTCACCCAAATCTGCCTTAAAAGAGGTAGTAAACATGTGCATTAAAAATGAATGAAGTAATGATATTCACAGAGGCCTGCAATTAATTGGATTTCATTTTCTGTGGTGATGGATTTCTTAACTTTGCAGCACTGACCAAAGATACATTTGCTTTTCTTATGCGGGATAATTGGATTACTTGGTAGATTGAGTCTTTAATCTATCTGATAGAGTAAGACAAATGTCTGCTAATACACTAGGTAGATGCAGTAGCTTTAGAAAAGATGCTACCCCAAAACAGTTACTATTGAAAATGATATCTACCATGATCTTTCCACTGGTGAATCAGGATGCTTTCCTTCACCTGGACTTAGATGCTAACTAAATAGATGGAAATGGAGCAGCGAAGCTTTCATGAGTTTTGGAAGGCGATAGGGATAACTCAATATGCTTGTATCTGATTGGAGCATCTTAACATTCAAAGAAGTACTAATATCAAAGTGTAACTGTCCCCTTTGCTCATGCTCTGGTTTGATTTGGACTGATGGGCAGCCTGGTTGGTTTCAGCCCCAACAACATTCTGCAGCTGCATTTTTACAAGCGATATTGAGAAATAAATAGAAAAGATTAAATCAGCATTGACATCCAAAGCCTGATCTTGTGCTGGGAAGTCCTATTATTCTATTCTATTAGCATAGAATTTTACCTGGGAAGTCCTATTATTCTATTCTATTAGCATAGAATTTTACCTTCACAAAGAAACTCTAGACAGAAGAATTTGTAGAGGATACGCAAGTCACGGTCATCGTGTTTGCAATTTTCCTGAAAAATCTCCAGATGTTACAGAATTTAAAGTAGAAAAAAAAAGTCTTACACTCCTACCATTGGTTTTGTGAAAAAACAACTGTGGAATGTTTGATTTTATAGTGTGGGTAGTTTTAACTGTCTCATGCTGAACATCACTGTAAAGTATGATGGAAACAGAGGACAGACAGACGGACAGATGATAGATAGAGCAAGCCACCTTCATTTTAAGTCTTTTCTCTGTGTGGCAGACCATTGCCTTACCAAAAATATTTTATATAAACCTGCCTAAGGGATATCCCTTTTGCTGCTACTAAAAGTTGTTGTGCCACTCCCACCCACCCTGAAGGGCAATTGTAAAACTAATGATTAATAATGTTTTTGTTTTGAGCAGTAGGAACAATAAATGTAGAGTTCATTAATAGGAAGGCTCTGCACTTTCATCTCCTACCCTTGGCTAAATAGCATCCTTTTCATCTTTCCAAATAACATCTCTCCCATTGGTTAGAGGGATATTTTCAGGGCTCTTTATTTTTCATTTCTTTTATCTCTTGATCCGGTGTTCTGTTTTTCTAATTCTGCTCTAGGCCATTGAAGCAGAAGTCTGATTTGCTTGTTTTCATTAATAGAGGCTAACTTACTATGGGTTTTTAGCTGTAGAGAGGCTAAGGTAGTTCCAACTTTCCTAACACCCCATCATTAGAAAAATGATGTCCCTAATTTTAGTATTTCTCTCTCCACACATTTTTCCCCAGTGTATAAAACTATTCAATACTTATATGCACATTTCCCTAAATGCTCAGGTTACAGGTGAAAATTGGTAGACAGTTTCTGTCCTTATTCTCTTACCAATGTTTTTGCTGGACCAGTAAATGACATTATTTGGTTCCTAACTATTCCCACTTCAAAAGCCTTGTGAAACCATTGATTAGTTCTGTCACTTCAAAAAGCTCCAGATGATGTTCTGCTTGCCCATAGCAAGTCACAGGAGTGTTCTAAACTAATAATTTTAAATGCACTGATAGGAGTGCAAGGGATCTTCCCTTCACCTATTTATCTATCTTATTATTTTTTTAATATCTTGTTTTTCTGCACTAGCACTTTTTCCTTATAAGCCTGATTTCATGGTATTTAAAAAGAACCCAAACATAATTAATTTCTTTGAATAGTCTTTGTTAATTCCACACCTAACCAATTTTATGTTGAAGTGCACATTCAAGAAATTAAAAGGAGATTAGATTCTCCAAGTGTATTTCTCTTCAAAGGAGAAAAAAAAAATCTCTAAAAGAGTTTCAATGCTTCCTTTGGAAGTCTCTGTGTCATACATAGCATTGTTTGCTAATGTTTAATGAATAAACTTCAAGTTACTTTTTTTTGCCAGCTGACTTGAATAATGCTTGTGCTTCTTATGATCTGGACATAGGAAGTGTAGTGAGTGCAACCTAAGCTGGAAATTAGTAATTTTCCTACATGGAGAAACGTGGTAGAGTCACAAAGGGGCTTTTTCATGAGGCAACTGGACTTCCTTGTTCATCTTTTAAGAAGTTTCATTTCTCACCCATGAAGATTTTTCAGCTGAAAAGGGACCTTTATTCTCTAAATCATACATATATGAAGAAACTTGATCATCTATAACATGTTGCCGAGCTGCAATCTCAGCATCTTTAATACTTGGGCATGCTGGCTGGAACAGGTGGGAACTCTGTTCCCTCCAGCTGTTGTAAAAGTGTAAGTTGTCTACTCTTAATCTAGAAAATTACATTCATAGACAGATCTGCATTCGCTAAACCAGAGTCAGTGTTTATGTAGAAGAGATAAATGACAAGTTATAGTAATGAGAATCTATCAGATTTAAAATCACATTAAATAAATATTTGTATACTATTTTGAGAGCATTCAAAGTGTTTAAGTAAACCTAACTCTAGAAAACTACTTGGCTTTTTATCACTGACACTTTGATAATTCACCTGTAGGGGGCAGTATGGCACAGTAGATAGAAATAAAGCATTTGGTTGATAGATCTTTGTTTAAACCAAGGAAAATCTTCAGTTTACCTAAGCATCTTTTGCAACACGTATACACAGGTTTATTGCAGGCGCTGTAGAAGAGATACATTCATGTTCCAAAATATTTAAGAAGTGTGTGTGGGAAGAAAAACAAAACAAACCATAGGTTTGACGGATTTTTCTTATGATCAAATAATCATTACCTATAAAACAATCATTTGTCTTTTTCCCCCTGTGGTTGGCAACATTTTATATTTAGTGCAGACACCTGGGCCATTAACAAATGCTTAGACATTTTTGTCTTTTCTTTTTTCCACCTGCATGCTGGGGGATGCTTTGCCAAGGTCCATCCATAAAACTCAACACTTCTTTAAAAAATAGTAACACCCTTCATATGACAAGCAACTTACTGCAACTCTCCACATTTTTAACTAATATCACACCTTCCTTTTGTATAATGTTGCTATTTCTGTCTCAGCTAGTGGCATGGTATTGTTTACAGATCATCTATTATTTTGGTTGTTTCTCCCATCAGCCCTTCTGGGGAAAAGTTAGCCAACTTAAATTCAGTTCACTTTGGAGCCAAAATCTAGAGCTCTATTTGTTGGAATAAATAGTGTGTGTGTGTGTGTGTGTGTGCCAAATTTATCATAGCATAGCAAATTTATCAAAGCATGCTTTAAAATAAATGGTTAGGTGTCTCTTTGAAAGAGGAATTTCCTTGCAATATCTGTCTGTCTGTCTGTCTGTCTGTCTGTCTGTCTGTCTGTCTGTCTGTCTGTCTGTCTGTCTATCTATCTATCTATCTATCTATCTATCTATCTATCTATCTATCTATCTATCTATCTATCTATCATCTATCTATCTATCTACACTGGCCATTTCACCTAGCTGACTCTGGGCAGTTTACAATACCATTAAATCCAAAGTGCTGTCATGCCCAGCTTTAGTGATTAATAAGATAAAAATAGAAAACACAATAGCTTTTCAATTTTTTTACAATTAATAGTTCTTCAGCTTTGCTATAAATGGCACTGGACTGAAGGATTCTTCTCATCCCGAGGAGCCTCACAGATGTAATAATTGTACCATCTAGTTTAAACTTGTGTTTTTTCCTCTCCCATTTCCCTTCACTTCAGTTCTAATTGTGGTACACAAAGATGAAAGTGTGAGCTTGGCAAACAAAATTAAAATGTACAAAGAAAATTCACATATTTTGACCTTATAAACGTCATTGGGATTTTCCTGTTCATAAATAACATTTGAGATTGAATTTCAAAGTTTATCTGAATTACAAACACATTTATAAATATATATGATGAGTTTTTAAACTCCCAGGGATTTGCACACGAGTGTACAACAGCACCCCATCTCTACCTGCAATCTCCAGGCTGGTGACCTGAATGTAGAAGAAAAAGTAGGATATTGAATAATTTAGAGAAGAAAATGAATGTGTTCTGCAAAATGTGAACATCAAAGATCATTTTTTAAAATGAAAATGCTTTTTATAAAAGACATTATACTGAAAAAAATAAAATAAAAGATGGGCTTTATTGAAATAAAGTAGACTTTAGTCTGTTTAACGATACCAGATTTCAGTTCCTGACACACAGGCACAGATACAACACACACAGACACACAGGCACACACACACACACACACAGACAGAGAGAGAGAGAGAGAGAGAGAGAGAGAGAGAGAGAGAGAGAGAGAGAGAGAGAGAGAGAATCACAATTGTTATTTTTCTTAAATGTTGGTATATGATGAAACATAAAATGTGAGAATAAGCCTATCTGATCAAATCCTAACAATCTACCATTCAAAACTGAACACATTTCATTCCAAGTAGAACATTAATAAGTCCAGAAATGGTCAATAAGGATGATGAAAGGTCTGGAAACAACACTGGATTGGAAGACAAAAACTTGTAATGCACCTCCTGAATCTTGTCATTCTTGTTGTGTTATCTTCCAAGCACACACTATATGTGTCTCTCTCTCTCTCCGGTTCTCAGTTAGCCTTTTCTTAAAAAAATGTTTGTCACCTAGGGATCATTGTCTCACAAGATAGAGTGAATTCTTTAATTTCAAGAGGTAGGTTGGGAAGAGTGTTGAATTGTTTCCAGATCCCAACCAGCTACCTAAGACGACCAGTGGTTCTAATACTTATCCTAACTTGTCCTAACAGCAAGGTATGGTTCTTCTTCATAGGGACTATTGGTTCATAGATAAATTCCCCACACTAGTAATAGCTGTAACTTTCTAGTCTTCTAAAAATGTTCTGGTAAGTTTCACGTCATTGATACTACCCACTTGACTCTGTAGTCGCCCCATGGAGAAACAGTTCCTTTGCACGTGGAATGAAAATGTAACAAACTACATCATTGGAAGGTTCAAAATATTTATCTGTTTAAATCAGGGATGGGTAACTAGTGTGTGCTAGACATTGCACTTCACAAAATGCGGGATAGGCCAAGACAATCTTTACTATTATTTCATTTTGAAATTGTTTTTATTGGATTCGCTTTTTTAAAATTAAAGAATAGATATAGCTAACACCGCCCTGAGTCCTTCGGGAGAAGGGCGGTATAAAAATTTAATAAATAATAAATAATAATAACGTTACTTTCTTTTGTCTACTATTAAAAATGTCCCTTTCTCTAACGCTGAATTTGACAAGTTGTTTGCAATAGGTAGTTTAAAGTTGTTAAGAACTTTCGCAGGTCTGAGAGTTTAAGGAAGCAGATGCAGTCTTGGAGATTAAGTTGTGTATCTCTGATCACTCCACCAGTCCTATCTACTCTGAATGGTGTCTCAAGCAAAAGTCCCAGCTCTGAATAGAAATGTTGCAAGGTCGGGTTTACATTCCGCTGTTGAACTGTGCTCCCTTCTGTAAGTGTGGATGCGAAGCTATCTTAAAATCATTCAGTGGGTTTTCAAGTAACATTAAATCATAGCAACATTTGCCTTTTGCTTAGCCTGGTCTGTAAGTCCAGGTGCTATAGTTACATTCATGTGTGAATCTAGCCTCTGTGGCTAGTCCATCAAATGAAAAGAAACCCTGCTGGCCCCAGACATTGAATCTATTCCTTCTCTCTTCTGCCTGAACATGCTGCTTGAGTGTTCTCTTACATTACCTCTCCAACTGAGAATTAAGCCAAGGGCAGGATGTGCCTAGAAATCATAGAATACCATAGAACCAACAAATCATCCAAACATAAATCTACATTGCCTATAAAAGTGAAGCATTGATTGGAAACCTTTTATGCCTTTGCTTTCTCCTGTTCTCTTTCAGGAAATATACATCACATACAGCAGGCACCATCTGATTGGACGGTCATTCCAATAACATACTCCACCACTTCTAAAATGGGATGAAGAACAACAGCCTTAAAGAAATACAACCACCATAAAAGGCAGAGGCACTGAAAAGACTGTGAAGATAATCAGCATAAATGTCATCCTGGAAGGAATGAATTTTCTTTATAAATAAACACAGCAAGAATCCCATTAATACATTCAATAGGGAGGGAAAAAGCGGGAGAAGCAGGTCGCTTCTCTTTGATTAGTTTCCAACCATTGTTTCTTGTCCTGTCCTCTGGTGCTTTGGAGAATAATTTGACCCCCTCTTCTTTGTGGCAGCCCCTCAAATATTGGAATACTTAAAGCAATAGCAATCAAATCGAGAAAAATGTATGATTTTCAGTTTGGAAGACCTCATCAAAAGAGTCCCAAAGTATCTGTGGAGATTCTCAATTACCCAAGTCATGGTTGTCCAAAAGATGCTTATTCCAAAAGACAACTAGGCGTTCTTGGTTTTTCTTTGAAAATGTTTCACTTCTTATCCAAAAAGCTTCTTCAGTTCTAACTCTTGAAGCTTCTTGGAAAGAAAAAGAAAAACAACAAGAAGAAGAAGAAAGTCCAGTTACCATTTGGAAAAATCATTTTTGGGACAAATTCCAAAATAATTCAATATATTGAGGGGATTTGATAAGCATTATCACCTATTTTGTCAATAATTGTACACTTTTTGGACAGATTAACTTTCCTTCCCTCTTTTGTTTTTTCAGGATAAAATTAGAATTAACAATGTGCCTTCCACAACTGTCAGTCCACCCACAAATATCTCTTACTGTTTTCTAACAAAACCTAAAATTAAATCACAAAGAAAACCTTTAAAAAATGTTTCTGACTAGATTTTTAACTTTGACAAGAATTTGATTTTCTTACTTGAATGTTTATATGTAGAAATAAATTGGGCCGATTTTATTTCTCAGTTTGAGAACTTCTCAATTTGACTACTATTGCTTTAAGTTTTATGGGGAAAGGAAAGATCAGAGGAGCCTTTCACAGCGTGGGGATTAAGCAAATTGTGACTTCAAGCTCCAGAATTCTTAACCATTATATTTGAAATTTTGGGAACCGTAGTTCCTAGTCCTCATGTACCGTATGAGAAATCACAAGTCACTTAAAAAGAGTGCCAGACTCCATAGTAAAATGAACTTTTGGAACATGGGACATTTTTTTACTGATTAAAAAAACAACCTAGGTTTTTGTTTGTTTGTTTGAGATTATGGTCAGCAATCTCTTGTAGGAAAATTTCAAATAAAACTGACATTCCCTCAAATTATAGTTCAGGTAAAATCCAAAGGACAGTACACAAGTTGTTTAATTTAAATTTGCATTGAGCTTTTTCCTCCTACAAAACAATAAGGAATGAAAAACTAAGGAATGTAGCCTATGTAAGCACCATTATTATTTATATTCACATAATATTTATTATACATATTTTCAATTTACTCTTCGGTTATATTTCTAGATTAGGTTTGTCAAGTAACATAGTACTACCAAAATTTAAATAGAAATATGTTTTATAAAAGACAGGCCAGATTTTTTTTAAAGCAGCAAAAATATTCATCAGAATTTAAAGTAACATGTAAGTGAATGGAAATTAAATTACTGTTTTAGACAGACTTCTACAGGGAAAGCATTTAGCAAATGAACTGCCTCTTCTTGGATCTCCTTCTGATGTCACAGGAGGCATATATAGACAAACAGTGGACATCTAAGTGAATGTATAAGCCAGCTTTTTTCAACTACGGACATCTGAAATTTTGTTCCTGGGATTTTCAGCCAATAGGGCCATTGCTAAACATTTTGGAAATTGAAACCAATGCCTTTTGAAGGTATCAAGGTAAAAGAAAGCCAGTGAAGACCTGTGCAATAGCAGGCAATCTTAAAAGGCTAGACAAGTTCATTGTAATAAAACAGACATGTCAAACACAAGGCCCGGGGGCCAGATCCGGCCCGCGAAGTGGTTTCATGTGGCCCGCGAAGCCACCCTGGAAACAGTGAGGGAACGGCCCCTGCTGCCTTGGCCCTGGCCCAGAGACCCTCCTTCTGCCAGAGACCCTTAGATCTGTCCCACTCCTGCCCAGGCCCCCATAGGCACCCTTGATGCGAACGATGTAGAGCTGGCCACGCCCACCCAGTAGGCCACACGCACTCTAGCCACGCCCACCCAGTAGGCCACACCCACCCTGGCCATACCCACCCGGTCCCCTGAGGGCAACCACAATGCTGATGCGGCCCTCAATGAAATTGAGTTTGACACCCAAACCATTCTGATCCTGAAATAAAACAAAGAAGAAGAAAAATTCCAAAATCTTAAGCACAATAACATAGGAGAGAAAATAATTTTTCTGATGTCTCAAAGGGGCTCTTTATCTGGCAGAACCGATGAAGCTTCTCAGCTGAGAAGCGAAATATCTTCTTCTTCTTCCTCAAGGGGAAATAAAAATAGTCCAGTTGCCTTTTGAAAAAGCACCTTTGAGACGACTGTGACCTGGATGACTGAGAATCTCCACAGACATTTTTCTGATGAATTTATATTCCAACTTTCAATTTAAAAAAAAAAAAGAAATCCAAGAATAGGAATAAAAAGATAGTGAAATCACTTGTCTCTTGAATATTATAAGTGGACGTGGTGTAATTCTGAATATACGTTACTGTGGTTTCAGAAAATGATCTAATTTATCCTCATTCTCCATTTATATTCTGGACATCAGTTTATGCAAATATTCCAAATCATATTTTTGGATTAGATAATCATAAAATCTACCTTTCCTCCCAGTTTCATACATAATGAGTTTTTATTCCCATTCAAACATAAGCTGTGGGGAAAGAATAATATCCTGTTACTAAAGTTCAAGTACGCTATGAAGTGATATGTGGTTACTAATTTATTGAGTGAATAATACTCTGTTCCTTGAATACTTTAAGATATAAATGGCCAGAATAAAATGAGGAGAGAGAATCAAACTATGAGTCTAATCAGAATCAGAATTCAAACTAATAGAGTTGAAAAGGACCTTGGAGGTCTTCTAGTTCAAACCTCTGCATAAGCAGGAGACTTGATGTCATTCCAGACAAGTGGTTGTCCAATCTCTTTTTAAAAGCTACCAGTGATGGAGCGCCCACAACTTCTGGAGGCAAGTTGTTCCGCTGGTTAATTGTTTTCACTGATAGGAAAATTCTCCTTAGTTCTTAGTTTAGTCTAAGTCTAGCAATCAAGTCTTAGTCTAGTAGAAGAACATTGCACATAAGCCTGTGTTTAATGAAGGAACCTTCAGAAACTTGGCTAATTAATCCTCTGCGTTCTTGAATTTTATTTGCTCCATGTTTTCAAACAAACTGACTTAATCTGGCCTTTCAGAATTGCTAAGCAGTTAGGAATGAAATTGTTGTGTAGCAGGTTCTTTGGGTGCAGGAATGAAGACGAGGTCAGTGAGTTCAGGAAAATTCATGGTTTATTGCTTGCAGAATCTGAACTGGGAATTGGGCTATAACTAGCCGCAATATATACTCTACCCCTAGGTGGCAGCCAATAGGTTTGAAGCAAACATTGCCACCTAGGGATAGCCAATAGCAGCACTGGAGACTTGTAGTCTGGGTTGCTGGAGAGCCGTTAGTTGCTCCAGCAACCCACGTGGTATTACCATTGAGCCCAATACATAACAGAAATGATTGTTCAGATCCCAAATTCTGGAAAATTTTGAAATACAATTCTCAACTCAAAAAAAAAAACCCTATTTGCATACATTTGGCAAAAGAACATGTAAAAATGCAGGCATTGAAAAATGGATTAGGTTTGTTTGTATTCAGGAAAGATGTGTATGGATGTAAGTACATTTTTTTGCTGCAATTCTGTGGTGAGTATTTGGGGGGGGGGAAATAGAGGAAATCACAGTTGGAGCCCCACTTTCTTTGGAACAGCTTTATGTATCAAGTTCAAACAAGTTGCCCTAAAAGGTGCAAAGCAAGCCCATTGCCAGAAAATTCAGAACTTTTTTCAGGACCCAACAAACACCAGGCGAATGTGGCAAGGGATCCAGGCCATTACGGATTACAAGGTGACTCCATTGAGATGCAAGGATGACACAGACTTCCTAAACAAACTGAATATGTGTTTTGGTAGATTTGAGACATTAAATAGCCAGCTCTTCTGCTAGGAAAGCTGTGCCCCATCCTGATGAGCAAGTTCTAAGCTTTGATGTCACCTCTGTCCAGAAAACACTGCAGAAAGTTAACATTCGGAAAGCAGCAGACCCGGATAACATCCTGGATGTGTCCTTAGGGAATGCACAGATGAGCTGGCTTGTGTTCTCACATATATTTTCAATCTCTCATTGCAGCAGGCAGTGGTCCCATCGTGTTTTAAGATGGCCATCATCTTGCCAGTGCCAAAAAAGTCCACAATTACAGGCCTCAATGATTACCGCCTGGTTGCACTGACATCCACCATTATGAAATGCTTTGAGAAGCTGATAAAGGACATTATTGTTTCTAGCTTCCCACCAGCATTTGACCCGCTTCAGTTTGCCTACTGACCAAATCGCTCTATGGAGGATGCTATTTCTTCCGTTCTCCATCTGAGCTTGAAGCACTTAGAGAAAAGAAATACTTGCATTTGTTGTTTGTCGACTTCAGTTAGGCATTTAACACAATCATTCCCCAGCATCTAGTAGACAAACTGGGCCTTTTAGGGTTAAACACTCCTTATTTTCTTACCAACAGGCTCCAATATGTGCGAGTTGGAATGAATACCTCTAATACCATTTTCTTGAACACAGGTTCTCCTCAGGGCTGCGCTCTAAGTCCGCTGTTGTTCACCCTGTTGACCCATGACTGTTGTGCTAGGTTTGCCACCAACCCTATTGTGAAGTTTGCAGATGATACAACAGTAGTGGGTGTTATTCATGATGACAAGGTGGAAGCTTACTGCAAGGAGGTTGAGGGGTTGCTGAACTGGTGTAAGGAAAGCAGCCTAGTTTTAAATACCGGAAAAACCAAAGAGATCATTGTCCATTTCAGAAAAGGCAGGCACAGCCACACTTCTCTGTGCATTAATGATTCACCTGTGGAGATGGTTACCAGCATCAAATTCCTGGGTGTGCAGCTAACATGTAGGCTGGCTTGGTCACTCAACAGTGAGAAACTGGTGAAGCGGGCACAGCAGCACCTGCATTTTCTGCATCACATGAAAAATGTACATCTTCCTTCCCCTGTCCTGACCACTTTCTACAGCGGGACAATCGAGAGCATCCTGTCATACAGCATCACAGTCTGGTTTAGAAGCATCACTGCTTCAGACAGGAAGGCGGTGCAGAAAGTGGTGAGGATGGCCGAAAAGATCATTGGCAGTTACCTCCCCTCCATCTAGGACATAGTACAGAAGCGTTGCTTGAGCAGAGTCCATAAGATTATCTGGGACACTCTTCATGACCTGCTTTCCTTGTTACCTTCTGGGAGGAGGCTTTGTGGTATCCATAGCAGAACATCCAGATTCAGCCATAATTTCACCTCATACAGCATTAACCTTGTGAACTCTCAAGCTTCCTCCTTCCGTTATACATTCAAGATGGACAGTATTTAATATTTATTTGTTATGTAATGTAAAGGTGTGGGCCTATACATATGTTGTATATAGTATGGTTAGGTATGTGTCATGTATGTGTTTCACTTTGAGAGCAGGCAACTAAATTTCATTTTTGATGTGTGCCGTTGTGCCCACAGTAAAAAAAGTGACAATAAAGGTTATCTATCATCTATCTATCTATCTATCTATCTATCTATCTATCTATCTATCTATCTATCTATCTATCTATCTATCTATCTACCTACCTACCTACCTACCTACCTACCTACCTACCTATCTATCTATCTATCTATCTATCTATCTATCTATCTATCTATCTATCTATCTATCTTGTTAAGCTTTAGAAAAGCCATTAAAACATAGCATTTAACGTGAAGCCTAGAAGTAGAATTTCCTTGGGCAGCAAGTCCCATTACAAGATTTTGTTCAGCATGTGTTCCTTAAATGCCAAAGTTTTCTTATAATAATTTCAGTTGGAATGGTTAAAACTTGTACTTAAAAAAAAATCTTTTTCTTAAGATAACATGTAAACTGCTCTGAATCTTTATGGATTAGAATAACATACAAACTCAACTAAGATTGGTCACATGTGAAAATTAATCCTAGTCATAGATTCATCCATTCACTTTCTAATGCAATCAGCAGTTTAAACATTTCACTGATTCAAAATAAAAGGAGAATAATAGAATTGGATTGTATACTTCAGTGTTTTTCAAGCTTGACAACCTTAAGATGTATGGAGTTCAATGCCCAGAATTCTGGAAGCATGTTGATTGGGTATTCTGGGAGCTGAGGTCCACACATCAAGCATGAAAAGAACTGGTATAACTCCTTTCAAACTATGATTAAAACAATACCGATCCCAACATTAATTAGTTTGGGATGACATTTTCAAAAAAGTATTTCTTTCACCAAAAGCCGAGTATATCACCACAAGCCATTGCATAGAGATTTATTGTTTAAACATAATTATTTTATGTTTGTGACTTGGATGCATGCTGTAGTTCTGTAACCCTGGTTGTGATCTGTATTAAGAGATTAAAACAGCAACAAAAGTCATGTAGTTGAGGGAATACTTAAAGTACCTATTGCTTAGGTTTAATGGTCTTTGGTTGCCTGTAAATGAGCATTTCACTAGATCTGTGGTATTGCAATCCTTACCAGCTCAAGAGGAATAAAAATAGCAAACCTTAAATGTCAGATCAAAATATGCATATTGTTAGGCTCGCTGTCCTCAAAGTAGTTTTCCCCCTCCCTTCTTCTCCCATCTGCCTTCTTCTCCCATCTGAATCTATATTTGAAATCGTAATATTTTCTTTCTGGGAAATGAGACATTTTCTCATGCACCAGTAGTGGTTGCGATAGTAGAAGCAAAAAGATTATGCTGAGATTCCAACAACATGGGAGGCAGCAAGGGAATAAGCTCTCTCTAGAATTTGCTGAATTCCTGCTTCTTGTGCTGATATTTAGCAATAAAGAATTAGAGAAGAGTCAAACACATCATCCACATCCATCTCCTGAAACAAATATGGGGATTAAAACTGCAGGATATGGAATGTTTACAAATAGAGGCTTCCCAGTTTCACACAGAGCCAACATGAATTTTGCAATACGGGTGCTGTGAAAGTTCACAACAGGAATATTTTGCTGGGCACATAAAGACTCTATGGTGGCCACACTTGGTTTTGCTTATTGCCTTGAAATTCAGCCACCGAACGTTAGCAAGGAGATGAGGGAAAAGGGAGAGAAAATATATCTTACTTTTAAACAAAATGGTTTATATTGAATCCAGAGTGAACTTCATTTCAGGAACTCAGGAGGTCCTTCTGTTCTTGGAAACCATAAGATGGAGTCGAGACTCCACACTGGGGAATGAGACATGGAAATAATCTCACTATTCTCCATTTTCCCTATAGCATATGCTTCATAAGATTCTCAGAACAGTTTCTTCAATGTGTAGTTTTTCAATAGGCAGTTGAGCTTTGAGGAAAATGAGAAATAATAAATATTGCACCCAGATCTCCTTTTTCCCAGGACAAGCAAAACATCTTCAGATAATAATCTTTTTTTTTAAAATCCCATTTATATCCCACCCTTCTCCAAAGACTCAGGGTGGCTTACAGTCTAAAGCACAAATCAATGTGCTTAGCAATAGCCTTAATTCTATGTATATGCCTGCTTATTAGGGCTTTTGCCCCCCCCCAAGCGGCATTATTACAAAGTCAGCTTATTGCCCCCAACAATCTGGGTCCTCATTTTACCTACCTCAGAAGGATGGAAGGCTGAGTCAACCTTGAGCCTGGTGAGACTCGAACCTGCAATCTGATTCATTGAGTTGAATCCTGATTTTATCCAAGAATTTTGCTGTTTTTTTTTGTTTATGGAAAAGAAAGGAACAATACAGACATTTTTATTTCCATTTTCCCCTTCTCCAAGCACCTTCATATCTTATGGGGGGAGAATTGAAATCTGGAAATTAAAGGAACCCTTTTATTCATTCAATATATTTTGATCCAACCCAATATTGGTTGCATAGAATTATCCAAAAGTAGGATAGATCATCTAACTGTTATGGACCCAAGTTCTATATGCCACTGAGAATTTATTATAACTGAATTTTAATGATTTATAAACCAATTGACACCTTCATCCCTGCTGCTGCCAACTGTCTTTTAAAACATTATCAAAACTTGGTGGGGTGAGATGGGACAGACAAAATTCAAAGTTGTGTCTGACTTATAATGTTTTCTTGAATATGTGGCCTTAATGGAAACTGAGTTTCCCAAAATTCTTCTGAATGGAACCAAGAATATTCATGGGAGGAGGGACGTGCTCTCAAACATAGAAGGTGTAACATGAAACCCAATTTACTCTCTTGCCTTTACCCCTATCCACTGTAGGTTCTACATCTATAGGAAGGAATTGTCAACATATGAGTGGTACTCTTGGAACCGTATGCTCCAAGAAGGGCCCTCTGTGTCAGATAGCTCATAGATGAAAGGCCAGAATAACTATGATCCACAGAAGAAAATGATGATCCATTTCGGTATTCTGCAAAAAAAACCAAAAAACAATATGAACATTCATCCGTAACTTGGACAGTGTCAACATGATCCTGTTGAAGAATTCCACCACCAGGTTATAAGGCTACTGTGGAGGAGAAAAGGCATGTAGAAAACAACACTGGCATATATGATATGTGTGAATTCAAATCAATAGGATGTGAAGGTGCTGATCTGGCCAGAAGCAAAAGGAAAGTTTGAAGCTACAAAGATACAGTGTGTATTAACATTGGTACATATAATTTTGGAACCATCAACTAAGGCTAACTTTATATTGTCAAAACTGAAATGTCAAAACTGAACTTTGACATTCTGGGAATCATTGCACTGCAATGGACCAGAATGTGTCACTTCACTTCATTGGAGCATCAGATCTTCTGCTGTAGACAAGAAAAAGCACAAAACAAATGGAGTAACCATCATTTATTTACAAGGGTTATCCAAGTCAGTACTTTAATGCAACCTTCTCCCATAGTTAAAGTTACATCAGTTTGAATCCAAGGCAAAACAATCTATCATACTGAAATTCAAGTAGATGGTGCCACCACAGATGCAAAGGAAGCAATAACGTTATGATTACACACATCAACTTACAGACACAACATCACAAAAATCATCACACTAATGATAGGAATCTCAAAATTGGAAGTATGAATAATAAGAAAATTTGGTCTCAGTGGATGAAATGAAGCAGGAGACAGAATAATAGAGTTTTGCCAGGAAAATGCAATGTTTCTAGCAAATATCTTCTTCCATAACCTAAAAACATCACTAGATGGACAACAACAATGTTAATTGGCTATATACTCTGTAAGCAAATATGGAACTATTGCATTCAGTCAGAAGGAACAAGACCTGACGCTGATTATAGGCCACATCCTGATACACATACTTACAAAATTGCATGCAAACCACTTCACCAAATAATGATGGATTGTTATGCCATATAAGCAGTAGTCATAGTAGGCTACATATACTGCTTACTTTGGATATTTATCCAGACAGGATTATACCATCTCTTAGGGCCAGATTAAAGGCATTTGCCAAAACATATGGAAGATGGTATTGAGATGAATACCTGCTAATTTTTCCTGTTCTGCTTATTTCTGTACATTTAGTTATGAAAGAAGCACATGCTTGGAAACTTCATATATTTCCATCATAATGTTTAATCCCATGCTTTGATATATAAACCAATTTTACTCAGAATAAACCATCTCCAATTATACACATTTCCCACAGTTCCTCTATTCCATTGGCTCTTCATCTTTGCTAACATTTTTTAAAAAAAGAGGAACTTTTGTATTAAAACACAAATTAGCTAATTCATTATAAACTCAACTTTGATTTATAAAGCAATATTGCCTCTTAAATAATGCCAGATGGTGCCCATGAGGAATTAATTTTCAGCCATCTAATCTCAAATGATTACAGTGTGTGTGTGTGTGTGTGTGTGTGTGTGTATAAAATTGCAAAAATGGTTTAGAGATTTCTTAAAGTGTTAAACAGGTTGCACATTTACAGTTCTGCATGTTCCAAAGCATTTCCTGGAAACCGAATCCAAAATGCTGCACAGCCCTACCATTACTTTAGAGATACAAATATAGCTAATCCTCATTTAGAAACCACAATTGGAACGGTAAGTGAAGCAATTACTAAGTGAAACCACAAGTGTGTGTATGATCTTAATTAAGCTTTCTTTTGCTTTACAGAGCATGCAGAGGCTGTAAATGTGAGGATTGGTCGCAAAGTTTACTTTTTCGGTTGTCATTGCAAATCGTCACTGAATAAGGCAGTCACTTATGATGACTGCTTGTATGATCTTTTAAAAAATGAAAGAGAATATTTAGGATGTTTATTGTATTATCCCTCCCCTCCTGGTAATTAATTGTTTCCCCTAGTGAGGTGGCAAAATTACACAGAAGAACTATACAAGAATGAGCTTAACGTCCCTGATAATCACAATGAGGTGGTCACTGACCTCGAGCCAGACATCCTAGAATGTGAAGTGAAGTGGGCCTTAGAAAAGCTGAGCAACAACAAAGCTAGTGGAGGTGACAGTATTCCAGCTGAGCTATTCAAAATCTTAAAAGACAGTGCAGTAAAAGTGCTACACTCAATTTGCCAGCAAATTTGGAAAACTCAACAGTGGCCACAGGATTGGAAAAGATCAGTTTACATTCCAATTCCAAAGAAAGGCAGTGCCAAAGAATGTTCAAACTATCGCACCATTGCACTCATTTCTCATGCTAGTAAAGTCATGCTTAAAATCCTACAAGCTAGACTTCAGCAGTATGTGGATCGAGAACTACCAGAAGTACAGGCAGGATTTCGAAGAGGCAGAGGAACTAGAGATCAAATTGCCAACATACGCTGGATCATGGAGAAAGCTAGGGAGTTCCAGAAAAACATCTACTTCTGCTTCATTGACTATGCTAAAGCCTTTGATTGTGTGGATCATAACAAACTGTAGCAAGTTCTTAAAGAGATGGGAGTACCAGACCATCTTATTTGTCTCTTGAGAAACCTATATGCGGGTCAAGAAGCAACAGTGAGAACTGGACACGGAACCACTGATTGGTTCAAAATTGGGAAAGGAGTCCGGCAAGGCTGTATACTGTCGCCCTGCCTATTTAACTTATATGCAGAGTACATCATGAGAAAGGCAGGGCTAGATGAATCAATAGTTGGAATTAAGATTGCTGGAAGAAATATCAACAACCTAAGATACGCAGATGATACCACTCTAATGGCAGAAAGTGAAGAAGAACTAAAGAGCCTCTTGTTGCGGGTGAAGAAGGAGAGTGCAAAAGTTGGGTTGAAACTTAACATTAAGAAAACCAAGATCATGGCATCTGGCCCTCTCAATTCCTGGCAAATAGATGGGGAAGAAATGGAGGTAGTGACAGATTTTGTTTTCCTGGGCTCCAAGATCACTGCAGATGGGGACTGTAGCCAAGAAATTAAAAGACGCTTGCTCCTGGGAAGGAAAGCCATGGCAAATCTAGACAGCACACTAAAAAGCAGTGACATCACCCTGTCGACAAAAGTGTGTATAGTCAAGGCTATGGTCTTCCCAGTTGCAATGTATGGCAGTGAAAGTTGGACCATAAGAAAGGCTGAGCGCCAAAGAATTGAGGCCTTTGAACTGTGGTGCTGGAGAAGACTCCTGCGAGTCCCTTGGACTGCAAGGCGATCAAACCGGTCAGTCCTAGAGGAGATCAATCCTGACTGCTCTTTAGAAGGCCAGATCTTGAAGCTAAAACTCAAATACTTTGGCCACCTAATGAGAAAGAAGGACTCACTGGAGAAGAGCCTAATGCTGGGAAAGATCGAGGGCAAGAGAAGAAGGGGACGACAGAGAATGAGGTGGCTGGATGGAGTCACTGAAGCAGTAGGCGTGAGCTTAAATGGACTCCAGAAGATGGTGGAAGACAGGAAGGCCTGGAGGAACGTTGTCCATAGGGTCGCGATGAGTCGGACACGACTTCGCAGCTAACAACAACAACAAGTGAAGTTTGAGTTGGATACCTCACACATTACACTAAAGGCAATCCATGGGTCTTATATAATTTTTTAAGAAGTTCTATATCTTATAATTAAATTGTTGATAAATGTGCACATTTAATTTAAAGCATTTGGGACAGAATTTACAATGCATATTTCTTAGCAAATGTAATAGATTTTATTCAATAAATATGATTCTAATTCTGAATCCTTGGCTGAGTGGTGCTATGGCCTAGAGGTGAAGATGCATGGAAGGTTGAAAGTTTAATCCTAGGCAGTGATGGATGTTTTTCTATTAGGGTGCAAAGAAAAAAAAATATCTTCTGAGAACTCCACATAGGCATCAGGAAGGGCATCTGGCCAGTAAACGCTCAACTCCATTCAGTTGCCCTGACCCCACCCCAAAGGAAAGGATTACAGTGGATTGTCCTGGGTATATGAATAACAATCCTCAAAGTACATTATTTTTGTAAGAATTAAATTCTCTCGTGTCCCATTAGACTGCAGCCACCAGATTCCCTAAGAAGAATGTACCCCACCTGAATTTTCTCTTTTAAGACCTCTTTTAATTGCTCACAACTTCAAAACAAAAACAAAAAAACAATAGGTTAGATCAGGGATTTCCCCCTCTTCATTTGGTTGGTCACATGGAAAGAAGTGTGATCATTGCAAATACCCTTCAAATAGAAACTGTTCTGTCCTCACCACCGCATCTTTGCACATTTTTTAAGAAGACACAGCCTGTTATCTAGTTACATTTCTTTGCTTTCTCAGCAAGTAGCAGTACTTAGATAACCTAAGTACTAAGCCCCGGGTTGCACTTTAATAGGTGATTATTAGAGAATGCCAGAGCTGAAGGATAGACTGGCAGCTGAAAGTACATCCTGAATCAAGGCAATGGCAAATCACTTGCGTAGTATTGCCAAAAAAGCCCTGCATGGATATGACAGTGTAGCACCAGGAGTTGGGTTCAACTCTAGAATGTAATTATCTTGATATGTGTACTACCTCTAATTCTTTCTCCTGCTCTGTGTCAACACCAGCTGTTGGTGAATTGTTCAGTGAATGGAGATGAGGTTGAGAACATTTTGTTTGGGATTTTGTAGTTTAGGTTTGCAATTCAATCAGTGACAGCGCATTGGGGGGGAAAAAGTGTGAATTCTCCAAACAGCAAAATGCTTATGATTTTTTTTAACCTTTATGGTATCATTTTGTAAACAAAGAATGAAGTTTCTCTATTATAATACATGCATTATGGATCTCAAAGTATAATGATTTCAGTGTATGTGCATTTACTTGCAAATGCAATCTTTTGCCATTGTTATTTGCTTCTTTTTATGCGACTTTTAAAATTTGAATATAGAAGATTTTTTTAAAAATGATGAAAAAAAAGAGAGAACATTTTGACATTCAGTTCTCCTGAATTCTTTCCAGCTGCATTTTTTTTTGGTGGAGAAAATCTTAAAAACAAAACAAAAGGTGAGAAGGGTTTCTGAATTTATCAAGCTATTTTTATTAAATAAAAGGTAATGCTGTAAAATACAATGCAGTTTAAGCCACTGCAGGAACCAAAATTGTTTTTGCAGCTACACAGCTGTGGAATGAGATCTTTTCATATCTAGTACACTAAGAAAACCCTACCTTTAGAATGAAAATCATTCAGTGAAGAGCTATGGTGATAGGCAGAGCAAGTACAAGATTTTGACATGTGCCAGGCTTCCTATATCTATTTCGTAGGCAGTAGCATATGGCAACCTATGCAGATATCAAAAAAGGCTAAACAAAGTCAGACTAGATTAGTATTTGAAGCAGAGATAATCAGTAAAGACCAAGGCTGTTGGGTAAATTAGGATTTTCTCTCTGCTATTCTCCCTTCCCCCCCCCCCACAAAAATCTTATAAAGCAATATCTATGGAGATTCTCAGTCATCCAGGTCATGGTTGTCCCAAAGGTGGTTTTTCAAGACTTTCTCATTTTTCTTTGAAGACATTTCACTTCTCATCCAAGAAGCTTCTTCAGCATATAATGTTATAATGTAACTTTCAGATTGATGAGAGATACTGCCTTAAGTGAGTTAGTCATTAGAGACAAGTGAGTCTGGCTGGAATCCTACACTGATTTAGCGCTCTCTCTCTCTCTCTCTCTCTCTCTCTCTCTCTCTCTCTCTCTCTCTCTCTCTCTCTCTCTCTCTCTCTCTCTCTCTCTCTCTGTATTTGTATTTATTAAATTTGTATACCGCCCTTCTCCCGAGGGACTCAGGGCGGTGAACAGGGCACATATAAATAGAGCATACAAAAATTAAAAAAAAAGAATTAAATAATCGCCCAGATAAAACAGTAACAATATAAAAACCCAATTAAAAACCCTAACTTCCCCCATCAGGCCAGGCCAGCTTGCTCAAATAAATGGGTCTTCAGACCGCGTAGGAAGGAGCACAGGTCCGGTGCCGTCCGGAGCTCAACCGGAGCGCCCACAGAGAAGGCCCTCCCCCTGGGGCCCACCAGCCGACATTCCCTGACCGGAGGCACCCTGAGGCACCCTGGGAGCACACAGGGCGGAGGGAAGTTGACGCCGGCAGCAGGTGGTCCCCAAGGTACTCCGGACCCATGCCATGTAGGGACTTAAAAACCATTACCAGAACCTTGAATGTGTGTGTGTGTGTGTGTGTGTGTGTGTGTGTGTTAGTTACAGGAGTTAAGGGGGAAATGATATTACATTATGGACCCCACCAATATGACATAGTCTTAGTCTTCAGGGTTTTTGCAATATTGATACCTAATGCATTTGCTAACAATTGCTAGCAGTTTCCAAATACGGCTACTGAGAACTCTTTGTGCACATATCAACAGAGCTAAAACATACATGATGGAACCCAGCTCTGATAAAAAAGCAAAGTGATAATCCATATAAATAATAAAAACCAAACCAAAACTACTACAGGAAGGACTAAATTACACCTTTGGGCTAGCATTTCCAGATGTGGCTATCAGATTCATTCTCTTCTTATAAGCTGAGATTTGGGCTCTGACCTCACCTAGAATTCCGAAGGTAATTCTTAAAAAAAATGCTGGTGACTTTTCCCCCCCTACTTTTGACAATCTTCTCCTGAGTCCTCTGGTTTTATGAAATAGAGGGCTGGGAAAAGAATAACGAAGACTGATGTCACTATTGATGTCCACTAAGAGCCTTGGTGGAGCAGTGGGTTAATGCCTCCTTAAGTAACACCAGCTGCCTGCAATTAGTGCAGGTTCGAGTCCCACCAGGCTCAAGGTTGACTCAGCCTTCCATCCTTCCGAGGTAGGTAAAATGAGGACCCAGATTGTTGGGGGCAATAAGATGACTTGGGGGGGGGGGCAAAGCCCTAATAAGCAGGCATATACATAGAATGAAGGCTATTGCTAAGCACATTGATTTGTGCTTCTTAGATTGTAAGCCGCCCTGAGTCTTCGGAGAAGGGCGGGATATAAATGGGATTAAAATAAAAAATAAAAAAATATTGACAATAAGCAAATAAGAACTGAAACTAGTGAGGTAGAAGCCAGTGGTCCTGTGGTCAGACAAAACCATTGTGGTAACACTGAAAGCAGGCTACGGGAAAAAAAAGGCCTGATGTTGGCTGACCTGAAAAAGCAGGAAGAAAACCCCATAGTTTCAACCCTGAGACTAAGGATTCTCTCTCTATGTTCTGTATTCCGCAGTAGGCAAAGCTGCTGCAAATACCTTCCTTCTTCCTTGTCTGCAATAAAGCAAGTTCTCTAAATTACATTTAGCCTCTGAAGCTGCTGCTGTTTTGATAGCTATCAAATGCAAGGCTAAGTTCCTGGGAGAGTAGAAATTTATTGCTAGGTCTGGCATGAAGGTTGACATTGAGTATGAGTAGGGGACCTGTGGCTGGATGGCATGAAAGCAAAGGGCTTAAATGAAGAAGGGTTGGTTTCAAGGCTGGTTAAAGGGTGCACTGCAGCCCTCATAAAATGGTTGCCGTAAAAGAACGGCTTGTTTAAAATGGCTGCTGGGGAAAGCACATCCAATCACAAAAATCCATTTCCCAGAAAGTCAAGCAGTTCCCTAGCATATTTTCTACTATGCCAATGGGAACTTTGAAGCATCCAAAAGCATTGCTGCAAATTATTATGATGCTAAAAGCGTCTTGTTTTGCAGCATGCCATTTTTAAATTAAAATGATCTTTAAAAAAAAAACCAAGTTAGGCAATAAAAGAAGCCTGGTGGTCACCAAGGGAGATGTTCAGGAACAGATCAGTGCCTGTGAATTTCATATTTCCTACATTTAGCCTAAATGAAATGCATCTGTGGAAAAGGATGGTAGAGGAATTGCTGCAGAGTCTTCCCTATGTGCTAGATATTTCCTAGAATGGGTTAAGTGATGTCATGATATTATGATGTTGCTTTGTAGTAGGTAAGTTCTATGACATGGGTGTCAAACTCGCAATGTCACATGACATGTTGTGATGTATCACGACTTTTTTTCCATTGCCGGCAATGGAGTGGGCATAGTTTCGCTATGATGCATCCAGCCTGCGAGCCAGCAGTTTGACACCCCTGTTCTATGAGAATGAATATTGCAATTGCAATTACAATTAATGGGTCATCATATTCTTGTTGGGTGAAAAGAAGATCTCAGTTATTTATAGCTTGAGTGAGTTGTGACATTTTTGCCAGCCTTCTTCATAAGATTGCCTTGCTTCAGATATGTACCATCCTATTATCAATACAATGATTGCTGCAATCTCCGTCATAAGAAAGGATTTGTGATAAACCATGCATTTTCCAGTACAAAGATCGATAGGCAGGCTGGATGAAATAGTGTCACTTGAATGCCTGCATTTACTGTTTCATTAGAAGATATAATGGGTGGAAGGAATCACCCTGAGGAATAGGTGGAAGAGTGACAACCAGACAAAAGAAATCTAAGTCCATCCCAGAAGCTTAACCTGGGACAGCATCTCAAATAAGACCCTGCATAGTTCTCATGGAGTTAAAGGAATGGAAGGGGGAAGCACATTCAGATTTTCAATATTTTGTTACTATAATAAAAGTAATATTAGCTTGCATGACTTTTGTTTTCTGGCCTGGTTTACCTTGAAAGGCTCACAGAACATCCCCCAAACTACCCATTAAAAAGTGACTATGCACTTTTATGCAAGACTTTTAAACTATTGAAATTCGGCTATACTCAAGCCATGAGTACAATACAAAAAAGCAAAATTAGTAGACCTAATTCTGATTACAGTAAAATGCCATGGGTTACTGCAAAAAACATTTCATTAATATGTACCTATCGGCTTTTGTTCCCTTATACATATACATATGTATAAGTACATATATTGTATAGGTATTATAATACCAGTGGTGGGATTCAAATACCCAAACAACCAGTTCTATTATGTGATGCAGACCTGGGCATCCGATGCCTAGAACAGACTTCCAGAAGTGGTATCAACACACTTCTGGTGGGCTGTTCTAGACCTGGGAGGCCTCCTCCTGGCCTCCAATACCTCCTTCCGGCCTCCGAGGCCTAGAACAGACTTCTTGAAGTGGTATCTGTTACGTACTGGGTTTGTTGCACAGGAAGGAAGATGAGGCGAGTGAGTTCAGCTAAGATCATGGTTTATTGCTTGCAGGATATGAACTAGAGAACAGGGCTGCAGATGCAGCAATTTATATCCTGGCCCCTAGGCGGCAGACAATAGGTTTGAAGCAACCTATTGCCGCCCTAGGGGCAACCAATAGCAGTGCTGGAGACAGGTTGTCTGAGGAACTGGGAGCCACTAGCTAGCTTCCCTGCTCAAACAGCGTCCCAGCAATACCACAAGCCCAATACATTACAGTATCCATGCACTTCTGGTGGGCCATTTTAGGCCTGGGAGGCCTCCAAGGCCTAGACTGGACTTCAGAACTGAATTCAGTTTTCTGAATTTAGGTAAATTTAGCTTCCAGTTGAATCAAACCACTGCATAATACCCTATGATGAATTTTACTGAGTAAAAAAGAACTTTATAAAAAAATAATTTAAACAATCTGTTCTTTTTGTCAGTCTCCCTCTCTCACCATAACAAGTTCTAATCTGGATTAATTTTTACATGCACAGAGTTACCTAAATAAGCAAAATGGGGAAAAAATTAATCATTGTAGATATCATTTATCCTGCTGCCGGCGTCAACTCCCCTCCGCCCTGTGTGTTCCCACAGAGAGGGCCTCCTCAGGGTGCCACCGGTCAGAGAATGCCGGCTGGTGGCCCCCAGGGGGAGGGCCTTCTCTGTGGGCGCCCCGGCTCTGTGGAATCAACTGCCGGTTGAGCTCCGGATGGCACCGGATCTCCGCTCCTTCCGGCGCGGGTTAAAGACCCACTTATTCGAACAAGCTGGCCTGGCCTGATGGGGAGTCAATTTAGGGTTTTAATTATTTGTATATTTTTACTGTTTTATTTTGGGCATTAATTTAATTCTTTTTTAACTTTTGTACTTTTGTATTTTTATTATATGCCCTGTTCACCGCCCTGAGTCCTTCGGGAGAAGGGCGGTATAAAAATTTAATAAAACTTAAACTTAAACTTTATAATGCTTAAATTATAATGAAAGATACCTGGCAATCATAGTACCAGTACTGTCTTCATGTGAAGGTAGATTGAAACCAGATTGGACTATGATCATGATACAGGAGGCTGATGTTTTCTTCTGTGGACACATAAGAGCATTATTATTTATACAAGACTATGGTTGTTGCAATTCACATATTTTGCTATGAAGTCTGTTTATGTCTTGCTCTTGCTTTTTATTATTTTCTTTGCCCTGCTATGAGCAACACCATCTAGCTTCCATTTTAATGTTCCAGTAGGCCTGTGTTATGTTGCTCTAGAACAGGGGTGTCAATCTGCCAGCCCATGGGCCGTATGCATCATGCCAAAAACCGTGCCCACCCCATTGCCGCAGTGGAAAAAAAGTTGTGATATGTCATGACACCACAAGTGACGTTGCAAGTTTGACACCCCTGCTCTAGAATTTTAAAAATGGTGCAACTGTGGCCTTTCAGAAGGTGATGTACAGTACTACAACTCCCAGCATCTCTTGTTATTAGCAGTTATAAATCAAGAGCATTTGGAAGAAAACAGATTTCTTTTTCTACTCTCAAGCACTATGGGAAATTAAGATGGTGGTACTACCCAACCATCTTCTGCTACTGCTTGCCTCTACTTCCTGGAAAGCTTATTAAGGGTCTTCTCATAGTACTTTTCTTCATAGTAGGTGTGATTATTCCTTCCTGGATAGGAAACAATTTGTGGGAAGGAAGATCTTTGTGCTTCATTTTCATGCCACTTGATTATTGCTTGTTGGTGTGACCTGGAACTCATTTAGCACACAATGTAAGAGTGCAAAGAGGAATAGGAGAGATTCAGATTTCCTGAAATCAGCTGCATTACAATGAAGGCTTTCCAGAAATTAGCTTCCAATCATTTTCTTTTTTCTCCTATTAGTAATATTTGTGTGGGCTTTTGGGCAATTGAGTTATGCATTAGCATTAATAGTTATGTAAATACTCACAAATTAATATCCTATTTTTGTTTATTTTCTGCACCTGGAAATCTACTCAGGAGTATGGCTGAAGTCTGTGGAATTAGTGAATGAGGGAGCATGGTCTAAGAGGCAACATATGTAAACTAGCTGTCCATTCTATGCTTTATTGCATTCAGTGATTGACAGGTGGGTGGCAGCTAGCAATGGGACATGAGTTTGTGCACTCATGTATCACACAGTAGTTCTGGAAGACCACTTTACAAGTTGTTAAATGAAAGAAGAAAATGCAAGGACAATCAAGTGTCAATGGTTTGTTGTTATTTTGGTTTTAATGTGCAATGGTTTCTTAGTTCATCCAGGGAAATAGAGTATATTTTTCACTGTCACCCATAAACAAAGGTAGTATGACTTCTGCAGACCTGAGATTTTGGTCAGCACCGTCAAGAAATAAAAGCTTATTGCTTTCTATTCATCTTGCTATTACTCCTGGTTTTCATCACATTCCCATTTTTCTTCCTATAGTGCTACCTCTGCACTTCTCCAATTTTCTTGGGGGGGTGGGGTTGCCATAGTGATTGTTGACCTTTCTTAAAAAGCCTAATGTTGATAAAATACATCCCCAAAGTTAAGCTGAGGCAATGAGTGTTTTCTCACAATGCCAAGAACATTAAGAAAAGACACAGTTTGCCATATCTCCAACATCTTATACAATGCTGATACACACTGTCTGTCAAGTACTGAGCTGCAACTGATTGTGGAAGAATTTCTTAATACCCACAGTAAACATTCAGAGGCCTGCTTCTCTAATTTAGTCTGTTAAATAAAACATCTCCATGCTATACAGGTTGATTTCAGTCAACCAACCAATCAAATCTTTATTACATCACAGAAGACCAGAAATATGACTTGCATTCTCGGTGGGTGCGCCAACCCTTTGGAACTGCTTGCCAGCCGAAATCCGGATGGCCTCCGACCTTCGCACCTTCCGGCGTGACTTAAAAACCTACCTATTCCAGCAAGCCGGCCTGGCCTGATAGATCTTGGGGTTTCACTTGTTTTTACTATTGCTTTACTGTATACTGACCTTGCTCTGTACACCGCCCCGAGTCCTTTGGGAGAAGGGCGGTATATAAAACAAAATAAATAAATAAATATGGTGGTCTTGTTTATGATCACTCTTGAATAGATAAAAACAGGAAGTTTAAGACACGCAGTGGCTTGCCTATGATTTACAGAATAAGGCATAATAAAGCCACTTCTCAGACAGAAACAATAGGTTGTAAGTCACTGAGCTTAGACAAAACATACACTAAAACAAAGCTACATGTCTTGTCCATCTTTAATAAGAACTTTCTTGAAGTCCTTATACTTGTTGGAACATCCTGAAAAATGTCTTGATGTTCTCCTCATGTTATTTGCCTGCTGTTTTGTCCATGAATAATTTTAGGTAGATTGAACAGCAGAAACACTAGTATCTGATGACAAGAGGCAGTAGAAAGTGGAAAGTCCATTGTCTCACTTACTTCTGGATGTTTCTTCATTCTCTACAACAGGGGTGTCAAAGTCGTAACATCATGTGATGTGTCGCGACGTATCACGACTTTTTGCCATTGCTGGCAATGGGGTGGGTGCGATTTCACTATGAAGCATCCAGCCCTTGTCCGGCAGTTTGACACCCCTGCTCTACAACACCAAGGAAACACAACCATCTCAAAAGACTTTATAATTATTATCATTACAGTTACGACTGTTAATTATTATTATAGTAGTAATACTAAGAGAATGGAAACTAGAATCACACCTCAGACAGCCATCCTTGTGAAAAGTCGTGTTTTTTTTCATAGTAACATTCTCTGACTTAGTTTCTTTTTCTATTTGAGTGGAAACAAAAAATAACCCATGTGTAAAATCTGTTGAATTTTATTTCAGTATTCCTATAAAGAAGTCACTGCCTCTACTGAGGATTATAGAGTATCAAAAATCAACATCCAGAGTCAGAACTGAAACTCGAGGTTTTATGGAACTAAACAGTTCTCTCTAACATTAACCATCCATTTACACTCCATAAATTTGTTAAAAAAGTAAAGTTGATCAAGATCTTGTTAAAATAGAGCCCGTGTCCCATTGACTCTAAGGAAAGCATTATGAAAGACAGTTCTGAATATTACTTTCTCTACATTCCTAAGCTGAACAATCAACTTAGTTTTTTAATGCTGCTAATTAAAATTCAGTGGTGAACCCCTTTAATCACTGACTGCATTCTTGCTTTGCTTTTGCACATTTATTCTGGTAATAAAATGCTGAAAAGCTCATCAGTTTTAAAAGGAAGACAGCAATTTTTCTCATGTATATAATCATTAAACTGATAAATAGCCAAGGCAGTACATAGTTATCTGCATTAACACTATAGCCTCTGCCAATATTAAGAATCCTCAATGGAAGATTAAGCTGTGAAACACAAATAGGTAAAAGAAAAGATGTAAGCAACTAGTGGCTTAAGTCAAGTTGTTTTTTCCTCACTCTTTTTTTTTGCTCACTTGGCTGTCACCTTAAATCACTGCTCTTCAAATGGCTCTTTCTGTCTCACTTTCCTTTAAAAAAAAACATGAGATAATTGAGTGTGTTCATTTCTGCAGACAATTAGCTACCTTATTTGTTTTCCCTTTGTTAGATTGTCATTCAAGTTTGAAGCTGCTTTGATTACAAAAAGCAGATGTTGCTTCCTCGCTCATGATCAAAAGATTTTCAAGTAGAAAATAAGAAATAAAGTTCCTTGCTGCAAGGGATTTGGGTGACCACTGGACACACTTCAGGAGTCAATTGTTAAATTAGCAATGTAGGAAATAAGACACTGGACTGATTTTGAAGTATATTATATCCTATCAGTGTGTCAATTTCCTCACTTGTGGAACATCTAATGTATGGCCTAACCCATTCTTCTGGCCTATCGGTTTAACACAGTGGGCCAGCCTAAGCTACTGTACTTTCTGAGGCAGAAAATGTTATCTCATGTGATAATAAAAATCCATGTAATAATAAATCAGTGATACAGTTCTAAGCACTTTATTAGGAAATAAAGAACACTGAGGCAAGCAAGGAAAAAGTAATTCCCAGGGCTGAAGTGGTTCTTATATAAATGTACAACAACCATCAAAACTCTGAATAGTCATGTCAAGTATCTGTTGATTTAGAAGAATGGGAGGAAGAAGTCACAACTTAACCTGCTGCGAGGGAGTTTTTTTCACCTTGGTACCAGCAGTGGATGCCCAGCTGTTGTGCATGGCTTCCTCCTTGTCTATAACAAAGGTTTTAATTTAGCTTAGGCACACCTAGGAGCTTCAGCCAAGTCAAGCTGAGGAATTACCTTTGGTTAAGAAATAGAGTGGGGAGACCTGGTGACCCCAGGCACCTAGACATGATCTAGGTGTATGGGATATAACTTCAGTTTCTTGTTATGAATTGATATCCCTTTGATGTTTGGAGGCCTCCACAGCTTCCCTCTGCCACTGAGAGTCAGGCCTGCTTGATCAATCTGTCCTGTGAGCCTGGTGAACTCTGTTGATCTTCAAAGGGAGTTTGTGGAGCTTCCTGAGGCTCAATTGAACTCTTAGTCATTACTTGGAATGAGCCTTGGATTAGATTAAACCTGTGTCTAGCCTCTGCATGCTCATGAATCCCACCACCAGCCACCATATGATTTTCAAAGTACATCTGGGAGATGAAATGATAGAAAAGAAATCTACAGCTCTGCTGTAGAATATTAATAGTGAATCTGACTAAAGCCAGATAAAGTCTTTATTAAGGAATATCTTGTGGTGATGACTGTGACAAAACACAACCATTTTCTTATCATAAACTAGCAGAGCTGTTTAAGGTGACCTGACCCCTTCTGGGGGGGGGAATGCCAGGGCCATTATAATAACCAGTCAAGACATCTGATACATAAAGTTACTTGGACATGCTCTAAGCTGGACTTTGGTTCATCAAGTCCTGTGGAGTTGACCAAGGCATGATCTGACATGGAAAATGGTTTAAACCTGTTGATCTCAGGTCTGTTGGTGCAACCACTTATGTGTTAAATGCATACCCTTCCTGTTTGGTGAAGGCCTCCCAGGAAATGGCATGGGGCTATATCTAGGCTATATCTAGGCAGTCATTCTTGAATGAGAAAGGGTCCCTTCCTCAAGAAACCATCACTGAACCAAAGGTATTAGACAACTTTTGTCTTGTCTTTAATCTTTTCCTTTTAGGGAAGGTTACTGAGAAAGTTAGGCTACAGCTTTAGAAGGTCCAGGAAGAAGCAGATAACCTGAAATCTTTTCTGTCAGCTTTTAGACCTGGAAATCATATTGAGATGGTACTTAGCACACTTGGATTGGTGGGTTTTGCTCATGGACATTGATAGCTTGTCTAGATTACATGGGACTGCTTTTGGGAGACTACTTGGAAGTTGCAGACAGTCTGCATGAAGTGGTGGTGTGGGTAGTTAGGTAGGTACCTTGCTATTCCCATGTAACTCCACTACTTCATAAGCTGTGCTTGTTCCCAGTAAGCTTCTTGGTGAAATTCAAGATGCTAATAATCATCCATAAATTCTTTCATGGCAGAAGATTGGAATATTTGTGGTACTGATTATCTACATGTTTCTGCACCTGTCAGAAACATGGTCATGGTCTAGATCCCATTTATAGATAGAACTTCCTGATAGAACCCAGGAAGAAAGAGTTCTCTGCTGCTGTACATGCCATGTGGAACAGAATCCCTCCTTGAACTCAAGAGGCCCCTTATCTTGCTGGTCTTTCATAAGGATGTGAAGACATGGTCTGAGCTAGGAGGTTAGGGGAGATAATTTTCATCAGGCACATTTGTGTAGATATGTCAGTGGCTCAGGAATGATATGTTTTCAGTGTTTGGGGTGTGTGTATGTATATGTGTACGTGTGTTTTACTGGATGCCAACTATCCAAAATCTCAAGGTGATTGGGAGGCCATATGAACTGAATGTATGAATATATTCAAATACATATACACATACATATTCATTTACAAATACACATATCTTTAGATTTAAAAAAGGCTACAAAAGAAACCAAAAGTGATAGCTTTGTTTTCCATGTAGGGGACTTTGATCGCATAATGCTTAAAAAAACTCCCTCTGTGGTACTGAATGAAGGTTTTCCCATTTTTTATAACAAACAAAAAAAATGACTCTGTATATTTAACAGCCATGACAGACAATTATTGATGACATGTTCCTCTGCACAGTGGGAAAAACGCTCTGCACTGCTTTTGACATACATTTACTAAAACTTCCTCATAAACAAGAGTTGGAAATGCATTTTTAAAAAATGAAAAAAAGAGAAACTGACACATTCATCCCTCTTACCTGGGTTATTTCAGAAACAGGGAGGAGGAGTGTCTTTATTTCAGCCATCAATCAGCATAAAATAATATTCAATGATAAAATTCCAACCATCCCATTCTGAGAGTAATGTAGTCTACATACTGTGAGAAAAAGCCAAGACTTAAGTTACTAGCGGAAACTGTAATTTAGTGGTATCAACATCATTAAGACTGTAAGATTACAATTATGAAGACAAGAATCAATGCAGCACAGTGTAAGTTTATAGACTTACATCATTTAGATGTTAGTATATAAAATAATAGAATAATGATTAAACAATAATCCACACTTAACATAAAATATAAAAGCACTAGCTTTCCAACTTCTACAAGAAAAGCTGTATCTAATACTGATATTGTAACCATGAGAATTATAATAGTATGACATAAATGAAAGGGCATATGCAATGGTGATAACAGTGAAAGGATAAATAATTAAGAATAACCAGTACAACACAAACATTTTATCCTGTGGCATAATGTGGCCTTTCTTGGTATGATGGCTATGGATGGTATAAGATTGGCAAGAAAGAAGCACACAAGTTATAGTTTTTAATGGCTTCAATGCCACAGGAGCAGTGCTGTGTTTTACCTCCAAAACTACTAGAGGGATCACATGAAATTGGACTAGAGGTAGAGTTCTCCTAAACTTAAGGAATGAAATTGGAAATGAATATTGAAACTAATTTAAAATCTAAAACTGAAGGTGAATGCTTCTTATAGAATTGCAGATTTGGGATGTATTTAAAAGATCATTGAGTCCAACCTTCTGCAACTGCTGGATTCACTACTGAATTCATCCCAGTAAATGACTATCCAGCCTCTATTTGAAAATCTCCATTGAAGGGGAAGAAACTGCTCCATGCAGTACAATAAAAGTATTCCATTGACAGACAGTTCTTACTGTCAAGATGTTCTTCCTAATGAATAATCAGAGTCTATATCCTTAAAGTTTCATCCCATTAGAAGAATAGAGTATTCTTTATTGGCCAAGTGTGATTGGACACAAAAGAAATTTGTCTCTGACTTTTATTTCTAAATTACTTCTAGTCTTACCCTTAAATTACTTCTTACTTATCTTTAAAATACTTCTAGTCTTACCTCTAGAGCAAGTGAGAATAAGTCTAAACTGTCTACAATGTGACAGCCTTTTAGGCATTTCAAGAAATAAAAAGTTTCCCTTTCACCATCTTGGTTACTCTTTTCCAGACTTGGTCCAATTTATTAAGGTCCTGGAATGGAATATTCCAAGCGAGGCCTGACCAAGATAGAATACAGCAAGATAATTTTTAAGCTCTTCTTGATGGTCTTCAAGATGTCACTTTGCAACTGCATTACACTGTTGGGATATGTTAAGCTTTTAATCCTCTAGTGTACCCAGGTTTTTCTCACGTGTGTTGCTCTTGTGCCAGACAACACAAGAAATAACAACAGAATAAGAGAGTTGGAAGGGACCTTGGAGGTCTTCTACTCCAACCCTCTGCTCAAGCAGGAGACCCTATACCATTTCAGACAAATGGTTGTCCAATCTCTTCTTAAAAATAGCCAGTGATGGAGCACTCACAACTTCTGAAGTTAAGTCATTCCACTGATTAATTGTTCTAACTGTCAGGAAAATTCTCCTTAATTCTAAGTTGGTTTTCTCCTTGATTAGTTTCCATCCATTGCTTCTTGTCCTGCCTTCTGGTGCTTTGGAGAACAAGCTGACCTTCCCTTCTCTGTGGTAGCCCTTCAAATATTGGAACTGCTATCATGTCACCCCAACCCTTCTTTTCATTAAGATTTCCTCAGTGGTGGGATTCAAATTTGTGAACAACTGGTTCTCTGTGTAGATACCACTTCTGGAAATCTGTTCTGGGCCTGGGCAACAAAAAAATAGCTACCGGTTCTGCCAAACTGGTGCGAAATGGCTGAATCCCACCACTGGATTTCTTGCATTCTGATAAAATCATCAATTTTTGGTAGTCTATCATGAAATAGTGACACCTCTATTTCTATTAGACTTGTAGAATAGAGTATAGCATCAGTTCTGATTCTTCCCATTGTTATTCTAATCATAGTCTCATTCTGCATGCCCATAATGTCTATAGTGTTCCCAATATTATAACCTGGGAATTAAAAAAAAGCATAGTTAATCATAATAATGAACTGTTCTTTCTCTTCTCCCAAATTTAATAAAAGTACATAATGAAGACAATGATGCAGAGTTTTCAGAGTTTAAAACTCTTTGCCATTAAAACAAACATCTAATTATAATGAACCACTGGGAATACTGTGCTATCCAGAGCATTTGTTCACATTTTATTTTTCATTTCCCAAACATTTTAAATGTTTTGTGGGAGTTCCTTCTATTCATTCATTCCTGTTTTTCCTATGTCTGAATCCATATCCAAATCATATATAGGATGATGGCTTACATTACACCAAATAGAGAAAATTGTATATAAAACCATTATATACATTTGCCTCTGCTTAAAAATAAAGCTCTATCTACAGCATTTAGGCAGCTGTTGAGATATGTAGGCAGAAAACACATTTGACAATACTGATAGGGAAAGGCACCTATAGAGAGATGGAAGGACCAATTCTTTTGAAATTGAATTTAGTATACTGGTTAAATATGCAAAGAGCAAAATAACACTTTAGCTCATGCTAAGAGCAACAGCTCTTCAGATTCTGCCTTATGTAAATACATAGCTAGTTGATCGAGGTTGGAAGTTCAACATGAAAGAAAGTCTAAACCTTCTGTCCAAAGGAACAGCAAAGGAACAGATTTCTGTTTCTATCTCTAAAAAGTAAAGGTAAAGGTTCCCCCGCACATGCGTGCTACTCATTTCCAACTCTAGGGGTCGGTGCTCATCTCCGTTTCAAAGCCGAAGAGCCAGCGCTTGTCTGAGGACGTCTCCGTGGTCATGTGGACGGCAGGACTAGACGCCAAAAAAAGAAATTGAATTTAGTATACTGGTTAAATATGCAAAGAGCAAAATAACACTTTAGCTCATGCTAAGAGCAACAGCTCTTCAGATTCTGCCTTATGTAAATACATAGCTAGTTGATCGAGGTTGGAAGTTCAACATGAAAGAAAGTCTAAACCTTCTGTCCAAAGGAACAGCAAAGGAACAGATTTCTGTTTCTATCTCTAAAAAGTAAAGGTAAAGGTTCCCCCGCACATGCGTGCTACTCATTTCCAACTCTAGGGGTCGGTGCTCATCTCCGTTTCAAAGCCGAAGAGCCAGCGCTTGTCTGAGGACGTCTCCGTGGTCATGTGGACGGCAGGACTAGACGCCAAAGGCGCACGGAATGCTGTTACCTTCCCACCGTAGTGGTCCCTATTTTTCTACTTGCATTTTTACGTGCTTTCGAACTGCTAGGTTGGCAGTTCTATCTCTAGGTGTGTATAAATAAAATGTGTATTAAACACACAGAAACACACACAACTTCATCTTTGCTTCAGTATACTCTTAATTATTAAAATACTATTATTTTAATTCAGATCAAGTAACTGTACTCTAGCTGTAGGATTGATTCATTTAAAATGATCAGATTTAAAGATCTCAGGCAATAGGGTGAGGCTGTGAAAGTCTTTTTAAGCTTTTAAGTAGCTGTACTAAGGGAGGAGCCACACAAGCAACTTTTCTAGCTCTGACACTTTTCTTTCTCATTCTGACATCCCCGTCTGTGTCTTTCCCTCTCTCTGCTCTGGATTGCCAGAAAAGAGACAAATTGCTCTTGTCAGAGATCTGAATAGATAACCTGCACTGGACTTCTGCAGTTAGAAAGAGGGCCACCTATGGTCTTCATGATTGCAGTTTGCATGCCCTTGTGCTAGAGGGAAATTGCCTATCAGAGTAGATAAGACTGAACTAGGTGAGCCAATGAACATATTCAGGGCAACCTGAAAGCCATAAAATACATGGAGCCTTCCTCTCTGCTTTTTTATTTCAGCCATCAAGGACTCTACTTGCTTAAAAAAAGTGACAAGTTCACACTTTGAGAGGAAATTTAAAAGCTGGAGAGGAAAATGGAAGTTTAGATACCTCTGATGTTCACAGAGAGGATGGTGCAGCTTGTGTTACTCATCTCACAGTAGGGGGCCCCTTTCTTCCTCTGGATTTAAGGAGGAAGCCAGAAATTGGTTCCTCAAGAGTAAATCACAAAAACAGAAGTTTCCTTGATAGGCTTGTGAGTTGAGTGATGAGGATGTCAGGGATTTCCATCAAGTTCACAAGCTGTGACATAGCCAACTTTATGGACACTAGAACCAATCTTCTTCATTTCTAAATCCCTTTTTGGGATTAATTTATCTTTGTAGTCAAAGAAAGACTTTCTTTGGAGCAGATAAGTACTTCTCTTTGGAGACTTTATTTTTGGAGTATTGAGAATTTTTGGAGGGGCATGTGTCTAACTCCCAAAAACTTGGAAGCAAAAGAGACTAAAAGCATTTGAACAGGTAAAGGTTATCTTATCTTATCAATAAATTTATGCTTTTGCAATAAGAGAAGAGACACAAAAGCTGTACTGGACAAATATAACAGGGTTAACATGACTTTAAATAAGCAAAAAAAAGAAGATATCCTTCTCTTCCTTAGGTGCATTACAAAGCTCCATCCATTTGCCTCATTGCCTGATATACTAAACTTTGACCTCTCCAAGTAATATAACATGTGACCTCTCACTCCCCAAAATTTGTCCCTGCATAAGGCAACAATTCCTTCTTTTGCTCTCTCTTCTCACGAATGATGTATTTTCTTTGCAAGGGAGAACATTTACTGCACAGAGGCAACCCAGCATCTATACAGCAGTCACAAAAATGGACTCCCCTTATTATTTTGACAAATGACACTGATTCATTCAATCTGTTCACACAATTAATAGCCAAGTTTTGTTACTCACACCCAGTGTGCATGCCTGTCCCTTGGGATTTCACTTCATAAAAGTAATAACACCTGAGTAGGTGGCATACAAATGAATTATTACTTGGAACTCAACTTCTGAAAATTGAACAATCAATAACATAGCAGCATTCTCTTCTATTCAGCTGATGTTTACTTATTCATATGAAGCTAGAAGTCTGTTCTACACTTTCACTGAAAAGCCTAAGAAAGCTTTCTCTCTTTTGAAATAGAATACATAAATATTGTGATTACCTTCGTTATGACTTGTTATCCAAAGTTACTATTTTATTCTCTTTTGCTCCCTCCATGAGTCTCCAGCAGTTCTTAGCAGAAAGAAAAAGAAAAAGGAGGAGAGGCCTGCTCCGTTGCACCTTTTCCCTCCATGAATTATTTTTATTTTGCAGGTCATTAAAAGAACACTATTTAACTTGAACAATCTGCACCTGGGTTTCCTAATTTTTTTTCTTCTTCCTTTCCTGCACCTTCCCCCCCTGTTTGAACTGCTTAGATTTCTAAATCTGCTGGCAGGGAGTGTCTTGTTGAATAAAGTTGTTATGCATTCTGCTAAGCAGGATTTTTCTGTTAAGAATTTGATTAAAAAAAAATCTTTGAATAAATCAGTTTGGAAATGACTCTTAGCACTGCTGGCTGACCATTAAAATTTCAATATGAGAAAAGATCACGCTGCCTGGAAGTCAGGAGTGTTAAATGAAGATTGGATGTGCTATCCATCAGGGTTTACATGCAACTGGGCACTAAACTGTGGGTTTGTGTACACTGTGATTTCCCCCCATTGCTGGCTGCACAGTGATAGAAGGAACATCAAAGAAGACTGTGGCCAAAGTCTTACTCTTCCCATTTCTTATAAAATGTTCCAAAAAGAACTAAGATTTGTGAGATTTATTTTCTACTGTAATTTTGAAATGATCCAAAGCACCACTTTCAAAAATGAAAACAATTCTTCTAGCGTTATTTTTTTCCCCCTTCAGCTCTCTACTGCTCATTTTCTTAGGGATTTAGAAGTCAACCCCATTGCATTCAGTGGGTTTTGTGCTGCAGGAATTATTTTTATGAAGGATAATATTTATCCTGCATATTACCATAGCTTAATAACCATTATGTTTTTAAAACATAAATTAAGGACTGTGTTCCTCCATTTAAAGTGTAGAGAAAATTATGGATGTATTAAAAGCTTTGTGGAGTTAGATGAGAAATCGGAATTTCAATAGCTCATATATTTTTTTTCTGGTACAATTTTTCAATTGTATATTTGGTAAAAGCAGAAGGGGTCGGATCAAGATTGAATTGAGTGAGTATTGATTGAATTGAGAAGTGAGTGACTGGTACAAAAGAATATACTGAGGTGCTCTGTTCACATAAAGAAAAAAGAATGAAAATCAATCTGGAAAACAAATATATGAAGTAAGAATGGATATCAAGGGGAAAGGGAAGGTGTCATTCTGTGAATTTTACACTGGAAAAAATATGGCTATTTTAAAATATTGCAGGCAGATATTGCATTTGTGCTCTTGCACACTTAAGGTGAAATAACAAATAGCACTACAGAGAAACAAAAATACCCCCCACTGTCATAGCTACCACCTGTACATTTCTTCTCTTCAGTTCGGCCTTCGCTGAGACAATCTGCTATGCAGGTGAATTTAGAGAACTGTGGTTCTGTCTGTAGTGGCAGAGAAAGCTTTCCTGAGATTCAAAAGCGAAGGTCAAAATACGTATCAGTTGTAAAACAAAACCTTGAAAGTTGATTATCAGAACACAAGATGGCTACTTTAAAAGAAATATTTGATTTGTGGGCCTGTGAAGTACTTGAATTTTTAAACTCTTTACTGGAACCAAAACTTACTTTTGAAGATGAACAAATCCTCCAGGAGACAACTGAGATGGATTCACTGGATTTACAAATGCAATTGGATGATCATCCCAAAATTGAAACAGATATTACCCTTTCAAACTGAAATGTAAGAGATTTTTTTTGTTGTTACTTCATGGAATCTACAGCTGGACTTGAAATATAAGAATTTAAAGAGAAGAGGAGAAGACACTAGAAGAAAATAGGACTCAGAAATTTTATTTGTGAGACTTAAGGATGGTTGGATGGAAGAAAGAAAAATACAAAATTGGTTTATCTGATTATAGTTATGATTTTTTATTATTATTTCTAGTGATGTTAAATTGTTAAATGGATTGGACAATATTTCTTTTGGAAATGTCTAATGGATTTCGATATATAAATAAGGGGTGATTATTATGATTTTTAAGTTTTTTTTCCAATGTTTAACTATTAAGGTAGGGATCAGGGGAATGTACACTAAATGGAAAAAGGGCTCCATATTTATGTTAGCAGATATCGTTGCTAAATTTTACTGGATCTTTGCTGATTAATGAGGATAGCTGAAGATTTAGAGATGATTTTATAGAAAATGGTTCTATAAAATTCTGGTTATATTTTAAGTAATGAGTTATTAATGAAGCTACTTTTGGAGTTTTTGCAAGAAACTAAGAGAAATGTAATTTTGATTTTGGGATTTGTCGACTAGAAATATTTATTTATTTTTATTTATTTTAATTCCATTTATATCCCGCCCTTCTCCGAAGACTCAGGGTGGCTTACAAGCTTAGCAGTATATATGGGATTCATGAAATAATGTAAACAATTTTTAACATTTAAACAAGAGTTGGATGTATTTTTTATATCTATACCAAAGAAAGTCCCCTGCACTTTTATCTTGCATTTTTTTCTGTCTGTCTTTTTTATTTTATTTTTTTCTTGTTTGTTTACTTTTTCATGCTTTTGAAATTTAATAAAACATTTTAAAAGGAAAATGGCAACACGATTGTCTCTTTTTCACTCCATTCAGGAACAGAGGTCTCCAATTCTTTGATTTGATCTCTGTGGTTAGTTCTGTGTTTCACATACATCACAGCAGGATAAATGGAAATTTTTGCTTTGTTTCCTGTCCTTATTCTTCTGTTGATTAGCTACAACATGCTGATTGCCAAAGCAAAGAAATTCTCCTGTCTGCAATGATTCCTAGTACCCATTTATAAGGAGATGTTTTAAATGGAGATACTTTTCAGAATTCCAGGTCTTTGACCTTTTTATTGTTTTTTGCTTGTGTTGTGACAGCATAGTGTTGAAAATGTTCTTGTTGAGTGAGTTTGAAAAGTTATCATTTATTGATGAGTTGGGTTTTGCAATTTTATTGCTAATAAATGGAAAGATTTATCTTCATGTCACGTGATGCAAATATTTAACATTCATGAATTTTTCACTCCTTACACTTCATGGTCCTCCCCTCCCCCCCAATCATCTAAAACTGTCTATTTCACTTTCCCCAGACCAACCCAAGCATTTCAGCTTGCTGTCATAATTCCTAGCCAGTGTAATACTGTTTAGGGATTGTGGGAGTTGAAAACCAGCATTAACAAGGCAATACGAAAGTGGAGAAAATGGATATATTTTGAGATAGCATTACTTTTATTGGTTCTGAGAAAATAATGGGCACACATTTCACTCCCTGTCTTCTCAAGGATTCTGAGAAATACAGTGGATTAGTTAAAAGGTTCTCACTTCCCCAAGTTCTGTGGATCATATGCATTTCCCCCCCTAAGGTTTCCAATCATGATGTATTTGGGCTGGGCTCCAGATTTAATTTGGAAGGGGAGATCAAGGCCATGTTTAACAGGGGATCTGTGACTTGATTTTAAAAAAAATTGGAGGTGAATCACAAAATGTTTTGGTCTGTAATGGAATTCTTGCCGTTGTTTATTTCAAAATTTGCGGACGTGTTTTGCTCTAAGTGGGGAAAGTGGAAAAAGAGGTTGACAGCCCTTATTAAGGAACTCCCTTTCTTCTCCCCCCCCCCGCCAAAGAGAAATATTGGATACCATCTGAGTTTCTCACTTTATTCTGACACTGTAACTGCCTATGCATTGTCATCACCCACCCAAGCTATCAGAAAGGTGATGACAATATCCGATTCCAACATCATTTGTTGGGAAACCAATTTTATTTTTTTTAATAAGAGTCCAGATATCAATGTTTTCTATTGCTGGTAGCAAATGTCAGCAGATGCCAGCTCAAAAATGAGTAGCCTTTGTTTATAGGCTTTAAGCAGACCCCATGAATACATCTGTCATGTTCTTTGGCAAAGGAAAAAGAGTTTGCTTTGTCTAACTTTCCACTAAGATGGTTACACCATTCCTGGATATAGTGTTGTTTTTTTTAATGTGCTCAAACAATTTAGACAAAAATATATCTCTTTCTTCTCTCTTGATCTTTAACATTAAGAAACAATTTGAAGGTTGCCACCGACCATTTACACCAGGGGTCCTCAAACGTGACCCTTTAATAAATTGTGGACTTCAACTCCCAGAATTCCTCAGCCAGGCACGCTGGCTGAGGAATTCTGGGAGTTGAAATCCACAAGTCATAAAAGGGCCAAGTTTGAAGACCCCTGGTTTACACAAAGTGGCTGTAGGTGGATGAAAGGGGTAAATTGCTAGCACTGAACACTTAAGGAGCACAGGCAGGAAATATTCAGGTAAGGCTGAGAAATTACTTTCAGCATAAATACGGCTGAGCTCATATTAAGCTGAACTGAAAACTTGTGGCTCCTTGAGGGCAAGGGAAAGAGGAGGCACCAGAGGTGAATGTTCCCAATCTGTGTGGTGAACACTGCAGAAATGTATATAAGCATTAGTCCATGACATTACCAAATGTGCTAATGCAGGCAAATCAAATCATTTTTCTTGTTTCCTGAATCATTGGTTCTATGTTCATAATCAAACATCACATAAGCAACTTTAACAGGTGATGGTATTTATTTTGCCTGCTTTGTGATTTCAGGGGGGGATTTTATTCTGCATTTAATCTCCAGGTTTGAGATTAAATCTCCTGATTTGAGGAATAAATTAAAAGGGGGGGGGGAATGCAGGAAAATAGAGTGAAGGAGAAAAAGGAAGCAGTGATGGCAGCAGCAACAGCAGTATAAAACATCTCTTCCACTCTTTCCATACCCAACCTGGCAACAGACACATTTACTTTTTCAGGTTTTTCCTTGCAAGATCAAACAGTAATTCCCTAAGGCCAGAGAGTCAAAAGACATTCATTCCAACATGAAACAAAAAGCATTTATTTTATCCCCGTACCCTGTTTTATGAAACCTTAGCTTTCCCTGTGAGAAGAATGCAAAGCCCTGCCTCGCTTGTGGTACGAATGAGAAATCACAAAGATGGGGAAGGAGAGATGGGGAAGACATCCTTGCTGTGATCACAAACAATTCCACTTACAAATTTTTTTGGCAAGATCAAGGTGAAAAGGGATTCAAAAAATGGCTGAGTCCCTCCTCCTCCTCCTCCTCCTCCTCCTTCTTCTTCTTCTTCTTCCTCTTCTTCTTCTTCTTCCTCTTCTTCTTCTTCCTCTTCTTCCTCTTCTTCCTCTTCTTCCTCTTCTTCTTTTTGCTTCTTTTGACATTGCCTCCCATCCCATCTCCTCCTAGACACCTTCTCTCTGTTCGCCCTTAACTAAGACAAGTGAGACATGGGTCTGTTCTTTGTAGGAGACAGTCAAATTAAAGCTATTATCCCAACTGTATGATATATTTCAGCTCTGAAGTGGAGTGGTGTCACCAAGTGTGCTTAAGGGACCTCACTGAAAGAGGCAGGTGGCACAGATATCAAGTCCCTTCTGCCTTTTTTTTACTCATTTGCAAAAAGATAAAAGCAATTTTACCCAAGCTTAAGCAGAACTCCCAAGCAGTTTAGTTTTCCCAGCTTTAAGCCACACCAATGGTTCTGTCTTTCTTTCTTTTTGTTTCTTTTTTGCAAGCACTGCCCACTCCTGTTACAGACTAATGCAAAAGTAAAGGGTCCTTGGTGCTCTCTGAGCTTGGCTATTTTCTTGCAGACACTTCATTACCCAAACTGGGTAACATCATCAGTGCTACAGGATGAGAATTTTACCTAGCTCGGGTAATGAATTATCTGCAAGAAAACAAGCTCAGAGAGCACCAAGGACTCCTCATTTCAACCCCAAGCTACAAATATTCTCCTTTATTAATACAAAAGTATAAAATTAGCATACACAGCTGTTTTTTTAACCTTAGAACAACTATATATATAATTACAGTATATCTTAAGTAGTTATGATATGAGCTTAACATACGTATGTAACCATATACAGTATATAGCACTTTATGATGCTAAATAGCACTACTCCTATCCAGAGTTAAGAAAGGACTTAACTTTATATCCATCAGCCTCCCTCCACCAATCAAGTTGGTAGTTCATTGTCTACTGGATTTTCTTTGTCAAGCAAATCTATGGTTTGTTTATCTTGGTGGAGCCTTGGTGGAGCAGTGGGCTAATGCCTCCTTAAGTAACACCAGCTGCCTGCAATTAGTGCAGGTTCGAGTCCCACCAGGCTCAAGGTTGACTCAGCCTTCCATCCTTCCGAGGTAGGTAAAATGAGGACCCAGATTGTTGGGGGCAATTAAGCTGACTTTGTAATAATGCCGCTTTGGGGGGGGGGGGTTGTGAAAGCCCTAACAAGCAGGCATATACATAGAATGAAGGCTACTGCTAAGCTTGTAAGCTGCCCTGAGTCTTCGGAGAAGGGCGAGATATAAATGTAATAAAAATAAAAATAAAATAAATAAAAATCTTCTGTCAGCTTTAGTTCCATGCTGAGTAAAATGGCTCCTCTTCAGTATGTAGTTTACTCAGTGCTCAAATAGTTCTTTTGGACAATATTTCCACTTGCCTATGAGCAAATCCAACTCAGGATAACTAGGTCAGGTTGTGATCCTAAAAACTCAAGTTCAGCATAAAATAGTTGTCTCTACTTGTAGTACTCGTACTCTATATGTAGTCCTTAATGAAACTATTTCTATATGAAGGGAAGTAAGCAGTGAGGTACCCCAAAGTTCCATTTTAGGTCCAGCTCTCTTCAATAGCTTCATAAATGATTTAGATGAGGTAATAGAAGGAGGAATAATCAAATTTGCACATGACACTAAGCTGGCAGGAATAGCCAACACCCCAGAAGATAGGGTCAAGATCCAGAAGGATCTTGACAGACTTGAAAACTGAGTTCTATTTAACAAAATTAAATTCAGCGTAGAGAAAAGTAAGTTCTTATTCAAGAAAGTGCCGAAGTACAGATACAGATTGGGTGAAACCTTGCTCAATAACAGCAACTGTGAGAGGAATCTTGGAATCCTAGTGGACAATCACTTAAATATGAGCCAACAGTTATGTGGAAGCAACCAAAAAAGGCAATGCTATCTTAGGTTGCATTAACAGAGGGATAGAATCAAGATCACATGAAGTAATAGTACTGCTTTACAAAGCCTTAGTAAGACCACAGCTGGAATACTATCTCTAGTTTTAGTCACCCCATTATAAAAAAGATGTTGAGACTTTGGAAAGAGTGCAGAGAAGAGCAACAAAGATGATTAAGGGGCCTGGGGGGCTAAAATATAAGAAGAACGGTTGAAGGAATTGAATCTGGAGAAGGTCCAGGAATGACATGATAGCAGCATTCCAATATCTGAGTAGCTGCCACAAAGAAGAGAGGGTCAATCTATATTCCAAAGTACCCAAAGGCAAGACAATGGATGGAAACTAATCAAGGAGAGATCCAATCTAGAACTAAGGACAGTGAGAACAATCAACCAATGGAACAACTTGCCTTCAGAAGTTGTGGTGCTTCATCACTGGAGGCTTTTAAGAACTGTACAACAACTTGTCAGAAATGGTACAGGGTCTCCTGCTTGAGCAGTGGGTTGAACTAGAAGACCTCCACGATCCCTTCCAGCTCTATTATTCTGTTATTACTTCAACCATTTAAATCACCAACCATCAGCTCCATTTCCAACCTTATCCCTCCTAAAGTTTTCTTTCCAAGAGTCCTCTCTAATGGTTTTTAAACCTCCACCTGAAATACCAGCATGGCATCCAATACTGATTCCAGCCAAACTACAAACCCTCTTTCTTCTAAGATAACTTTTCTGTTCAAATCTATATTAAACTCTACTGTCAGCTGCAATATATCTCAGGAATGTATGAATAGATGAAGAATTAGTGAACAAGGAAAAATGTTTTTAAAAATTTAAATTTTCAGCAAAAAGCACAGCAAGATTTGGATATAAGAAAATTTAAAATGGGACTTCTGGTTCCTTTTTTCCAGTGAGCAGTCTGAAGATTCAGAATGCCGAACTCTTTGGCTGAAATTTCTTTTTGTTGGGGAACCTAAGGGGCCAGAACCCACCCTGAAGGGGTGGAATGAATGAAGGAAATACCGGGGACTTAGGAAAGATGGCAGTCTCCCCGAACGGTCCAGGAGAAGCCTCCCAGAAACCAACAGAAGAAAAGGCTGGCTAACTTCATGTCCAGTAATAGTTGGAGACAACGGAAGTCATAAGCTTTTAAACTAAGCGGATTTAAAACAGCATGCTTGAATCTGGGTAAGAACATTGATTTTCTCTATCCTACCTATTTTCTTGAAGAAGAAAGTCCCAAAAATAAGAATCTCTGGAAAAAAAAGGAGGGGGATTTTACTCCCTCCTTTTGGTTACTGGAAGCAGCGAAACTTACCCATTGGAGAGAGAAAAAAGACTAGAAAGACCTGAAAAATGAGCAAATGCTGACACCTACTGGTGGGTGAGGATTCTTTTTTTCTCTGACCCTCAAAGTTCTTAGAAAATGCAGCTGTGTAAACAAAGTGAAAGTAACAAATCTGAAGCAATGAATACTTCACAAAAGGAAACATATGATAAGCAGCAACAATTTCAAAGGACAATGATTTTAAATTACAAAGAAATACAGAACAACCTTGAGAGTATGAATCAACTTATCTCAAACTTAATTTCACTCCAAGAAATTTCCCAGGAAAATACAGTAGAGATGACTGAACATAATTCTGAGGATAGAGACTTAAAGATGGAACCCTATAAAATAAAATAAAAAAAAATTATGATTTAATTCAAATGGGAAATATTTCAACACATCCAAACAACTTTGAAGATAAGGAAAAGAATGAGAAAAAATACTTTACAGGGAAACGAATGATGCAGCAACACATACTGATTAAGAAAGGCAATGGCCAGAGAAAAAAGATTAAAATGGAAATTAAGAGAATAAATGATGGGACTTATCAGAGAGAATACTTAAAAAAGAAACATTTGTTTGAATATGGCTAAAAATGGTAAAGCTTTGGAATATATTACTCTTAGAGAGATGAATTTTTTTCTCTTCTTTTTGTTAACAAATACAATAAGAAAAATTTGTTTGAATATAGCTAAAGAAATGGAAAAACTTTGAAATATATTACTCTTAGAGGGATGATTTTTTAAAAAAAAATAATACAATATGTTTTTTTTTCTTTTTCCTTTCTGTAAAAAAAAAGTTGAAATGATTTAAATAAAGCAAATATTTTAGTTATTTAAATGTGACGATAACGAAAACATAAAAATGTATTTTGAGTGAGAGTTAAAGGATTAGATTATTAGATCTACTGAATGGAATGCTTAAAGTTTAAATAAATTAAATACATTCTCAGCTATGGTCAAAAAGAATAAGAAATTGAGGGAATAAATATATATTAAATTAGGAGGGATACATATTTTAAGTTATATGTTATTTTTTGTATCTCAGTGCTTTTGTCTTTTTTTCTTCTTTTTTCCCTCTTTTTTGTCTCTCTCCTCTTTTCCTTTCTCTTTCTACTTTTTTACTTATTCATTAAGAAATATAAAAGTATGAGAGGGCTTATATGGAAAAAATAGAATTAAATTCACCAATGTAAATGTAGTTAACTGTTGAAAAAATTGTCACTAGTAAGAATATTTAGAATTTGGGGGGAGAAATAAGCTGAAATAAGCACAGTAACAGGATTTATGATAAGGCAACTAAAATGACAAATAGGATTATTGGAAAAACTATATACTTAATTGTTAATCAAAATAATGAGAATTATCTTAATCTAATGTTTTTCAAAGAAAGATACTTTGGGGAAAGGGGAAATCAAATGAAATTAACATATGGAATATAGATTATAGAAATCAATTGTTAAAGATTGTCTTATAAATGTTACCCAGACAACATACTGTTTACAAATTACTGAATGATTTTATGTTATGTTAAAAAATACCAATAAAATATATACCCAAAAAAATAAAAAAATAAAATTTAAAATAGATAAAGGGGATAGCAATTTTGAAAGAGTCAATTTTGGTGGAAGTGATTTTTTTTTTTTGAAATTATGAGAATTAGACAAATGGATCTGATCTTTGGGAAAACATTATGTGTTTAACATTAAAGAACATAGATACCCGATGGTTTTTAACCAAACAAAGATAAAAGCGATTGAGCCAGATTATGATGATGGTATCACCTGACTGCTCCATTCCCAGGTGAAACCATTAACTCATGGCTTCATTAAGCAAGTGGAGTCCCAGGTAAGAAGTTCAAGATGCATCGGGGGATTGAGGGAGGCCAGCCGGCACAGATTATACACAACTGTCTCTCTACCTGGGGACTGAAAATCCTCCCTAGGACAGAACACAGATGCAAAGTGGTAAGGTAAAAAGTGTGGGTTGTCTCAGGAGTTTGAGGGAACCATGTGCAAGTGTCTATCCAATTCAGGGACTGAAAATCCTTGTGGATTTTGATAGGTTTTCCAGTTCCTGAATGAAGAGGCAATGCGGGAAAGTACGAAATGCAGGGAGCCTCAGAAGAGGTGGGGAGGCCCAACATAGGCTTGGGACAGGTCCAAGGGCATGAGTGAATATCTCTCTGCTTAGGGATTGAAAATCGGCCTCACACACACCCACTGAAATCCACAAAGAAAGCGTTGACTTTTTGGGAAAACTGGCCAAGAAGATTGCAAATGGTCATCACATGATTGCAGGGAGTTTGGGAACCAGTCATAAGTATGATTGGGTTGCCAAGTGTCTATATTGCAATCACATGACCATGGGGGGGTGGGGGTAAAATTTTGCTATGGTTGGAAGTGTCTTAGAGGCCGTAAATCATTCTTTCCAATTTAATTTAAACCATCCCTAAGTGAATAGTCATACGTTGAGGAATACTGTATAGGCTCTGAGGGGAGAAATATGGAGATATTTTAGCCTGTAATTGACATAATTATTGTAAAAATTCTGGTGCTCGGTGGGATCATCAGATTCCCAATACATATAAAATTATTGCAAGGTGTTTCTAAGGTATTTTCCCCCAACATCAATTCTTTACTTATGTTTTGTTTAATTGCTTCCTCTGCATTGTTGCACAGCAGGGAAAACCTATAAATAATTCCAAATAGGCATTAAAGATCCTAATTACTCTCCAACTATTGTCACTCACTGTGGATTTTTATTCACCATACTTCTTCTTAAATGATTAAAAGTTTATAGTTTAACTGTTTGCTAAATATAACAATAAGTTAAAAGTAGGAAGATTGCATGATATAGTTAGTATTTGCAATGGAGGGAATATCCCAGTTCCTGAATTGGGAGAAAAAAATTAAAATAGTGTCCCACCTGATGGAAATCTAATGTAACATAATCAATCTAGTTATATAAAAAGGGATAGGAACCTGAAAAGACTCTACAGAGAAAGATATGCATTAAAGCTTAGCACAAATATTGGGATGAGCCAATTCCCTAGAAGGCAAAAGTAATATAAGTGATGCACGTTAAAAAAAATGAACAGATTTTTGATTGCACTTTGTGAGCTATGAGCATTAGCCAATTGTAACTCTGTTTTGGAGAGTGCAGAAATTCTCACCTATTCTCCGTTGGCAAGTTTTAAAAGCAGCTACAAGCAGCTACTCTTTGCTTAAGGACTACTCTTTCAGCAACTGATTATGACAGCACTGAACAAGGAAAGTTATGACATCATTGCTGTGGCTGTTGCAGCATTAGGGTATTTAAAAAGCCAGTGGGGAAGCTGGCAGGATATTGTGAATGATGATCATATTTATTTATTTTTTTATTTTATTAGATTTATATACCGCCCTTTCCCGAAGGACTCAGGGCGGTTTACAGGGCATTTTAAAATCACACTAATACAAAATACAAAGTTAAAAGACAAATAAAGGATTAAATTATCCCTGAAAATAAAACCCTAGTTAAAATTCTCAGCCTGGGCCAGAGACCTCAAAGAGCCAAGTCTTCAGGTCTCAGCGGAATGAACGTAGGTCAGGGGCAGTCCTGAGCTCCACAGGCAGCTGGTTCCAGAGGGCAGGCGCACCCACAGAAAAGGCCCTCCCCCTGGGTGTTATCCGCCAGCAATATTTTACTGGCGGCACCCTGAGAAGACCCTCCCTCTGCGAGCGCACTGGATGAAGGGAACTTGATGCTGGCAGCAGGTGTTCCCTCAAATATCCCAGACCCAAGCCATTTAGGGCTTTATAGGTCATCACCAGCACCTTGAATCTCACCCGGAGGGCAACCGGAAGCCAATGCAGCTCACGGAGCAGAGGTGTTACATGGGAGTATCGGGAAACCCCCATCACAACTCGTGCGGCCACATTCTGCACCAGTTGAAGCCTCCGAGTGGTCCTCAAGGGCAGCCCCATGTAGAGAGCATTGCAGTAGTCTAAACGGGAGGTCACGAGTGCATGAGTGACTGTGTGTAGGGCATCTCGGTTCAGGTAGGGTCGCAACTGGCGCACCAGGCGAACCTGGGCAAAAGCTCCCCTGGTCATATGATATCATATGATGATATCATATATCATCATATATCATATGATGCTGCGCTTAACAATAGCAATCAGATCTGCCCCAATTGCTGTCATAAATTGGCATGTCCACATGACATTGCAGTTTATGACTGCGTCACTTAGAATGGAGTTGCTGGTTCTGATTAGCATAATTGGACAACCTGTAGCTGGTGGGTAAAGCATGGCTATTATTCAGGAAGGGCTGCATAGAAATGCCAAAGTCCACATGGAGATAGTTTTTTGGAGTAAGAACTTACCCTTTGTTCCCTTTTTTTTAGAATAATTCATTAGATATCCTGGCAATCCACTGCTAGAAACCAAATACTATGCCTGATCAGGAGCAGGCAACCCATTGCCTTTTGATCTACAGGTAGTCCTCAACTTGAGACAAAAACTGGGACCAGGATTTTCATTACTAAGTGTTGTGGCTGTTAAGTGATCTGCACCTGATTTTCCAACTTTTTTTTCTTCAACTGAATCCAGCTTCCCCTGTTGACTCTGCTTGTCGGGAGCCCCGATGGGAAGGTCTCAAATGGTGATCATGTGACCCCAGGGCATTGTAACCATGGTCAATACATGTCAGTTGTTCTGATCATGTGATTGCAGGCACACTGCAATGTTGTAAGTAAGTTTGAAGGGTCGTTCAATGAATGGTTGTGAGTCAAGATTGCTTCCAGAGTCGAATGAGATTCTGCTACTGAAATGTAGCTACGAGGTATTTCATATTAAAAGAAATTCACATCAAAACACTAGCAGTACACACATGTGAAGCTTTTAATAGGTTTAACTCTTCAATTTTGGTGGAAAGGAAGTCAACCCTCTCTCAAATGTCGAATTAAGCACCTCAAAAATTTAACTTCTGCTCCTGCTAGTGTGATACTGAGCTATACCATTTGTCCTTGTACCCAGACCATTAATCTCACTTTTGTGGCAGTCTTATTTCCTGCAGAAAATGCATGAAAGATCCAGACACTGTTTAAACATGGATGTGTATCGAAATGAAACCACAATGGTTATTACTTTGCTGCAGTATGTCTTCTTGATGTCTTGGGAAATGCTACAGTGGGAGCTAGCCTCAATGCACAAAAGACAAAACTAACAAACAAAAACAAAGCTTAGCAACATTTCTGCTGGGACTGCTTCCAATTCTCTTAATGCTAGTGTGCATTTATAGAATTCCTCCCAAACTCAAATACTTGTCCCTAATTTGTCTACTGTTGAAATGAAAATGCAGTCTTTGGAGGATAAGTATATTTTTCTGGCCTCTGACAGTGTTTATTATGCAATAACTTTACAACTCCTACATCTAGTTCCTGTTAAACACTTTTGGCACAACCCACAATTGCCAATTGTTTAATTAATCCTTAAATGATAATTATTTACTTGGCAAAATACCAAGCTAGGATCATAGCAACTGGGAGTGTTTTGCATTAAAATTCTTTCCTGCAGATGTTCTCCTGTTTTCTTATTTGCAGGTTTTCAGGAAACCTGAAAGCTGCACTTCTGATACAAAATATGCCATACTACTGTATAAACTGTTCAAGAATGGGGAAGGAGGTGTCAAAAGTTTCACAACATTAAATATATTTTCAAGGAAGCAGAAGGAACATCCAGCTTCCTCTAAGAGAGCAAGAACTATAGGCATCCCATTACATCAAGTTCTCCAAAACAAGTCATGCCACACATTTATTTTTTTAATAAATATTTTATTATTCTAGTTTTACAATCATAAGTACTTAATACACAATGTGTTGTCCTGGGTCCATTAGTAATTCAGTGGTAAATATTAACTTCTTCAATCTAGGCCCAATATTACGCCATCCAATGCTTCCTCTCTTCTTCTGGTAGTACACATTTTTCCACATTAGGCACATACAATTCTTATTATTGTCAATACCTATACAATTGAACATCTTTCTTACATTTTCCTAATAATAATCAATAATGTCAGTTTAAAATACCTTTCCTAACCAAAATATATCTTAATTGCATTTGCACTTAATATCCATTTGTTCAATTAATATCCTGTTTTTTCTGCTTTTTAAATTTTAATTTCCCATTAGTGTTCAAAATGTCTCTATTGCTAATAATTTCTCATAGTAAGTTATATTTGGGTAACTAAAAGCTTCCCTTATTCAAACCTTGTTAGCATTTTCATATTTCCCTTCTCATACCAAAATATAATATACTAGTTATAAACCCTATTTTTTTAGTTATAATACTTCTATTTCTAACAATTATCTATTCTCAGTCATGTTCAAACATCTGATTAACAGTATAATATCCCATCTAATGGGTCAAAACCTCTATTTTCTTCAGTCTTACTCTAGCTTTCTTCCTTTGCCAACAAACTTTCCAAGTCAATGCATTTGAACCATTAAGTAATTCTTCCTCTATCTTTGTGTATATTGTTTGGAATAAGAAAGACAATTTGATTAAAGTATTTTTGGAAGGATGCTCAGCCCATTGATATTCATTAAACAGCCTCCCTCCTTCTCCAATTTCCCCCAATTCTCCTAACTTCTCTATCTTCCAGACAATCAGCTCTCTTTTTTTTAATCCTCAAGTGTGTTCTGAGACCTTGACAGGTAAGGTAACTTTTCCATTTCCGATATTGTCACTATGTCTTCTAATTCTTCATTTGTCTGAGTCTGTCTGTTAGTTCCTTTCTTTAGGTCCTCCATCTTTGCATCTCCTTCCTCTGATTTTCCTTCTGTTTTCTGGGTTGCTAGTTTCTTTTTTGTAGTCATTTTCTAGGTTTGTAGATTTAGATTCAAGAATTATTCTTTTATCTCCTTTGTGTTATTTTTAGACTCATCATGAGCTTAGGCAACTGTCTCTTGTATTGATTTTAACATAGAAAGAATTTCTTTCTGAAATTCATCAACATTTTCTTGTTGGTATGTCAAGCTGGGGACTTTTGGGAAAGGTGTTAGGGATGGGGTTTTTTACCATTTGAAGTTAAATATGGAGCATCCATTTTGTTTTTGTATGTAGTCTTTATAGTCCAATCTATTGAGGGATTTTAAAAGTTTCAGTCAATTGTCATTTGAACTCTTAATTATCCAGCCGGCCTATCAGTCCGTCCTTAAGTCTCTCCTCAGCAAATAAAGTAAAGTTCATTTTTTGTTCATTTTTTTCTGTCCAATGAAAAACACATCTTTTCTGTCCAGAGAGAGAAGAGCAATTAAAAATTATTCATCAATCAAAGGTTTATAGTCCAAAGTATTCCATCATCTCAATCAATAATGCATGTTTCTTCTATAGGGAAATAGCTCCATGACACAGCTCTAAAAGTCAATTAGTATTTATATTCATAGTCCAGACAGGCCAGTTTCAAAATAGTTTATTGTCTTTGCCACACAGATCAGCAGCCCAAGAGGGGTTTTTTTCCCCTTTTCCCAGCTGCAGTCTTCAAAAGTGAAAGTTCCTGAAAGCAACAAGAGTCTTATCTGAGTCTGAGCTTCCAGCCAAGTTTCCTTTAGGCATAATAAATTGTAGTGCTGTAGTTCGCCACTAGATGTTGATGATGCCGTCTTCCAGCTTTTTACATCCAAAGTTATATTACAAGCTTTTTAAGTCTCTTTAAAAAAAAACAATCTCAAAAGCAGTTTTAATCCCCAAATTTCAAAGTTATATGTGTGTACTGCTTTCAAATTAATCTGTAATTTTCTCTATTTTCCCCCAAGTAATTAATTTGCCACTTTTCTTTTCCTGAGGGAATGGGCTGGAAATTCTCCTTCCCTCTCTCATCAGGGAGGATTCTTTGCTTTGGGCGAGTTTTTCCCCAGGAAAAAGTCATAAAGAGAGGATAGGGTCTCACCCAGTTTTATCCATGTTGCTCGAAAGTTGCTGGTTAATACTTATTTTCTTCGGTTGTCAGCAGTCTTTCTCCTGCTGATTTGGAGGGCCCCCTATCCAACCTTGACAAATATAAATCACCAGATTACATCTCAGAGTTCTGAAGGAACTGGCAGATATTATATCAGAACCACTGTACCATATCTTTCAAAAATCCTGGAACAACAGGGAATTACCTGAGGATTGGAAAAGAACTGATGTGGTTCCCATTTTCCAAAAATGAAAAGACAAAAAAACCTCAAACAAACTAACAAACAAAAAGACCCAGGAAACTACAGACCAATCAACCTAACATCAATACCTGGGGAGATACTGGAAAAGATAATAATAAAAAAACCCAGATCTGTGGACATCTAGAAACAAATAAAGTTATAACTAAAAGCAGCTTATTTTCCAAAGAACCAGAGGGCAAAACAAGAAACAATGGATGGAAACTAATCAAGGAGAGAAGCATTCTAGAATTAAGGAGAAACTTCCTGAGAGTGAGGACAATTAACCAATGGCACAGCTTGCCATCAGAAGTTATGGGTGCTTCATCACTAGAGGTTTTTAAGAATAGACTAGATCACAGGTCGGCAACCTGCGGCTCCGGAGCTCCCAGCCGCCCGGTGCGCGCGCACCTCTTCCAACGGGCAGTGGTGCGCGCGCACCTCTCCAAATGGAGAGTGGCACCGCCCGTTTGGAGAGGTGCACGCGCACCTCCCCGAATGGGCGGAGGTGCGCGCGCACCTCCCCAAACCTTTGGAGAGGTGCGCGCGTACCTCCGCGCGAATGGGCAGCGGTGCCGCTCTTTGAGGAAGCTGCCGCGGCCCGTCTGTGAAGCTGCCGAAAGCGGCAGCTTAGCAGACGGGCCGCGGCAGCTTCCGCAAAGAGCGGCGCCCCTGCCCATTCCGAGAGGTGCGCGCGCACCTCTCCGAACGACCGGAGGTGCGCGCGTACCTCCGCGCAAACGGGCAGCGGTGCCGCTCTTTCAGGAAGCTGCCACTTTCGGCAGCTTCCTCAAAGAGCGGCGCCGCTGCCCCTTCGCACGGAGGTACGCGCGCACCTCCCCAAAGGTTTGGGGAGGTGTGCGCGCAACTCCGGTCGTTCGGAGAGGTGCGCGCGCACCTCTCGGAATGGGCAGGGGCGCCGCTCTTTGCGGAAGCTGCCGCGGCCCGTCTGCTAAGCTGCCGCTTTCGGCAGCTTCACAGACGGGCCGCGGCGGGCTTCCTGAAAGAGCGGCACCACTGCCCATTCGCGCGGAGATACGCGCGCACCTCCGGTCATTCGGAGAGGTGCGCGCGCACCTCTCAGAATGGGCAGGGGCGCCGCTCTTTGAGGAAGCTGCCACGGCCCGTCTGCAAAGCTGCCGAAAGCGGCAGCTTTGCAGACGGGCCGTCGCCATCGGGCAACCGGGAACCGGTTCCATCTCATTTTTTAAAAAATGGCAGCCGCGTGCGTCCGCGCATGCGCAAAAAACCTTTTTGCGCATGCGCGTGCATGGACACACGCACGCGGCTCCCTCTTTTTTTAATTTGTGATGGAACCGGTTCCCAGTGGCTCTTTTTCTTTTTTAGGTTGCCGACCCCTGGACTAGATAGTCATTTGTCTGAAAGGGTATAGGGTCTCCTGTTTGAGCAAGGGCATGGACTAGAAAACCTCCAAGGTTATTTCCAGCTCTATTCTGATTGATTGACCTAGAGCAGGGGTAGGCAACCTCGGCTCTTTTATGACTCATGGACTTCAACTCCCAGAATAGCTATGCTGACTCAGGAATTCTGGGAGTTGAAGTCCATGAGTCATAAAAGAGCCGAGGTTGCCTACCCCTGACCTAGAGGAACTGCTGTCAGATGATGGTTATGACTGCAAAAGTGAAGATGATTTGGATTGGTTTCAACTGAGAAGTAAGAACAAATGTGATACTGGCTGTGTTATGATTTGATATGTTTGTTTGAACAAGCAATAAGCAATAAGCAAATAAACACTGGTGATATTGAGGGTGTACTTAGCCTAATGTTTGAGGGCTTTGTGTCTTTGTGTCTTAGCAGAATATTTTCCTTATACACCCATTTTTATACAATCTTTTTTAAAGAAGCCTGCATATATGCAACAAATCCTATTATGCCTTATTTACATGCTTTAAAACCCCGACTTGTTAAATGCAAATATGAATTTAATGTTACTTGAAATTTGGTCCTGTCAGCTCAGTTCTGTGCAAAATTGCATAGATTTAAATCCAAATTTATTCATTGGAGTTTGCAATATCTGCATGATTATTGTTGTTTTTCCATAAATATCACTATAGTAAAAGAAACAAAAGGTCAACAATCTTATGCTTCATGGAGAAACGGAAATGCAGCTAATATTGCCTGCATCTTGGATTATTAGGGAGATAAACCACTTTCATGGAGGAGGATCCTACATATTTTAGTTAGGCTGAATATTATGGTGCTGTTTGGAAAGATGGGGTTACTTTAAAATAGCAATTTCAAAAAGCGACATATTGCTAGGTGAATCCACATTAAGGAAAATTATTCAAACTGAAAAACATAGGTTTGCCTCTAGAATGAACAGAACCAGCATGACATAAAAACCCTGATGATTTGCCATCATTAGATGAAAAACCATTAGGAAAAGCATATGCAAAAGTGTGTATATTAGGAAAAATGTTATTGTTCCAATATCTTTTATATGCAATTCTTATGGATCTGTGGTTATTTTAATTTAAATTTGCAAAGGAATGCAGAAATGGAGTTAAGTGAATGTGTACAGAAAATAAAAGATTGAATGAAAGCATATATGTGTTTTAGCTGTTCCTTAAAATATCAGGTTGCTTCTGCTCAGATGCCCAGCAAAAAAAAAAAGTATGTCTCTGCATAGCATCCATCACTTGACTCCTTATATGGTGATCGTAAAGTAGTATGATGGTGAATTATACTATCCTTTCAACTATTTTTTTGTTAGTGTCTTTGACTCAATTTTTGACTCCTGAAGACTCCCTGTTCTCTTGGCAAGGTTTTTTGGAAGTGGTTTGCCCTCAACTCCTTTCTAGATATGGGAAGGAGTGCCTAACTCATGGCTTCTCACTTTATAGCCTGGTGCTTTAACCGCTAGACCAAAATGGCTATTTTCATTCAATTTACCTCCAGGGTAACAACAGTAAAGTAGCTGAGTCCCATTCTCCCAGTTCTAAAGTCCCCTGGAAAACTATCCTTTCCTATAAACAAATATGTGGATTTAAGACTCACACCTTATTCACACACTGAATCAAGGATACACATGTGAAGTGCAAATAGCAAAATAGCATTGCTCAACCATAGCTATGCTGACTGTGGATACCTCAGCAACTTCTAAAAGGCTCAGTAATGCATGTCTGACTCTTATTCAGAATTTATAATTTATAACCATTAAAATAGGTGGCTCAAATAGGAAAGCCATACCACAAATTTATAGACAATGATTTTTTTAAAAAAACCTCCTAATCAATTTCCTGCCTGCACTCAGAGGCAGAGATGTAGTTTGCTTTCAGATAAGGTAAAACATTTCAGATGTTATTCCCTATGCTTTCCTCCCTTTGCAATTTTTCTTGCCCTTAATCCCCAATGCAGGCTAAGACAAAGGCTAAAATAAGAACTACAATTCAAAAATATCATTAAAAACAATCAAACAATAATAAAACAAGTGGCACATAAAATTAGTTGCAAATAAAGATTTGGTGGGATAAAATGAAGGAGGAGACAGCAGCAAAATCTAACAAAATAACATTTTGACTGTTCTTGTAATTTGTGTCTGATACATTTACTACTCAATTAAAGGAAGATTAGGTTTGGTGAAATTCCACAAAATAACTTCTTTTCTCCTGGCAAACCTGTTTCCAGACTCCAGTTACAACATTCCCTCCCCCCCCCAAAAAAAAAACCTACAAGAAAGAACATTATTTTCTTGAAAGCATTGAGTTTAGAAAGGGCAACCAAAGACTAACCAACAAAAAATAAAATTGTTCTGACTTAGTCTATCCTCAAACTTATTCCCAAACAAGAAATTCTTAAATGCAGAACATAGATGGAAAATGCAAAAGAACAGAATGTTATTTAGATGACCATTGCTATAATATCTGCACAGGAATCCATTCTCTAGTAACCTGCTTAGACTACTGAAATGCATTCAAAATAGAGGTGTCCGTGAGGACTGCATATCACAATTAGATCAAGCTATCAGCATGAGACTACAGAAAGAGTAGAGACACAGTGCCTTAGTGGCTTAATGATTCTGGAGAAAGTCTGTACTCTAGCAGTTCGAGTCTAGCATTGTGTGATAGAGTGAGTTCCCATCACTTACATCAGCTTTGGCCAACCTAATAGAACCTTTGAAAACATGTTACATGCAAGTAGATAAATAGGTACCACTTTGGTGGGGAAAAATGGTTCAAATCAGTGCTGGACTGCTCAAATGTGATGCCCAAATGTGTGGTGACACTGGTGGTGGAAAAGCCCAAGATGACACTGCAAAACATCATCAAGTTATGAGTGTGGAGCTAGTCCACCCCTGTGGTGCACTCTGGATAGCACACAAGCGTGAACATAATGGACTGGCAATTGTCAGCAGCAAAACAACTACTTTGTAGTAGCACTGTAGTCTCCTGGCTAAGGTAACATCACCATAAGCTAAATAAATACTAATGCAGATTGAATCAGTGGTATGAGATCACATAACACTGGTTATTTAAGAATTCTACTGTGTCTAATTCAAGATATGAGCATACATGTGTGAAGGCTTAAATAGCTTAGGTTTTGTTGAGGATGCTGTACATCACTGTTCATTATCTTGTTCATGACATGAGATTTTCTGCAAGAAACACTTTTACTTGTTCCACAAACAAGGTCTTGATCTCCAGAGTTTGTGACAGGGCATTCATAACTAGCATCCTGCCACAGAATCTCATTCTCAGAGAGTTCCGCTATACTAATAATATCTGGTTTTAATGCCTGGAGAAGCTGTTGTTTTCTTTTCTGCGTAGCCTCATGAGAACTCTGATTAATAGTTAAACTTACATTAGGGGAAAAGATGGCTAAAATGTCACTTCTTTGATGTTCACTATACATTAGACTAAGGGACGTGGTGGCTTAGTGGGTTAGGATGTGGAGCTTGTCGATCAGAAGGTTGGCAGTTTGGTGGGTCAAATCCCGAGTGCCGCATAACAGAGTGAGTGCCTGTTACTCGTCCCAGCTTCTGCCAACCTAGCAGTTTGAAAGCACGTAAAAATGCAAGTAGAAAAATAGGGACCACTACGGTGGGAAGGTAACAGTGTGCCTTTGGCATCTAGTCATGCCGGCCACATGACCATGGAGATGTCCTTGGACAAGCGCTGGCTCTTCAGCTTTGAAACAGAGATGAGCACCGGCCCCTAGAGTTGGAAACGACTAGCACGCATGTGTGGGGAAACCTTTATCTTTACCTTTATACATTAGACTGAATGTTACAAATCAAATCTGACCAAACCTTTATTACAGCCGTACAGTCAGGGGTCATATAAAAGAGATTAAAAAGTTGGGGGAGGGGAAAGAAGAAAAAGTAACCATTTTTTAAAGATGCAGAGACAGGTAAATGGTATGTTAAAAAGTGCAGAACTGAGCAACTCAGCAAAATTGATCTGATTCCTGATCAGACATGAGATGGGACAAACATAAATCATGTTCTCTGCCATGGAATTTGTTAATTTGGGGTAGATACAAGTGATATGGGACTCCCTGTAAAGAGAGCAGAGAAATAATATAAGGCTCAGTGAATTTGCTGAGCACAACCCACAAGGCATACATGTTACTATAGAGGGGCATTTTTATAATATCACAACAGAAAAACAGAAGGCTGTTCATCCTACCTAGCCAAATTTCAAAACTCAGATAGGGTAAGTAATACCTACCGTATTTGAAAAGAGTCTGTGTGCAGTGAGCTGGAGAACTAGACTTACATGGATTTGAAGCATCCCAGATATGTTGCTTAAAAAAAAAGTCAAAGTCTAATGAGCAAAGGATTTCCAACAAAAATCTTAAGGAATGAAGCTTTCAGGTAACTCTTTTTTTAGTTAGATTGACTTAAGCAGTGGGGCCAGACCAAGTAGAAGAAGTTAACTTTAGTCAAAGGTTAATGAGATAGTACCAATTTCTGGCATCAGCAGAGACAAAGCATATCTTTAAAAATTGTGCAATATTCTTAGTGCATCTTAGAATGACAAGGGTAGCTCTTATAAACATAGATGGAATGGCTTCAAGGATTTAAGATTTGGACATTGCAGACAAGCTGGGTGATTTTGAAGATTTTGCAAGTCTAAGAAATAATATCTCAGGATACTTGAAGAACTATGCTCAACAATATCTGCCAGATGAATAGGAACAAAAAAGCCCTAGGTTACTGTTTTGATGCTGTACAAATTAAAAAGTAGAGGGCTTAGAATACTCCTTTGCTTCACACTTTCTGAGTAATTAAAGTCTTTTCAAAGTTTGAAAATTTATTTATTTATACATTTATACAAAGGTGTTGGAATAGAGGGACTGAGGGACTGAATGAGCAAAGAGAGTCTTTTAACTATTGAGGATCTATTTGTTTTTCTCACAGCCACTTTCTTGAAATTAAAATCACATTCTGATTTTATATTTATATTAAAATAAAAAGCTGCAAAAAGGGACCCTGGGCTGAGAATCTGGCTATTGTGATCATTCTGACCTTTTCTTTAATGAAAGAGAGGAAATAATAATGCTTTATAAACAATATTATGTAACCAATTACTTTGTTTAAATTCTGTTATGGATCCATGTTATATTAAAGCTTAACCATCCACACACAAAAAGACAATATGAACTGGGTTTATATATGCAGCATGTGCTCAGTAAGGGACAAATAAATCTTACCCACCTTAATCAGCAACCACATCCTGGATAATGAATTGTAATTCATGTCCATAGCCAAAAATGTGCTGAAAGAAGAAAACTGTATTTTTAAATAGGAACAGGTAAAACAACTTTAAGCTGCCTCAGCTATGGGGTGGAGATAAGACATAGACAACCTCACAAAAGCACAACATTAAAAACTAAGCAGGACATTTTTGGGTACGGGAATCTGGGCATTGGCTCTTTGGGGGCATCTAAAAGTAGAAATAACCTTCCTCATTGGAGGAAGTAGAATACTGGAAGGGAACAAGGACATGCTACTACTCTGACTCTCCGTTGAAATTCTCTCTTGCTGTCTCTCAAATTCTCTCCTTAATTGGAACAAGCTGCCAATTGTTGCCCTTTGTACAGAGCAAGACTTCAGACATTTTTCTGCTGATGCCTTTTCTACAGTACTAAAAATACCACAAGCTGCCTCACGGCCATTACCCTGAACAATTTCTTTCTTCCACAACATCATTGTATTAAGGATCATACCAAACCATCTGTGATTCTCAGTTGTATTGACTTTCCTTAACCATGCCAGTAAAACAAAATCTAGCCCGGCATAGTAGTTTCACTCAGAAGCAATTCCCTTTAAGAAAATAAAAATGACAGTGTGCTCACATGCACTAACTAACTCTATAGGACTTGAAAGAGGCGGCTTTCTCCTCTCCAGTTAAAATCCAAGTAACACAGTTCACTCTTTAGACCATACATGGTGACAATTTAAATAAACATCCAGAACCATGATGATCTGCAGAAACAGGAAAAAAGAGAGAGAAGAAACTGGTTTTTTATTTTATTTTGCACTCTGAACTTTTAAGTTAGATTTGAAGTTATATACTCAGGCATTTCTCTACCAAGCGTGAGATGTAACACTGTCTAAAAAACAGAAGTGAAATTTGTGCCTTTGGGTGGTGAGATTTGATGTTCTGTAAATGAAACATTGGTGTAGCTGGGGGGGGGGGACAAGCCAAAGGTGAATTATGATTTCATAGTCTTTCAGAAGGACAAGAGACTGCACTGGCAGCACAACTCCAAAATACACATTCAAGTATGTACATGGCCACCACAATCTCTTCGGGGTTTGCTGTTATTCCTGCAGCATCCTGACCTTCCCTGCATTGGAAATGGCAAAACCCTAGAAGCCTGCAAATTGGCAAAATCCTTCTAATGAAGATTCAAGCCTACTTCCAAGCACCTTATTCCTCAGACAAGCTTCTTACTTCTCTGCTCCCACCCAGCAAGGTTGAATTGACTTTATGCTATCCTTACAACAAATAAATAGATCGATTTATGGGGAAAAGAAGGCTTTTTTCCCCCTGTAAAGCTATATGGGTTTCCAGAGATAGATGGTCTTCTTGCTTGTATCAAAACCATCCTTGAAAGGCTATTGTTTGTAAATGACTAGTTGGCCACATTCAAACCTTGTAGGGAAAAAAGCAAGAATTCTGTTAATTTGCTATATCCTAAATGGTTACATCTAATCCTTACTCAATGCAGGGATCCAGATTAAAGCTTCTCTGACAGATGGCTATTATCTGCTGAATGGTCCTCACCAACTTCCTTAAAAAGAGGTTCCAGTTGTCAAATTGCTCTTACTACATTAATAAGACCTTTCAGGATCTTCAAACTTGGCCCTTTTATGACTTGTGGACTTCAACTCCCAGAATTCCTCAGCCAGGCACACTGGCTGAGGAATTCTGGGAGTTGAAGTCCACAAGTCATAAAAGGGCCAAGTTTGAAGACCCCTGCCTTATATCCACTATACAGAATGTAGTCCCCTGGGACGATCGACAACAATTCTTATAAATACCGTATGTATTCCCTGACAGGCCCATTCCTTTTCTTCTGAAATGCTTGACAGTATACTCACCGTTTTTAGAGGAGATTCAACACCCATAAGGCCCATTTGGTTTTAATATTTCTTTATCTTTACTGAGCTGACTACACTGTCTCTTCTTTTACAAATATTTGAAGAATCCCTTTTATGTTGTTCACTAAATCCTTCTTCAGCTTCAGCTCATACACTATCGTAGCCTTTGTGATATAGTCTCTTTTATTCTGGGCTTCTTCTGTGTACTGTTTCTTGGTGACAGGTGTCTCTGCTTCCTTCACAGGTCCCTTTTGTTTTCAGATCTTCATCACGGTTTTGGGAAAGAAACCGTGGGTTTTTCCAATTACTTTTCTTTTTTCTTGATTAGAATTGTCATCATTGTCATTCTTTGTAATTACATTTTTAGGAACTCTTTTCTAGGAACTTTTTAAAAAAATCTGTTTTCTTGAAGTCCCAGATATGCATTTGACTGTACTCAGTTTTAGTTTTCTTCACAGTCAAGAATGCCAGCATTGCATTGTCTTGTTTCCCCAATAATAATACTAACAGAACTTCCTCAAATAATTATTTCTTATTGATTATGCCTAGGGGTAAGGGCTATGTTGGTGCAGTGGTTAGAATGCAGTATTGCAGGCTGACTCTGCATTCCACTGCCAGTAGTTCAATCCTGACCAGTTCAAGGTGGATTCAGCCTTCCATCCTTCCAAGGTCAGTAAAATGAGGACCCAGATTGTTGGGGGCATTATGGTGACTCTGTAAATTGCTTAGAGAAGGCTGTAAATAACAATGAAGGTGTATATAAGTCTAAGTGCTATTGCTATTAGTATCAGTTCAAGGGCACCATATTCTCCTGTGCCTTCTATTAACATCTGAAGGAGGGGGGGGCTGCCAATCAAGATAAAAAAAGAAAAGCACTGGGTTCTGCAACAGACGATTCATGGGGACCAAACGGGGTTTATTAGTGGTAGGCAAATGAAAAATAATGTGAGGCATATAGTTGATGTGTTAGAGTTTTTGGAAAGGAATAACCAGATCCCTGTGGCGCTAATTTTTTTAGATGCTGAAAAAGCTTTTGATCAATTGAATTGGCAATTTTTGATGAAAGTCTTGGATAAAATGAATTTTGGGGATAATTTTTTGCAACCAATTAGGGCATTATATCAAAAACAAACGGCCCGAATAATAGTTAATAATAGCCTGACAGAAGCATGTAATATTGAGAAGGGCACAAGGCAAGGGTGTCCGTTATCGCCCTTGTTATTTGTACTAACATTGGAGATATTGTTGGTTAAAATACGGAATTCGGGAAAAATTGAGGGTATACAAATTAGAGATCAGGATTATAGATTGAGAGCGTTCGCAGACGATCTGGTTGTTACAGTGACCCAGCCGGAGAACTCTGTTGTGGACCTGATGGAGATAATAATACAATATGGGAAGGTTTCTGGATTTAAAGTTAATACACAAAAAACTAAAATTCTGGCCAAAAATATGACAGCTTCGCAAAAGGCTCTCTTAGAAGGATTAACTGGATTTGAGATTGTTAAAAGGGTTAAATATTTGGGGGTGCTTTTGTTGCCCTCTAATACAAAGTTATATAAAAATAATTATGAAAAATTATGGGGGGAAATTCAAAAAGAAATGGAGAGTTGGGAAAAATTGCAATTGTCTTTGTTGGGGCGAATCGCAGCAGTGAAAATGAATGTCCTGCCTAAATTCTTATTTTTATTTCAAATGATACCGGTTCTTAAGAAAGATTCTAATTTGGAGGAATGGCAGCGAGGTATCAATAAATTTGTATGGGCAGGGAAAAGGCCACGAGTTAAACTAAAGATAATACAGGATACTCGTGAAAGAGGTGGTCTTCAAATGCCTAATTTTAAATTATATTATGAAGCTGCTGCTTTAGCAGGAATAAGTGATTGGATTAATTTGACACAGGAGAGATTATTAAATATTGAGGGCCATGATTTGTTGTTTGGCTGGCATGCATATTTGTTGTATGATAAGAAGGTAGATAATGTGTTTAGAGTGCATATTTTAAGACAGGCATTGTTGAGGGTTTGGAAGAAGTACAGACATAAATTAGATTGTAAGATACCATTGTGGGCAATCCCAAAACACGCAATAGAAAATACTGTATACATGCTGGTTTCAAATATGATGTGACTACGTACAAGGAGATTCTAAGCTTGGAAAGAAATGTCTGGTGTTTGAAACCATATAGTCTCTTGCGAGATGAGAAGATTGTTCAGACTTGGTTTCAATATATTCAGCTACGGGCCAGGTGGAAAGAAGACCAGCAAAATGGTTTTACAATGACTGATGAAAATCTGATAAAGCAAATTAGAAATCAGGGTCCAGCACATATTAAACGGATATATCTTGCCTTGATATAAATTGACTCAGAAACAGAACTCGTTAAGGATTGTATGATTAAATGGGCCCAAAATATCCAAGAAGTTATTACAATGGACACATGGGAAACGATTTGGGTGAGGAATGTAAAATTCACACAAGCTCAAAATCTAAGAGAAAATTTTTATAAAATGTTTTACAGATGGCATTTAGATCCTAAAAAGCTGGCAAGTATGTATCCGAACTATCAGCCTAAATGCTGGAGGTGTGGTGAAGATGATGCAACATATTTTCATATATGGTGGACTTGTAAAAAGGTTAAGGCCTTTTGGATAAAAATTTGGTGGAACATGCAGAAGATTTTCAAGCAAAGGATAAAGTTTTGTCCGCAACTTTTTTTGTTGGGTATAATTACAGATGCTACGGTTGTGGACACTAAGCTGATGTTGAATTTAATTACGGCAGCAAGACTCTTAATAGGCCAATATTGGAAGAAGGAGGAACTGCCGACTATAGAAGAATGGACTTTAAAGTTTTCTGACCTGGCAGAGATGGCAAAGATCCAAGAACGTTATGTTATGGAGTGGAGAAAATGGATTGAGTATATCCAGAACAAATATGGGACTAAGAAGTTTCATGTAGCATTTGAATAAGTCTTCCTTTTTTTTCTCCTCTTTTTTTCTCTTTTCCTTTTTTATATATCTTATATTAATAGTGTTTGTAATTACCCTATATGAGCTAGAGAGAGATGGATTTCAGAGTTTATGGTTGTTAGCATATGAATGTTTACGATTGTTTTTTTTTGTTCTTTATACCTTGTACTTAGCTCTGGGAAGTCGGGGGGGGGGGGGAGGGGGGTAGGGGTAGGAAGGGAGGGATAGGGGAGGGTTAGGGGGGATTGTTAAAGATAAAATGTATGATAAAACTTTTCAATAAAAAAAAAAGAAAAGCACTGATTGTCCCAATTTGAGATTAATATATATGAAGTCACTTCCCGGACAGTTTTAAATGGTTTTGTAAGGATGAAAGGGATTTAAAAAACAACAACACAGTTTGGAAGTATCCTGATTCTGAAAAAGTCTTGCTGGAGCTTCCAAAGCTCTCATTTATCATATCTTCTTTTCTTCTTGATTCTGTAGGAAAATATCATGCATATATTTGGAAGGTAATTTATTCTGCAAGCTTCATTTATTTACATTCCAACAAATTCTGTCTAATCAGTTCGGTTGTTGCATTAGTTTCCATTCCCTGAAAGAAAACTACATTAACTCATAACAAATGGCATTTGAGCCTCTGACATTCATCACTTCAATTAGGCTTAAGTGGATCTGAGTAAATATGTGATTAAATTAGAGCAAATCCTGGGTAAAAGCTTGTTTCCCGTTCTATATTTTACACTGTAATTAGGTAAGATAGCAAGGCATTCATCATGGTGTCTACAAAAATCATTCCTAAGAGCTGCCAGAAACTGCTACAGGATAAGAACAGGGCCCCAGTCAGAAACTAAGCATCTTACAGAAATAAATGCTATTGCATGTATATTGCTTAAGACAAATGAAACCAATTAAAACTATCTGGATATTTGACATTATGAAAATGTCCATTCTGTAGATAATTAGTGAAATGGAAATGGAAATGGAAAACTCACTGTGAAGTCTTACATTAGCTATGCATGTAAGTATACAATATTGATTTCATATACAGGGAAAGTACTTCCAGTGCAATTTTAGAACATACATAAGGTTTTCAGGAACACGTGAAAAAGAAATCAATTTGTTTTTTTTTTAAAAAAAATCCTCTCCACCACAGAAACATTTCATTCTATTTCTATGTTTATAGGATCATTTAAGGCACCACAACACTTTAAAAAAAACAACAAAAAAATCCACTCCACTACAGTCTATAATCTGCATTTTGTTCCTGTTTACCATTACATCCCTAACTGGATCTGTAGGAGGTACATATTATTTTGTTAAGGGGAAATTGACATTGTCAATTCCCAAGGATTAAATGTAGTCCAAAATAGACCAAATCATGCACAAGATTAAACTAACTCTATACCTTAATTGTCAATTACCTAAGGGGCACAAAGTCTCCTCTCCCAAGCTTGGAACATGCTGAAGAATTTACCATCCTCTTCTGGACCATTCTGGTCTGGCTGTGATGAAGCTAATCCAACCATTCCCAGTCACTAATATGACACAAGGAGTTTGTGACACTCTGGCATAATCCAGGACCCAAACAACTCTGTTTTCTCAAGAGTGCAATATGTAAAATACCACAAATCACTTCTGCTTAGTGAATTAATTGTCAAGGTATTCCCATCACAGTGAAAGTCTGAAGGCTTAGTCTCATGACCTAAGCCCAAAACACTCTACAGACTTTTGAGTATCCAGTATATAAAATGCCTATTAATAGACCATGAACACCAGAGGATACTTCTAATAAATTCATTCACTTTGTGTCATGTTTTTCTTCCAAGACCTCAAGCCAATATATGTTGTTAACCTTCCATTTTCTCCATGATATAGTATTGGAGCTTATCTTGGGCTAAGAGTCTGACCCATCCTAAATTATCCCTGAACATCCATGCTAATAGTAGACTACAACTTGAATCATCTCATTCTTAATCCACTATATTCAGTCATTACACCACACTGATTCCATTCCATATTTAAAAAGTATACAACTTGAATTGAGGGTTGTATACACTCTTTCTCAAAGCCTTTGGGGTGGCTTTTGAGCCTCAGCCAGAAGCTGTCAAACAAATATTATTTTAATATAATGAGAGGGAAAAATGATTAAATACACACTAAGTAATCACTGGAGAAGAGCCTAATGCTGGGAAAGGTTGAGGGCAATAGAAAAAGGGGATGACAGAGAATGAGGTGGCTGAATGGAGTCACTGAAGCAGTAGGCATGAGCCTAAATGGACTCCAGAAGATGGTAGAGGACAGGAAGGCCTGGAGGAATGTTGTCCATGGGGTCGTGATGGGTTGGACACGACTTTTCAACTAACAACAATCACAATACCTTAATTATTATAATCTACTTTTAATTGAGGGAGAATTTGGTTTGAAATTCAGAATGACACCAGAGGATTCAGCTGAAAACATTAGAGAAAAGGCAATCAAAGCTTTATCAATTTTTTTGGAATGGGATGGTGACTATATAGAGGCAGAAATTGACAAAGCTTATAAAATAAAAACAAGATGTGTAAAATTAAGAAAAGTTCCAAAGGATGTCCTGGTGCACTTTGTCATGAAGAAGACAAGAGATAAAGTTGTGCAGAACCATTATTATACAAATTGAAGATTGATAATAAAGATGTAATTGGGCTGAAATAAATCTGATTAAAACACTGTGTAAGGGAAATAAGTGTGTCTTTCTGACTGTCAGACTTAAATAGAAAAAGATTCAATTTCAGTGGGATAAACTGGAAGGAGTGATTTTTATTTTTAAACAGTACTGGTTTTTGACTGAATTCTGTGCAGAAAACAGAAGAATTTCTGGAAAAATTCAAAGAAAAACAGGATACAGTATCAATGGATATGACAGATAAGACCTCACAAAAACCTCCACAGGTACAACAAGAAAGTGAAAGGGATGATAGTGACTTTTGTGTACAGTTATTGATTTTTCTAAAAGTTTGGCTTTATAAAGAGAGCCTTGGTGGAGCAGTGGGCTAATGCCTCCTTAAGTAACACCAGCTGCCTGCAATTAGTGCAGGTTCGCATCCCACCAGGCTCAAGGTTGACTCAGCCTTCCATCCTTCCGAGGTAGGTAAAATGAGGACCCAGATTGTTGGGGGCAATTAAGCTGACTTTGTAATAATGCCGCTTGTGGGGGGGCGAAAGCCCTAATAAGCAGGCATATACATAGAATGAAGGCTACTGCTAAGCTTGTAAGCCGCCCTGAGTCTTCGGAGAAGGGCGGGATATAAATGGAATTAAAATAAAATAAATAAATAAATAAATAAATGCTTATTGTGGAATATAAATAGAACAAATGGTACTCAAATCATAAAACAAGTTATTAAAAAATAGAAGACAATATAATTTGCTTACTAGAAAAACATATTAGAGAAAAGGATATAAAATATTTAACTTACACAAATTTGGGTAAAAAAAAATTATCTCAGCAGGAACAAAAAAGAAAAGAAATCGAATTATTTTGCGCATAAAGATTAAATGAAGTGACTTTCCCAGAAGGAGACCAAACTTTAGAGAAAACTAATAAAATTACTCAAGGCAAACTACGAAACATTTTGTTGATTTGGACAATTTAATGCTTGTTGATTCATGGAGACATAAAAATGTCAATTCAAGAGACTATATTTATTTTTCTGAAAAACATAGATCTTGTTTGAGAATAGACATGTTTGAAACATGATTAGGCTGGAGTTATTTGGGATTGTTTTCTGCTCTATGAAGGACGCTCCTTTTGAAGCCATCTTAAGGTTGGAAAACTGTCCATCCTGAGTTCAGCTGAAGATAATTGAAATAGCTGGATAGTGGAGGCAGTTACTGGTAAAAACTCTGCAATGTTTGATTAAGTTATGGTGCCAAGTTTTATTTTAGCAGACCATAGGGAAAATAAATACACATCTAGGTATCTCTTTATGACAGAGGTCTTCAAACTTGGCCCTTTTATGACTTGTGGACTTCAACTCCCAGTATTCCTCAGCCACCATCGCTGGCTGAAGAATGCTAGGAGTTGAAGTCCACAAGTCATAAAAGGGCCAAGTTTGAAGATCCCTGCTTTATAAGATTACCTGAACAGATTTATTATGACATGTATACAAGTTTCAGACAAGCCTATTAGGATCTTTGCTGGAAAAAAAATGTTCAGAAGTATTTATTTGTTGTTTTGTTTGCTGTCCCAAATAATAGGGAACGGTTGCTGGAATTGGGTATGTGTAGTTTAACGAAGAGAAGGGTGAGGGGTGACATGATAGCAGTGTTCCAATATCTCAGGGGCTGCCACAAAGAAGAGGGAGCCAAGCTATTCTCCAAAGCACCTGAAAGCAGGACAAGAAGCAATGGATGGAAACTAACCAAAGAAAGAAGCAACCTAGAACTAAGGAGAAACTTCCTGACAGTTAGAACAATTAACCAGTGGAACAACCTGCCTCCAGAAGCTGTGAATGCTCCAACACTACAAGTTTTTAAGAAGAGAGTGGACAGCCATTTGTCTGAAATGGTATAAGGTTTCCTGCCTTAGCAGGGGGTTGGACTAGATGACCTCCAAGGTCCCTTCCAACATTATTATTATTATTATTATTATTATTATTATTATTATTATTAATAATAATAATAATAATAATATCTGTGATTTTTGGCACATAAAATCAGTCTATATTTGGGGAAATTTCTTGGAAGCAGTTATCAAGAAAAGTTGGATTCAAAAATGTGATTTTAGAAAGTTTGGTAAGTTAGGTATAAAACTGTGATGACAATTGGGACAAAAATTTCATGCTAAGTGATGAGGTCATTAAGCAAGTTGTTACGTGACATGATTCTACTACCATTTTCCACCATATCCACTAGCTTTGCTTATCAGAAGCAAGCTGTGAAGATTGCAAATCATGATCACATGATCATGCTAAGTGCCTGAATTGCCATCTTGTGGTTGTGTGGTGAGTGTGACAGTCATAATTTTGAAGTCAGGATGTAAGTAATTTTTTTATGAGGTTGTCACAACTTCAAACCATTCCTTCAATGAATGATCATAAATCAAAGACTATCTCTATTATATTTCCAAACTGTTATGGTGAAATGGCCCTGTAACTCACTAGGGTTTGATTTCTTTCTACAATCAACTCTATTTAATAATAGTCAGGTGTTTACTGATCAAATTGTTCCAAATTACATAGGAATTTGGCAAGAGTGATTAAAACTTGCTTTTGGGTAATGTTTGGTTGCTGTCCAGTTAATGCCATCTTTTGTTCTTTGTTTTATGATTGTATTATATTATCTCACTATGTGTTCTTATCTGTGAGTTGCGGTGAACCTTTGGGAGATGAGTGTTGTAAAACATTAATTAATTAAGTACCTAGACATCCATCATTATAAGTCTTCTCAAATTATTTCATTTGCTCATCCATCAGTCTGCTTAATAAACAAACAAACAAATGCTCCCAAGGGAACGTTCTCCTTTATTTTATTCCTGGTGAAATATTTGTTACTCTGCTTGGCATCTTCTATACTTTAGATATAAAAACAGTGTTGCCACAGTTGACACGTTATTCATGAATATTCATGGTTTTCAATCAAATTAAAGTGTATCTATGTATCTGTGTTATTCCTTGATTGCCTTTTACTTTCCCTCTTCCTCTTGATGAAATGCTCTTTTTGCTGGCTTGCTTGGTTTCTACTGGTTCACAATGAACTCTGAGAAACAATTGGCAGTCTCAACTGGTCTAAGAAAAGTTCTCCAGTTCCCAACTGTTTTGTCATTCTGTAATAATAAACATTCTGAGGCCCCTGTATTCCCACAGCTTTGGGGTTTTTCTCAGAGTCCCCCAAAGTGTATGCATGTGTGTAGATAGATGATAGCTAGGTAGAGAGGGAGAGGGAGAGGCAGGGAGGGAGAGAGAGAGAGAGAGAGATGATAGAATGACAGAGAGAAAACTATGATATGCATGCAGTATTTCATTATTCTTTTAAAACAATCTAATTATTTGCATAAAATATACCTCAAAGTTACAGAAGATGTATCCTTGATCTAACTTTTTAATTATATTATATAGGTAGTGTTTGTTGTCACATGGAATTTGTATAAAGCTCAGTTGTTATAAGTAGTCATTGACTTACAATCATTTGTTTAGTGACTGTTCGGAGTTGCAACAGCTTGGGGGGGAACAGGTGATTTATGTCCGGTTTTCACACTTATGGCCACTGCAGAATCCCTATGATCATGTGATCAGAATTTGGGTGCTTTGTAATTAGCATGTTATTTATGACAGTTGTAGTATCCCAGGGTCTTGTGATCACCATTTGTAACCTTCCCAGCCAGCTTCTATCAAGCAAGGTCAATGAGGGAAGCCATTTTTGCCTAACAATCACATGATTAATAACTGCAATGATTTGCTTAACAACTGTGGCAAAAAGGTCATAAAATGAGGCATATCTCACTTAACAACTGCCTCATTAGCAATGGAAATTTGGGGTTCAATTGTGGTCGTAAGTCGAGGACTACCTGTATTATGGAGAAAGGATAAATGGTTGATACTACCATGTATGCAGAATGTCATCATCTTCTCTTTGGGGAAGTATTAAGAAGTAATATCTTTTGAAACAAAATATTGATTTGTTTTGCTATTAAGCTCATTATTTAGATTTTTAAGGAAAGATTAATCATATCTAGAAAAATATGATACAAAGCTACAATTTATGTTTAATTGCTTCAGAACAGAACAATGTATTCTTGCCAGAAAAAAAGTAAACATATCACATTTACAAACTGTTGATGCCATGTGCGGATTATTTAGGATATAAATATGTGTGGCACAAGCTCACAATGTGAAATTGATTAGGTTTGAGATTTGGTATCTCTCTTTTTATTGCTATTTGTGTGTGATTTGATATTGTATAGTACCTGTATAAAATGTAAAAAGAGCATAATGTATAAACCCCAAATTAAATTTCATAGCATGTTTATGGACTCTGTTTATGCTCCCAACAAGCCATCATACATATATTTAATTTCTATGCAGACTGACCTTATTACATCCTAGCTGATGTGACATTCTTCAGGGTTTTTTTCCCTATACAGTTAATTGGAACTATTGTGTTCTTTGCCTCAATATATGTCTGATAGAAAGAACAGAGAGCATGTGTAAAACTGGAGTTAAAAATCTCAGAAATTGAAATGGGTTATATAAATAAACTTGAATGGTGTGAGAATCTAAAGAAAAGACATCAGTAGCATTGTCTACTGGCTAGCTAAAAGCACCTTTGGGATTCTAGTAGCTGGTGGAAAGAATTTTGGACCAAGGACAATCTTGAATTTTCATTAAGAAAATATATCAGCATGAAAAGGAGTTTGAGTAGTATGTGAATATTTTCATATACTGTTCTCTCTTGCCTATTTCTAGCAGAAACATCAGAGCCAAAGGATTTCAACATTTTCTCTGTGTAATTCTCAGTCTTCAGGAAAGCATCATCCCTGAACTGCTGTAAAACTCATTCAGCTCTGCTGCTAAACAAAAAAATGCAAGCCTTTAGTTACAACTAATGTTTCTAATAAAACCCCACATTGGCTACAATGCATATTAGATTCAAAATATTTTCTTTCTCATTTTGAATGTCAGGCATTCAAATTTAACCTGTAACCTGTAGTTTGCCTCCAAAAAAATCTTTAACAAGATCAGGAATAACTCACTTGTGATTCCATCGAAGTTCCAGGTTGGATTTCATAATATGCTATGAATTATTCAGTCTATTAAGTATTATGTTATCTGAAATAGAAGTATTGTCCAAATATCTTTGCTTGACCTACTGGACCTATCATTGTGTTTTTATTCTCACCCTTTGGAATTCCAGGCATGCTTTACTTTTATTATCAATGTTTCAATTGTTGAGCTTAAATAACAATATGCACATGTATTGTGCACTTAAACACTTGTGACATGTACTTCTGACATGCTTTTTGGGAATGGGAACATAATAATAAATTATCAAAATTTTCCACTTGCAATAAGAAATATTCAAGCATACCCACTGAATGCACTGCCTGTATTATATTTCTGATTTACTGAAGGCATCATCTATTAAATATTACAAATGACAATAACTATTAATAAATTAAGTAATAATAAAGAGCTGAGAGCCAGTTTGGTGTAGTGTTTACAGCAGTAGGGTAGAATAGCAGCACTATAGCACGTAGACTTATATACCACTTCACAGTGCTTTACAGCCTTCTCTAAGCAGTTTACAGAGTCAGCCTATTGTCCCCCAACAATCTGGGCCCTCATTCTACTGACCTCCAGAAGGATGGAAGGCTGAGTCAACCTTGAGCCGGTCAGGATCAAAGGAATTGAATCCTGGCAAGGTGAACAGATTTAGCCTGCAATATTGCATTCTTACCACTGCGCCACAACTCCCAGAAGTTGGGAGACTGTGAATTCTAGTCCCACCATAAGCCAGCTGGGTGACATTGGACTAGTCACTTTCTCTAAGCCCTAGGAAAGAAACAATGACAAAGCACTTTTGGGGGGAAAAATGCCAAGAAAACTGCAGGGACTTGTCCAGGCTTTTCCCAAGAATCAGATGCAGTTGAATGGAAGAATCAAAATGGCAATAAATCATTATATGCACGGAGCTGTTTGATATATAATGTGAAGACCACATGAAATAGTCCCGCGGGTTATCCTTTCTTGAATGCCTGCATAACAGTTGGGCTTGGAAGAATAACATGACTCTGAAGTGAGAGTTTCAGCTCAGTCTGCACATTGGTTGTGAGTTTAAGATAACTGGAAAACAACCGGATTTCATCATAAAGAGTTTACAGTCATATAAAATCCAATGGCTGTCAGAGTGATAGATGGATTATCTTATTATCTTCTCATCTGTACTATTTTCTAGTCAGATTGCTATCACATTCTTAAGACTTTCTGTCAAACATCCAGACTCACATTTTGAAAACTAGAGTTACAATTGCCATCCTAATGCTTCTATTTACTGGGGGGGGGGGGAAACACACACACACACACGTAGGGAATGGGTAGTGAGATTTGTCCCTGCAGTGTGTACACACAACTACTGAACTTGTCCACCCTAAAGGAAATAAATTTCATCTGGCCTCATTAAGAATTGTATTTTGAAAGGTAAGAGGTGTTGATATAGAAGCTGTGATCAGAAATCTTTGCAAGAAAGCTTCATCAGTTCCAGCAGAGGGGGTCTGTACAGGTAGTCCTCAACTTAACGACCACAATTGAGCCCAAAATTTATTAAGTGAGTTTTGCCCCATTTTATGACTTTTCTTGCCGCTGTTGTTAAGTGAATTGTCATGGTTGTCATGGAAGTAGCCTGGCTATTAAGGGAATCTGGCTTCACATTGACTTAGCTTGTCAGAAAGTCACAAGAGGGGATCACATGACCCCAGGACACAGCAACAGTCATAAATATGAACCAGTTGCCAAGCATCTGAATTTTGATCAGATGACCACGGGGATGCTGCAACGGTCGTAAGTCCCATAACTTTGAACGGTCACTAAACAAATTGTTGTAAGTTGAGGACTACCTGTAATTTGTGATAACAAGAATACTTCATACATGCTTAGAGATATTCTCCTCAGTGTTTATACCCTCTGATATTTTCTTAATCTAGAGGCTGACATTCACTAACACATTTGAGATCATGTATTATGATGCTAATATGGGATGCAGTGGCTCAGTGGGTTAGGATGCTGAGCTTGTCGATCAGAAGGTTGGCAGTTTGGTGGGTCGAATCCCGAGTGCCGTGTAGCAGAGTGAGCTCCTGTTACTCGTCCCAGCTTCTGCCAACCTAGCAGTTCAAAAGCACATAAAAATGCAAGTAGAAAAATAGGGACCACTACGGTGGGAAAGTAACAGCATTTCGTGTGCCTTTGGTGTCTAATCATGCCAGCCACATGATCACGGAGACATCCTTGGACAAGCGCTGGCTCTTCGGCTTTGAAACGGAGATGAGCACCGGCCCCTAGAGTTGGAAACGACTAGCACGCATGTGTGGAGGGACCTTTACCTTTACTATTATGACGCTACATTCATCACTGGACTTTTCCAGGTTTGACAATGTAGTGCATGTGTACACTGAAAACATTAAGATGGCTAAGCAAAAAAAAAACTGAATAAAAAGACACTTTATAATCTCTTCTGAAGAGATGCAAAGGGGATTTTCCCCCCTTTATTTAACTATAGTCCCCAGCCACATTCAGTCCAATTGCAAAGTCTAGAAAGGTCCTCGATTTACAGCAGTTCACTTAGTGACCATTCAAAGTTACAACAGCAGTGAAAAAAGTGACTTATGACCATTTTTCACAGTTATGATCTTTGTAGCATCCCCATATTCATGTGATCAAAATTCGGATGCTTGGCAATTGGTTCGTATTTATGACTGTTGCTGTGTCCCAAGGTCACATGATTCTCTTTTGTGATCTTCTAACAAGCAAAGTCAATGGGGAAGCCAATTTCACTTAACAACTGTAGCAAGAAAGGTCATAATATGGAGCAAAACTCACTTAACAAACATAATAATAATAATAAGTTGGAAGGGACCTTGGAGGTCATCTAGTCCAACCCCCTGCTAAGGCAGGAAACCTTATACCATTTCAGACAAATGGCTGTCCACTCTCTTCTTAAAAACTTCCAGTGTTGGAGCATTCACCACCTCTGGAGGCAGGTTGTTCCACTGGTTAATTGTTCTAACTGTCAGGAAGTTTCTCCTTAGTTCTAGATTGCTTCTCTCCTTGACTAGTTTCCATCCGTTGCTTCTTGTCCTGCTTTCAGGTGCTTTGGAGAATAGCTTCCCTTCCTCTTCTTTGTGACAGCCCCTGAGATATTGGAACACTGCTATCATGTCACCCCTCACCCTTCTCTTCGTTAAACTACACATACCCAATTCCAGCAGCCGTTCCCTATATGTTTTAGCCTCCAGTCCCCCAATCATCTTTGTTGCTCTTCTCTGTACCCTTTCTAGAGTCTCGACATCTTTTTTACATCGTGGTGACCAAAACTGGATGCAGTATTCCAGGTGTGGCCTTACCAAGGCATTGTAAAGCGGTATTAGTACTTCATATGACCTTTTTTTTATTGAAAAGTTTTACAGTACATTTTTGAATACAAAACCCCTCCCCTCCCCCTCCCCTCTCCCCAAACCTCCCCAACTCTCCCCTCCCCCCCCTCCCCGACTTCCCAGAGCTAAATACAGGGTATAAAAATACAAACAAACATAATCTAAAATATGCAAACAACAATAAAATATTAAATTCTATCGCACTTTAACTCTTAATAAAATAACTACAAGCTAGAAGAATGAAATGGAGTTATAGAGATAATTTAGACAAATGTTAATCTTAGAATAAGAGTTTGATGTATGTTTTTTATATCTGTAATAAAGAAAATCAAAATTCATTCTTTTCCTAGTTTTCTTTTTTTCCTCTTTCTTACACTTTCACTCTTTTCTTTCCCAAGCTCTTCCTTTTCTTCTTTAAAATTCTTTTTCTTGCTTTTTATCTTTTAACTTTGTCATTCTCCTGAAATTTCTTTGAAATAGTATATAGATATACATATAGATATAGACATTATTTGACCTTGATACACTGTGCTATGATGCCAAAGTAATAGAGGATCATGTCCTGGTTGACTAAATTGAACCAGCTACTTTAAATGTCAGCTGCTCAGCAAAATCAAGTCACCGTGTTCGTCAGAACTCTCTCTCTTTAAATCCAATTACATTCATCTAGAGGCCAAAAAAAGAAAAAAAAGAAAAAAAATGAGGAGGAACTTCAGCTATGTATTCTAGTCATATTCAAGTTAGCAAACCATAAAAATATGTGTGAGGCTAATAATAATAATTCTGCCCTTCTCAAACTGGCAAGGATTCGTGTTAATTTATCATTATACACTTCCCTGGAACATAATGAACCTCTTGCATATTTCAGCAGGGAAGCAAAGGCAGCTGAATTGAATGAGTAATAAAGGGGAGATGGGAGGGAGGACAAAACCCGTCTGCTTTGAAGACGTTGGCATTCCCTGGCAGGACAAACAACAGTTTTATGTTGGCTCCGATTCTAATGTATGAAATAAAAATTGAATTGAGGAAAACATCTTCTATGGAATACAACAAATGTCTTTTCTTCTTCTTCTTCTCCGTCGAGACATCGCATTAAAAAAGCCACTCTTACACATAAATAGCGACTGCACTAACACACCCTTAAATTGGAATAAGTGTTTCAATTCCTCTTAAGTCATAAGGGCATTCATTGGATTTACTGGGCAAAGTGTAAGACAGAGCTTGCCACTGAGATGCAGTTTATTCCAGGATTAGGAAGAGCTACACTGGGCAGCAAGAAACATACGACATTATTAAAACGTCCCCAATGCTATGTTAAAATGTTATATGGGAGCTACTGGATAATTACAGTATATATTCCCTCCGCACATGTTTCCTCCTTTATCTCCTTTAGCACTGCAGAAGAAGGTAAAATAGTACAAGATAAAAGGTTTTATTATATAAAATGAGATTCCCCAACTCCCAATTGTTTCATCTCCATAGATGAAATAAAACTTGGCAGGAGTAAAATGGGCATTAATTGCATTATTATTAGATGAGGATTGGCTGTTGTAACAAATGGAAGAGAAACGAATGAGGAGCAGTAGCTTGAACTGTTTGAGGAATTTCATGGTTTGGTTCTTTTTTTCAATCTACTGCCCTTCCTACACACACACACACACACACACACACACACACACACACACACACACAAACAAGCACAAAGACACACAATGGACTGGATGGTCAATTGAGCAAAAGAAGAGCCTGTCTTCTCTTCTTTTGTAACTGAAATTGGAGCTTACTCAACATACTTTCTTAAGATCCAATCTGGATTGGTCATCAGGACCAGAGGTTTACTCTTCCAAGTTTTTGGACATGTGCTGGAGCCCAAACTCAGGGAATTTCTCTCTTCCAGAATGTGTGCTTTGGGCTATTCTGCGAGTTGTATTTATGTAGTGCCTTCCTATTGGTTGATTGGTGTGTTGATGCCCAGCAATTGGCTGTTGTTTCCTTGTGCTTCCAAGCCCTCAGCTCCTCAGTGTTTGATAAGCTGGTAGTAAATCAACACTCTTGTTGACTGACAAGGACCCCATTTCTCAGGCTTCCATCTTTTCACTGGCTATCTTTGTACCTGCACATAATTTTTTAACCTCTCTTATTAGCACATCTTGTTCTTCATGTAGGTGAAGCCATTTGGATATTGTAAACCAGAGGTCCCCAACCTTTTGAGCACCAGGGACTGGTTCCGTGGAGAAAGTTTTGTCTGCAGACCGGAGGGGGCATGGCTTTGTGTGCTGCCTGCATCCCATGGATGGGGCTTTGCTTGTTTGTGCATACTGGTTGCTGGCATGCTGCAGCCCAGTACAGTCCATGGACTGGGGATTGGGGACCCCTCTTGTAAACCCATCACCCCAACCCATCCCTAGCCACAGAGTTGAACTGTTGGCAAAAAAAAAAAAGAATGAAAAGAAAAATATGCATCATTAAAAAAGGAAAGTTTGAGATGCCTCATTGAGGAACGAAGAGATGTAGGTACTGTATATTAGAAGAATGGTGGTGATGATGATGATGATACCAATAACAGTGACTAATGAAGATACTGTTAAAATCAGCTTCATTGTGCAAATGATTCTGTGTATACTACCAGCCCCACATTGAGGTTCTGCCTCAATGCAAAAAATAACTCATAACTTTATATTCATTGTGATGCTAGGTTTTTATATTCTCAATTGCGAGGAAGACGAAAAGTGCTTTATTATCCAAGCATGTAGCTCAGAACTCTTTCTGTGTATGGTTTGTTTCACTTTGTTATCCTTAAAGTTGCATGACAGCTACCTGAAGGTCAATGGCAGCAGTCTATAAAAGAAGTCCTTGTGTGAAAAGTAAGGAGAGAGAAGCGGTGAAAGTAAGGAGAGAGAAGCAGTGTTGCATCTTGCTATGCCTAAATATACTATAATAAAACTATTATTATCCACCTAATAAACCTGGAAACGTCTCTGTTTCCTTTACAGCTATGTGCAGAATTTGATCCTGCAGAAGAAAAAAAGCAAAACAAAAAACAAAAAAAAACCCCACTCACCCCCCCAAAATAATTTTATTAGCATAATTTATACAAATTTCAGAACTCATTTTTGCTTGACTTATAATTAGGTTCACTGTGTGTTTATTTCTATTATAAATCATGAACAGCTTGGTAAACAGAAGCAATTTGCTGTAACTATTAAGGCTTAATTAATCTCTCAAACTGAGAGTATCAGTAAAGACAATTTCAGTGGCCTAGGTCTGAGGCTGGAAAGAGAAGCATTCAGATCTACCTATTCTCTTAAAAACATAGAATGAAGACAACTTGTTCAACATCACTTCTTTTCACTTTGTCATTTTTTGCATCCTTAAAGTCACTTTGGTTTGTCTTGGCAGTAACATCTAATTGTTTTTAAAAAGCCCACCCCCAAACTGCATATATTTCCTTCTGCATATGAAATTCTTTCTAAAGTAGACATTTCTGCAGAGGACATATCACTGTTTATTTGTATATTGTTTTTCACTCACACTTAAAGTTAATATACAATTGTGAAATTAATATAAAATTAATATACAATTGTGGCTTTAGTGTGGGAAACTGAAAGATTTGTCAGGACCTCACGCTTTACAGTCCCCTAAAATGCACACTGCACATGTACTAATGGGTTAGTTCTCACTGTGGGCTCTTGAATTATTCTAAATATAACCAATTTTGCATTTATAAGAGAATCTGCTCTTTTCTGAAACAGATGGTAAAATACCTTAGTGTTGTTCTACACAAAATGTTGTTTCATGGTTATCCTCTTCAAGAAAAAAAAAACATGTTCCCATGGTCACATGTGTTAATCAAGCAGAGAAATTAACTAATTATTTTTTCAGTGTCACCCTCTAACTTTAAACAGTTGATGTTAAAAAAATATTTATTTATTTTTTAAAAAAGCTGTGCTGCCTTAAAAACTGAAATCCAGTGAAACCTATTAAGCTAGCCAGATAAATTGTTGAGGACAACCAAAATTAAGAAAAGTTGATTTTGCCATTTTAGTTGCTCTCTACCACATTAGTAATAACAGTTTTAAAGTTTTTCTTTGTACAAATAGTGGGGGAGAGAAGGTTTAGGAGGGAGAAAAAGGGGTCTTTTCATTTTACCTTCTCCCTGCTATGAATTTTACCAGTGGTTTCTTTACTCTTACATGAAAGTTTTCTTTGAGAACCACAAAGAAGCATCTTCCTCTAAGATGGGTATTCTGACTTGAGAAGAGTACCTTAGTTCATTCTGACCTTTTTTATACACTGAAAAAGCCAATATTTAATTGCATGGGAAGTAACAATAGATCATCCCTTTAAGGTAGATCAGCCTAGGAATCCAGTGTGAGAAAGATCAGTATTCCTTTTATTGTAAAGCTACAGTAACAGAATCTTGCAAATCTGAATGCAGTAACCACCTCCCTCCTTTTATTTTTGTGAGAACCAGGAAGTGGCTTGTCTGAGATCCTTACATTACATTTCTGTGCTGGACTCAGTCCACTTTTATCTAATTGTTATCTTGGTAGCGATTTTCCCTGCTGACCCTATGCCCTGTATACAATTTCAAGGAAGTAGTTTCATTGATCAAGATGGGAGGCATGGCTCCTGTGGTTGCTAAAGTACCAGTCCCAGAACTAGAAGGTGAAAAACAGAAATTACAGTGCTAATTTTGGGTGGTTCATGTCCAGAAAAAAAATGTACATTTTGGAAATGGTGGTCTGGAAATAGCAGTCAGACTGTTAGTGATACCATCTTTAATGGACAGAATTTTAGAAGAAAGAACAAATCATTAATATATAATTTAAATCTTCCAGTATAGAAAAAATAGTTTCCAAATGGCAATGGAGACAGAAATTACTTCATATAGGACCAAAAAACATCAAGGTTATATAATGGAGAGCTGCTTTAATGATACTATTAAAATCAACATGGGATTTAGGAGCCATCTCCACTGACTCATAATATTTATTAGTAAATTGGCTATCATCAATTTCCCATATGTCTTATAATTATAACATATAATATTTTATTAATATTTTTTCAGCTTCTATTTAAGAGCATCATATGTACATAGATATAGGCAGTGTGCTTATTTTTTGCACATGATTCATATTCACGTATTGGAAGTGTACTCTTGATAGAATGTATTGTTTTCCACTTTAGTTAGAATAAATAAATGAATCATAATACTATCTATATATATATATCTATATCTATCTATCTATCTATCTATCTATCTATCTATCTATCTATCTATCTATCTATATCTATATCTATCTTTATCTCTATCCCTCTCCCTCCCCATCTCCCTCTATCTCTATCTCTATATCTATCATTTCTCTCTATCTCTATCTCTATCTCTATCATCTATCTCTATATCATATCATATCTATCTATCTATCTATCTATCTATCTATCTATCTATCTATCTATCATCTATCTATCTTTATCTTTATCTCTATCTTTATCTATCTATTTTTATCTCTATCTATCTATCTATTCTATCTCTATCTTTATCTCTATTTTCACTGCAGCTTCATGGAAAGTGTTTTTTTAAAGGCCTGATGTCCTTTTACATCTCAAAATTGCTTCAAATAACTTGTTTGCCCATGGATCTCAAATCTCCAAAATTTTACTGGTTTTGGATTGGTAAAATCCATTACAAAATTTTAAAATCTGCCTATCCGGTATATTAGCTCATATAAACATAAAGGATTCCCATGTCCGGTCTTGTCCAACTCTAGGGGCTGGTGCTCATGTCTGTTTCTTAGCCAAGGTGCACAGAACTCTGTTATCCTCCCACCAAAATGGTACCTATTTATCTACTTGCATTTGCATGTTCTCGAACTGCTAGGTGGGCAGTAGCTAGGGCAAGTAACAGGAGCTCACCCTGTCAAGCAGTGTTTGGGTCTCGAACCCGGGCTGTCTGCTTTTCAGCTAACAATTTCAGCATCTTTGACCACTGAACCATCGGGCCCCCATTAGCTCACAAAGGGCCTTCTAAAATATATATTTAACAAGTATACATGAAAATGTGAATGAAATGTATTTTCCCCTCCCTCCCTAAAATCCAGACATTAGCAAACCATAGACTTCAATATGCTTTCAACATACAGGGTGGTAAATTCCCTGACAGTTGTGTGGAGCAGGAAGACAACAAGCATGATCCAGCTCAGGATTTCATTAGCCACCACTAGATGACATTGGGCCAACCTGCTTTGCAAGGTTTTTGTTGCACAGAAAAACTGTTACACAACAATATATATACGTACACACACAAACACACACAAATATATCACTCTGAGTTCCCAGAGGACATGAGATATAAATTTAACAAGTAAATAGTATGCCCCATCAGGTCCAGCAGAAAAGGCATGTTATGGGTCCTGTCTCTAACAAAGTGTCATCTAGTTGGATGCAGGAAGAGAGACTTTTCTGCCCTGGCCAGGCCTGTGGAGCTTCAGTCTTCTAGACTTGGTTAGCCCATATTAGGCTAAAGAAATGCTTGGATGTCATTGCACTCTCTATATGCTTGAGGATCTGGAAATAGCTGAGAGCTTCTATAATAGCTGTGTTCAATGTTATATAATGGTGGACTTTGTTGCTGATTATGGTCGATTTTGTTTTGTTTTGACATGGTTTTATTGATGGTTTTTATGTGCTTGTATATTTATTTTAATCTATTTCTCTTTGCTTATTGTTTAAATTGTTTAAATGTTGCAAGCTGCCCAGATTCACTTAGATGAAATGGGTGGCCACCAGTGGAATAAACAGATAAACTAACAAGTGAAATGCATTAAAAATTATATTTGACTTTTTGCAAGCACCAGTTGTAATACAGGATGCTATTAGAACATTCTTTCTTTTCCCTCTCCTTTGCACCACTGTGGAGCAGCAGAGGGAGCTAATGATAAAATATGCTTTAAAACACTGCAATGGCAACAGCAGTAGCACTTACACTTATATACCACTTCATAGTGCTTTACAACCCTCACTAAGCTGCTTTCAGAGTCAGCATATTGCCCTCCACAATCTGGGTCCTCATTTTACCAACCTTGAAAAGATGGAAGACTGACCTAACCTTGAGCCAGTCAGGATTGAACTGCTGGCAGTTGGCAGAGTTATCCTGCAATACTGCATTCTAACCACTGGGCCAGCACAGCTCTTATGCAAGCCCCCTCTCTTTTTTCTGTATATCATGACATTATGATATACCTAAAGTATATCATGAGATCATGCCTCTTGCTTCCAATTCTAACAAAGCCTCCAGAATTGACAAATGTCTCTGTACGTCACAGTAATGAAAGCTTATTGCCCTGCGAAGCTGTTGATCTCTGCAGCTTTTTCTTAATGGAATAAAGTGACCTACTGCATCAGAGGCATTTATTTTCTTTTAACCGGAGCAAGCTAAGCAACATTTACATCTCCAGAGCTGTACTAATACTGGGAATAGAATGCAGTACGTTATTTTTATTAGACCTGGGTGAAGTGGCTTCATTTCATTTCAAGATGTTATTTCAGGCCAGGTGATTATGTCATGATCATCATTCTATCAGATCAAAGCAACCAGGCAAATCAAGTTAGCCAACTTTGACATTTCAGCTTGAAGTGACTTATTTTTCCTGGTCAAGCAGCCATTCTCGCCTGACATTCAACAAAAGGGACCCAATGAGGGTGGTTGAAAGTCTGCTCAAAAGCTTCATGAGTAACTATATGGAGAACATCACAGTAATGCATAAACCAGGTCACTAGGGCATGGATAATTGACTGGAGGTGAAAAATACAAAGGCAGGCAGCCCTAGGAAGTGGCTATATGTAAGGGGGGTTTCTGGTGATGCAGAGGATTAGAATTTCATTAAGCCAGATTGTTGTTTCAGGTTCTCTTAAAGTATTCTGATTTAGTGTAGAACTAACAAAATGGAGAAACAGGGAATGCAGATAACATAGCTATTATATTCTCACTCAGCCACCCTCATCTGGTCCCTTTTGTTGAATGTCAGGAGAGAATGTAATCCTCTTATCATCTGTCAATCAGTGAGTCATCTCTATTTAGAGATGTATAAAACTACAGTAGATGTTAATTGAATCAAAGCTTTTTCATTCCCTTCACATTTTCTATCCATCTAATCCTGCAGCCATAACTATACCTGCCAGCAGTTAGTTCCACTGAATTCATTTGTGTACAGTTGCATCGTACAGCTCCAAGCGTGTAATTATAAAGAATTCACTAATAAACACAAATCTTCAATAATCTTCTTATAAAATCAATTTTAAGATAAGTAATTCCATTAACTATTTAGTAATTAGTCACAAGAAGGAATTTATCTCATCCTTAATACTTGATTGGTTTTATTCTATAGCAATTCCTCTTCCTTCCCCAGACTTAGAATTTAAAACTTAGATTTTTTTAAAAAAAAAATTGAATTCTTTACTGGCAAGTGTGATTTTTCCATCCTTAGTCACAAAGTGTTCTTTTCCAGAACCTGATTGCCAATGGAAGAAGAGACATGAGAGAAGAGGAAGAAGAAAATAAAAAGATAACAGATAATTACTTCTTAAAGTAATTTTTATACAGCTTTAAAAAAAAACAAATGCCAAAACAAGAATAAAAAAAAACAAATTAACATTGATATCCACCAAATTAAGTAATTATGAAACTGTAATAGCAAGATGAACAAAGAGAGAGGGGAAAAAAAGAGCAATTAACAGAGAAACAACGGGATACTAAATTAATAAAAAGGTAAAGATAAAGGTTCCCCCGCACATGCGTGCTAGTCGTTTCCAACTCTAGGGGCCGGTGCTCATCTCCGTTTCAAAGCCGAAGAGCCAGCGCTTGTCCGAGGACGTCTCCGTGGTCATGTGGCTGGCATGACTAGACACCAAAGGCGCACGGAACGCTGTTACCTTCCCACCGTAGTGGTCCCTATTTTTCTACTTGCATTTTTTATGTGCTTTCGAACTGCTAGGTTGGCAGAAGCTGGGACGAGTAACAGGCGCTCACTCTGTTACGCGGCACTCGGGATTCGACCTGCCAAACCGCCGACCTTCTGATTGACAAGCTCAGCGTCCTAGCCCACTGAGCCACCGCATCCCTCTACTAAATTAATATTAATCACCTAAATGTATCTTATATTAGGTGAGAACAAGACTTCCTGAAATGTTTTACTGTCATTTGGTTATTATCCACTATCTTGTGGCCCAAATGTAGTAGCAGGTACAATTTGATTTTGCACTATGGAAAGTCAATGTAGTTTTCCTTGCTAAGGCACTCAGCTCAGTGCCCATCAGGGTTTTCCTTAGCCAAAAGGAGCCACTGATGATTATACAGAGGCAAGCTCACAAGTCCATTTCTTCCAGCAAAGTGAAGTAGTAGCGTGGTTATTCCCCTTCACATCGTTTCTCAAAGCTGCTTCAAAGATATTTTGCACAAATTTCCTGAGGGTACAAACAGAAGACTAGGGGAGAATGGCTGCCCTATTTTGATCCAGGTGCCAAAATGTGCAAGGGACTTATTTCCCCTAGATCAAAGAGGCTGGTGGATTCATCCTGCTTCATGATGTGCATAATCCTACTGTTTTATCCTTGTCCATTCTTATTTTTCATCCAGCAGAATATCCGTTGTTATTCTATGTCCAGTCTGTGGTCTTCAACTGTTTCAGATTCATTTTTCATTTTTCCTCCCTTCTTCAAAATAAACAAAAACCTTTTGTTTTCCTTCTACTACTTGTCTGTTTCTAAAGACTTCTGCACTTCTGCCTTCTGTGGTGAAAGTGATTTTTTTTTTTTTTTTGCTGGCGTTATGTGACCACACTTTCAATCCGGTGCCACATGAAGTCTTTTACTACTCAATCTGTCTAGTGGCTTCGAAGTGTTCTATGCCTTTCATGCCATTTCTTATTTTTATTTTTATATTTTAAAAAATAAATACATATTTGATTAACATGTGCTAAATATTCAATAGGTAATCAAGGCTTCTAGGAACGAAATCTGTTAAACAAACAAGCAAGTATGTATATCAGGTTTTCTAGACTGTTTGTTCTCCATAGCATAATAATATACTCCAAACCACTAATGCTCATTTTCTTTTTTTTCTTTTTTTTTTTTTTTGCATTCCTTGGCTTCTTGTCCTTTTTCTCATTTTCTACTGAGAAAAGTGAAAAGAGAGAGAGAGTTTTGAATGGACACATGAGTTCTGTATTCTATGGCTGCTGGAAAGTACTAACATTACCCCCTTTGCAGAAACCAATGCAGCTTGTCAGATGGAGATATGCAGATAGAACAGACATGTCAAACACAAGGCCCGGGGGCCAGATCTGGCCCATGAAGTGGTTTCATGTGGCCCCCGAAGCCATCCTGGAAACAGTGAGGGAACGCCCCCCGCTGCCTTGGCCCTGGCCCAGAGACCCTCCTTCTGCCAGAGACCCTCAGATCTGTCCCACTCCTGCCCAGGCCCCCATAGGCACCCTTGATGCCAATGATGTAGAGCTGGCCATGCCCACCCAGTAGGCCCTATGGACTCCAGCTGTGCCCACCCAGTAGGCCGCACCCACCCTGGCCATACCCACCAGGCCCCCCAAGGGCAACCACAATGCTGATGTGGCCCTCAATTAAATTGAGTTTGACACCCCTGAGATAGAATACTATCGCTAAGAGAATAGCAATGTACCCTGGCTTACTAGGATTCATGTCTATCCAAGATTAATAGTGACAAGGGCATGGATTAGATTAAAAGAAGGCACCCACATGAATAGGTTTCCTTACAAAAAGAACAAATATGAGATGAAATCAACCTTCCGGTGATTATGATGAAAGTCAGAATCATTTCCCTTTTGTTATTTTTAAGGATTCTAGTTTGCTTAGCTTTTTGCAGCCTGGAAGAACAGGGAACCCAATGAAGTAAATGCAAGAAGACAAGTCTCCGGAGCCTATCAGATCTCTCCTTCATCGTAGTTCCTCTATGACTTTCAATTTCACTGCAACAAGAAGGCAATAGATCATTCAGATCTTAAGATACAAACATGCCCTTGGCAGGATGATGATGATGATGATGATGATGGAAGAGATATGACAGAGATGTCAATGAAGACAATTTCCTATGCAAAAACAGCAGCCTTCTGACATGCCACTGATCAATCCATAAAGCAACAAATTACAGCAGTGCCTCTTGTTTATCAGTGCTGCTGTCATCATGATTTCATCATATCAAAGCCTCTATCACTGGTGTGCTTTTAATTGGGAGAATGCTGAGAAACTTTGTTGTAGAAGCCCCTTAAATTTTGCTATTCAAAGCTCGTAATTGATCATGAATGTGAATATGAAAAACATAATAGAAAATAATCAGTGACAAAATCAATGAACTCCCACTGAATGTTAGTACAAATATTCCTAGAGAAAGGAGCAGAGAATAATGGAAAGAATGATGGAAAGAACTTTTTTTCCCCTGCATTATTTCTGTCACTCATCCTCTCTCCCTCTTTTTTGTTGCATTTTAGCTGAAATCTTGCACACTCTGGTGCTCCTACAGAATCTCATAAGAACCAGAAACACTAAATCATTTTCCCAGAAAGCCACTTTTTAAAAGAGGTCATAAACGAATAAACAAAATTCAGCTGCCTGCTGTGACTCTCCTGCTGAGAGCCACATGCCTCCAAATCTGAATGGCTGCAGCTTGCCCTATTTCAACAAAAGAAGGAAGTGAAGAACTTAGAGGATTACTCATTGAGATCTACTGAACCCAAAGATACATGGTTAAGCCCAAAAAATACTTCGCGGGGAATCTCTGACCTACTGCAGTTATCTGTGATTGTCACTTGAGCTTCTGAGACTTAGCCATGACTAGAGTGACTAGAAAGAAAACATTCTCTCCAGTTAGCAAGAGAAACTTTACAGGAAAGAATTTGCCCAGTCCGCAGCCATAGGCTAGATTAGAAGGAATCTTTCTACATTCAATGGTGAGCACTTTTTACAGACAGCTTCAGAATTATTTCTACATTAATTTTTGAGAATCGCGCTCTGGAATAGATACATCGCAGGGTTGCACATAATATATAATATATATTATGATTATATATAATCAGCCCAGGTTCGAATCTCAGATAAAAAGGGTATGACTGACTGATGAGAACATAAGAAGTTCGAAATGATCATTTCAGCCTCCCTAAAAAAATTCTTTATTAGCAATTTGAATAATTTACACAAATAATGAGCTGTCATAAGTTGTGACTATATCCTGGGACTCGTCTGTCAATCAAGGCGGGTTTCCAAATGGTTGGTAGGCGAGAGGTATCATCTCGTTTGTTTATGCTGTGGGGGTGTTTTTCTATCTCAATGGCTTCTCTGATTATTCTGTTGTTAAAATGTTCAATTTTGGCGATAGTTTTGGTTTTTTTAAAATCAATTTCATGTCCCGTGGCTTCAAAGTGTTGGACCAGGGATGAAGTTTGTTCTCCTTTTCTGAGTGAGTTTTTGTGCTCTTCAATGCGTGCACTTATTCTTCTGTTGGTCTGTCCGATGTAAACCCCTCCAAACCACACAATAAGCAAACTGACACCCACTATAAAAACATGGCACCACCACAAACACGAAGCCGAACAAAAGCAGCACAACTCACCAGCTCAGGTCTAAGGCTGGCAGCTGAGACCAGCCCATCCACTCAAAACACACCCCCACCCAATCAGAACACACCCACCATTCAAAACACACTCCCACCCAATCAGAACACACTTACTCCCCCACCCAATCAGAGCACACCACCCACAGAACACACCCCCTCTGGCAGTTTAAAAAAGAGGAACAAACAGCCACATGCTTCTCCCAGAAGAAGGAAGCAGAAGCCACCAGCCTGATGATGACGGATGGGATTCCGTCGAAATGTCGCCCCTACACCTTTAGTTCTACGCGGGGAAAAACCCGAATAACCAAAGATGCATATATATATATATATATATATATATATATATATGATTCAAAATTACTTAAGACCTCAGACTTCAGATAAACAGAGCCTTTCTCTGTTATTTATTAGAAGCAATCTGTCTTCTTTTTTTTTTGCAAATTTGCAAATTGGACTTGCTTTACCTTTAATGAGTCAAAGATGCATCTTTTGTTGTTGTTGAGATTCTGGCTGCTCTGTTGATTAACAGGCTTATGGCTTGGGTGAAGCATCAAACAGGTCTGCATCACTTTTGAAACATGTAACACACAGTGTCATAATAGCACGAGGATAAGTTAGTGAACTCAAGAATAACTGGGGAGATCTTCAGAGAGGCTGGTGGCCTCAAGCAGCAGATGTTAAAGAGAGAGGAGAGATGGGAAAGCAATATAGAAGAGAGTTGAAATCTTTTGTGTGCTCCCTAGGGTAGCCTGCTCTTCTCAAATGATACAGAGTGCTGTCCAATCAAGGCTTTGAACTATGATTGATTGAATTGCCTATTTAATTGGTTGCCAGCATGAGACACCATATGTGAGAAGGGCTGGCACACGGTTGAATCATCATAGCCAACAGAAGAAACACCAAGTAGGATAACCAATATATTATATACATTGATATCTAGAATCAAGCATTCTAGATTTTACAACTTTTTTCCAATACACTGAAACCAATCATGTGCCATACTTACACATATACATATTGTTTACCCTCAGATGATGGGTAAAACTGCAGTATTTATGCAATTTTTTGCATAATAAATATCACTTACAGAAAGAGTTGCAGATGGGGAATTTCTGTGCTTATCAAGTTGAATTCTCTTTGAAGGGATTAAAGTGATTTGATGAAAAAGCAGATGAATTATTAGCAGCTCGATCAGAAAATTAAAATGTAATTTCCAAAATATTAACAAATGAAGGATGGGGATTCATAGATAGTAAAACCATTAACTTACAGTTCTTTCAACTTTATAAGCATGTATACCCCCTTAATGGTGTGGCTGATGAACAGGAAATCAGTCATTTTGAGTAAGACTGATATTTAACCATTATTGTAGGACTATGTGGATATCTTGATTTATTTATTTAATGTATGGCATACAATGTCAGGAAAATCTACACATGCTAGACAGCCTAGATTGCTCGTTCATTCCGTTCAGCACTTGTGCACATATCCTTGGTGTACCCTGTGGGGCAAACTAGCTTTCACACCAATTTCTGACTCTTCCAGGCCCCTACACCAGTCCTGCCTCACCTTGTGTCACAATCCCTCATGTCTGGCCAGGTGAGGTACCAAGGTAAAAGCACCTTTAAGTAAAGATTCTACATTGTATTCAAGTTATATGCCCATTTTATTACTTAGTACAGATATTAAGTTATTAACCACTTTGATGGCTTGGTAATTGCACAGTCTTACCATTTATTATTCAGCCACCTCAGTCTGAATAAGAGTGGTCAAACAATTTGGATAATACTCAGGTTATAAAATTAATGGAGAAAAATATAATTTATTTCCTTTGGGATCTGTTAGTTTAATAGATGAATGTATGTGTTGGGCTTTGTTGTATGCACAGAATATATTAAATATTTTGAATTAAATACAGAAAAAATATTTCCAAATTAATATATCAGATATCTCAGACAATATTTTTATGGATATTAAGGGATGGATTGAAATTCCATTAAACTGGTTGGTTAAAATTAATGTTATTAAAATTACCATTATTCCTTGATTGATATATATTTTAAGAGTTGCCCTAATATTAATTCCAAGTAGTATTTATTCAGATTAATAGACGTATAAGGAAATTAATATGACAAGGATTTCATTCACTAAGCTGAGACTATTTCGGACGAAGGAGGCTTTAATTTACCAGACTTTCAAAAATACTATTTGATATTTATTTTATTATCTATATTTGTATGGAATGAGAATTTAACTGAATATCAGTTTCTCTGGGCTTTATTGAAAAGTCATCATATATCTCTGTGAGGAGCCTGACAGTGACTTGGCCAGAATAAAAAAGGACTTTCATTTTCTGGTTAAAAGCAGCCACACATATTTGGGACCTATTGGAATATAAATTGGGTTTTGATGCTGAGTTTCATGAAGATATAACTTTGTGGAAAAACTCTAGGTGGGAAGATGTTCTATTGAAAAGTTTGGTCAGAGCATGGAACTTACTTTAAAGCACTTACTTTATAATGATTATTTTAAGGTTTTTCAACAACTACATATAGAATTGTCTTTGCCTAATAAGCATCCATGGCTTTAAATTGACTGTAACATTACATCAGAAATTTGAAATATTTTTAAAGTTATAATTATTTATATTTCTGACTTATGGAATAAAGATTTAGAATAGCCAGCAATGGAACATTAATAGTCCAAATCTGAAAAAGTATTAAGTTTGTTTCGTTTGACTTAAAATTCAAACTAATCCACTGAATCTATTGAACTCCTCAAAGAATGGATGAGAAAGAATGAGATGTAGGTTTTCTTTATTGGTGATGTAAAATATTTGAAGGTATATTTGGTCATGTCTGTTTTTAGATTGTTGGTTTTTTAGAAGAATATTACACACACACACACACACACACACACACACACAGAGAGAGAGAGAGAGAGAGAGAGAGAGAGAGAGAGAGAGAGAGAGAGAGAAATACAGTACATACATACATATAGTAGCCATCTGGAATAACTAAGAGAATTATGTTAAGAAATTGAAAAGTATTATTACTATTACCACAGATAGCAAAGACTAGATTCAAGAGATGTGCAATTTATCCATTTTTAAAAGGCTAGTTTATCTATCACATTTTTCTACCAAATGTATAACAGTATATATTTCCCTTTGTCATGTATTTCATAATATTTTATATCAATAGACAGTTCTAATGCACTGTCTGATACACTGTTAGCACATATGTGTGCTTGCAGTCTATATTCCCTAGATCTAGATTTGAGGGAAACAGGGATATCACCCAAGAAAGAACAAACCAGATCCAAAAAACAGGAGAATAAATCTGAGTTTCCACCCCTCCCTCACCCTGTGCCTTGCCCTCCCTCTCTCCGTCTTTCTCTGCACCCCCCTAAACTTTAATTCTAGCAGAAGAGTGAGATACAAATACAAAAAAAGCATATCTAACTAAAAAAAAACATTTAAGATTCTGAAAAACCAGAATGTTTTTAGAATTTCCAAATTGCCTTCAAACCTCTCTAGAGCAATTCAGAGCCACTTGATTTGATCTGACACTTCCAACTGATTTGAAGATTTTATTTTGAGTAGTGATTCAAGATGAAGCTCTTTCAAATCCAATCATCCCTTTGAAAATAAAAGACAGAGATACCTACCCATATCTACACACCCACAGGGACATACAACCTGGTCAAGGCAAACCTTTAGACATCAACTCATCTGTATCATAACTTTAAATCAAAGCAAGTTGAATCAGCCAGCCTCTTTGATCTAATGGAAAGTTGTCTCTGCCCACTTTAGTACCTGGATCAAAAAGGGCAGCCACTCTGCCATGGCATTTGGAAAAAGAGTGTAGCATTAGTGTGGTGCTTCCC